>NW_021703774.1:65515261-66010689 GCF_005190385.1 Monodon monoceros | reverse complement strand
AGAAAGAAAGAAAGAAAGAAAGAAAGAAAGAAAGAAAGAAAGAAAGAAAGAAAGAAAGAAAAGGAAAGAAAGGAGGGAGGGAGGGAGGGAGGAAGCAAGGAAGGAAGGATGGAGGGAGGGAAGGTAGGAGGGAAGGAAGGAAAGAAAGAACGAAGATAAAGTAAAATAAAGTTATTAAAATAAAAAATAATTATTAAGAAAAATAGAATTATTTTAAAAGGAGAAAAACAAACAAATGGATGGATAGGACCCTAGGACAAATGGTGGAAGCAAAGCTATACAGACAAATTCTCACACAGAAGCATACACTTACACACTCACAAAAAGAGGAAAAGGGGAAAAAATCCTAAATCTTGCTCTCAAAGTCCACCTCCTCAATTTGGGATGATTCGTTGTCTATTCATGTATTCCACAGATGCAGGGTACATCAAGTTGATTGTGGAGCTTTAATCCGCTGTTTCTGAGGCTGCTGGGAGAGATGCCCCTTTCTCTTCTTTGTTCTCACAGCTCACGGGGCTCAGCTTTGGATTTGGCCCCGCCTCTTCGTGTAGGTCGCTGGAGGGCGTCTGTTCTTCGCTCAGACAGGATGGGGTTAAAGGAGCAGCTGCTTCGGGGACTCTGGCTCACTCAGGCCGGGTGGAGGGAGGTGCACGGATGCGGGGTGAGCCTGCGGCGGCAGAGGCCAGCATGATGTTGCACCAGCCAGAGGCGTGCCGTGCGTTCTCCGCGGGAAGTTTTCCCTGGATCCCGGGACCCCGGCAGTGGTGGGCTGCACAGGCTCCCCGGAAGGGAGGTGTGGATAGTGACCTGTGCTCGCACACAGGCTTCTTGGTGGCAGCAGCAGCAGCCTTAGTGTCTCATGCCCGTCTCTGGTGTCTGCGCTGTTAGCCGCAGCTTGAGCCCGTCTCTGGAGCTCCTTTAAGCAGTGCTCTTAATCCCCTCTCCTCGCGCACCAGGAAACAAAAGAGGGAAGAAAAAGTCTTTTGCCTCTTCGGCAAGTCCAGACTTTTTCCTGGACTCCCTCGCGGCTAGCCGTGGGGCACTAACCCCCTGCAGGCTGTGTTCACGCCGCCAACCCCAGTCCTCTCCCTGTGCTCTGACCGAAGCCCGAACCTCAGCTCCCAGCCCCCGCCACCCCGGCGGGTGAGCAGACAAGCCTCTCGGGCTGGTGAGTGTTGGTCGGCACCAATCCTCTATGCTGGAATCTCTCCGCTTTGCCCTCCGCACCCCTGTGGCTGTGCTCTCCTCCGCGGCCCCGAAGCTTCCCCCCCTCCGCCACCCGCGTCTCCACCAGTGAAGGGGCTTCCTAGTGTGTGGAAACCTTTCCTCCTTCACAGCTCCCTCCCACTGGTGCAGGTCCCGTCCCTATCATTTTGTCTGTGTTTATTCTTTTTTCTTTTTCCCTCTCCGGGTACGTGGGGACTTTCTTGCCTTTTGGGAGGTCTGAGGTCTTCTGCCAGCGTTCAGTGGGTGTTCTGTAGGAGTTGTTCCACATGCAGATGTATTTCTGGTGTATCTCGAGATCTGTACTCTGAACTACCACTATTCCTCTCTCATCACAAAACCTATAATTCTTTTTTATGTTCTTTTCCATGTGGTTTATCTCAGGGTATTGAATATAGTTCCCTGTGCTATACAGTAGGACCTTGTTTTTTATCCATTCTACTTATAATAGTTTGCATTTGCTAACCCTGAACTCCCAGTTCAGCCCTCTCCCACTCCCCCTCCCCTTTGCCAACCACAAGTCTGTTCTCTATGTCTGTGAGTCTTTCTGTTTCATAGACAGGTTCATTTGTTTCACAATAAAATCTTTTGTTATTGATTTTTCATGTTTCATTATGTCCTTTTTTATGTCTGTCTTTGATTTGTTTTTGTTATTTTCTTTTATGGCAAAATTGTCTTATGGCTAACTAGTTGGGCAACAAAACTGCTGTGATGAAACTGCTTGCAGCAAAGATTCTTACTGTGAAAATACCAGATATGTTTACGCACATTTTCATGTACCTGTTTGCCTTTTGTATGCCATTTTTGGATAAATTTCTAGTTAGTACCTCTGCCTATTTTTAAATTGGATTGTTTGGGGTTTTTTTGCTATTGACTCGTATGAGTTCTTTACATGTTTTGGTCTTTACATGTTTTGGATACTAATCCCTTATAATATATGTGTTTTGCAAATATTTTCTCGAATTCCTTAGGCTTTCTTTGCATTTTGTTGATGATTTCCTTCACTGTGCAGAAGGTTTTTAGTTTGATGAGTACAACTTTTTAATTTTTTTCTTTTGTTGCCTTTGTTTTTGGTGTCAAATCCAAGAAATCATTGCCAATACTGCTGTCAAAGAGCTTACTGCCTATGCTTTTTTCTAGGAGTTTTATGGTTTCAGGTTTTATATTTTAATCCATTCTGAGTTGATTTTTGGGTATGATGTAAACTAGGGGTCCAGTTTCATTTTTTTGCATGTGAATATCGAGTTTTCCCAATACAATTTATTGAAGAGACTATCCTTACTTCATTGCACATTCTTGGCTCCTTTGTTACAAAGTAATTGGCCATAAAGTTTATTTCTAAGCTCTTTATCCTGTTCTATTAATCTATGTGTCTGTTTTTATGCCAATATCATACTGTTTTGATTACTATAGCTTTGTAATATAGTTTGAAAACAGGACTTGTAATGCCTCAGATTTGCTTTTCTTTCTCAGAATTGCTTTGGCTATTCAGGGTGTTTTTTGGTTTCATATAAATTTTATATTGTTTTTTCTATTTCTGTGAAAATGCCATTGGAATTTTCGTAGGGATTGCATTGACTCTATCGTTTGCTTTGGATGGTATGGGCATTTTAACTATTCATTCTCCTAATTCATGGGCATGGAATACATTTTCATTGATTTGTGTCTTCTTCACTTTCTTTCATCAATGTCTTATAGTTTTTGTGTACAGACCTTTCACCTCCTTCATTAAATTTATTCCTAGATATTTTATTCTTTTTGATTCAATTGTAAATGAGATTGTTTTCTTAATTTCTCTTTCTGATAGTTTACTAGTGTATATAAGTGCAAATGATTTTTGCAGATTGGTTTTGTACCCTGCATCTTTACTGAATTTGCTTATTACTTCTAAGAGTATTTTGGTGAAGCCTTTAGGGTTTTCTACATATATTACGTCATCTGCAAACAGAGAGAAGTTTACTGTTTCCTTTTCAATTGGAATGCCTTTATTTCTTTTTCTTGTCTAAATACTCTGGCTAGTATTAAGTTTTCTAGTACTACATTGAATAAAAGTGGTGAGAGTGGACATTCTTGTCTTGTTCCTGATTTTAGAGGAACTTATGTTTTTACTGTTGAGTATGACACTAGCTGTGGGCTTGTCATATATGGCCTCTATAATTTAAGGTACATTCCCTCTATATCCATTTTTTAGAGAATTTTTATCATGAATTAATGATAATTTTTCCAAAATTTTTTTCATCTACTGAAATTATCATATTATTTTTACTTTTCACTCTATTAATGTGATGTGTCACACTGACTGATTTGCAGATGTTAAGCCACCCTTGAATTCCAGGGATAAATCCCACCTGATCATGGTGTATGATCTTTTTAATGTATTGTTGAATTGGTTTTCTAAAATTTTGTTGAGGAATTTTGCATCTATGTTCATCTGGGATATTGTTCTGTAATTTTCTTTTCTTCTGTTTTCCTTGTCTGGTTTTGGTATCAGGGTAATACTGACTTTGTAAAACGAGTTTGGAAGTATTCTCTCTTCTATTTTTTGAAAGAGATTGAGGATTGATCTTAATTCTTCTTTTAATGCTTGGAAGAATTCACCAGTGAAGTCATCTGGTCCTGGGGTTTTATGTGTTGGAAGATTGTTGATTACTAATTCAATCTCCTTATTCACTATTTGTCTGTTCAGACTTTCTATTTCTTCATGATGAAGAAAGAATGTATGTATGTATGTACATTGTATGTTGTATGTTTCTAGGAATTTATCCATTTCTTCTAAGTTGTCTAATTTGTAGTTGTATAATTATTCATAACCAGCAGGATTTTTAACAGAAATTTACAAGCTGATTCTAAAATGGAAATGCAAAAAACCTAAATAGGCAAAACAACTGTGAAAAAGAAAATCAAAGTTGGAGAGGTACAAATAATAATTATGAATATAGAGTTGAAGAGTGTAGTATTGGTTTAAAGATAGACAAACAGATCAATGGAATAGAATAGAGAGTCCAGAAACAGACTCACACATATATGGACAAATGGATTTTGATGAAAGCACAAAAGAAATGAGGTACATAAAGGGCAGTCTTCCCCACAAATTATTTTAGAATAATTGAATATCCATATGAAAAAGAAGATAAAGAAAGGAAGGAAGAAAAAGAAATAGAAAGAAAGAAAAGAAAGGAGGGACTTCCCTGGTGGTGCAGTGGTTAAGAATCTGCCTGCCAGTGCAGGGGAAATGGGTTCAATCCCTGGTCCAGGAAGATCTCACATGCTGTGAAGCAACTAAGCCTGTGCACCACAGCTACCAAGCCTGCACTCTAGATCCTGTGTGCCACAGCTTCTGAGCCCATGCACCACAACTACTGAAGCGCACATGCTCTAGGGCCCACATGCTACAACTACTGAAGCCCGTGCACCTAGAGCCCATGCTCTGATACAAGAGAAGCCACCGCAGTGAGAAGCCTGTGCAATGCAATGGAGAGTAGCTCACACTCGCAGCAATTAGAGAAAGCCTGCGTGCAGCAATGAAGACCCAATGCAGTCAAAAAAAAAAAAAAAAAGAGAGAGAGAGAGAGAGAGAGAGAGAGAAAGGAAAGGAAAAAATAGAAAAATAACTTTGATTCATACATTGTACCATATTTTAAAAATCCATTCAAAATAGATCATGACCTAAAGGTAAAACCTAAAATTATAAAACATCTAGAAGAAAACATAAGAGAACATATTTGTCAAATATTTTTAATTTTGTGGCAGATGAAGATTTCTTAGACACACCACCAAAATCACAATCCACAGAAGAATAAATTGACAAATCCAAACTGACCAAAATTAAGAACTTCTGCTTTGCAAAAGACACTGTTAAGAGAATGAAAAGAAAAGCCACAGAGAGGAATTTTTTGCAAACTATGTATCTGTCAAAGGACTTATATCCAGAAAATACAGCGATCTCAAAACTAAATAATAAGAAAACAAACAACTCAATAAAATAAATGGACAAAAGTTTAAATAGACACTTCATCGAAGAAGATATAAGGCTGTCAACTAAGCAAATGAAAAGATGCTCAACTTCATTAATCTTTAGGGAAATTGAATTAAAACTACAATGAGATACATTTAAACATCCTTTAAAATTAAAAATACTCACTGTGACGGTTAGTTTTATGTCAACTTGACCATGAGATGCCCAGATATCTGGTTGCACATTATTTCTGAATGTATTGTGAGGGTGTTTCTGGAAGAGATTAGCATTTGAATTGGTGGACTGAGTAAAGTAGATTGCTCTCCCCATTGTCAGTGGGCATGACCCAATCTGTTGAGGACCTGAATAGAACAAAAAGGTAGAGGAAGGTTGAACTGGCTCTCTCTGCCTGACAGCTTGAGCTAAGACATTTGTCTTTTGCCCTTGGACTGGGATTTACACCATCAGTGTTCTTGGTTCTCAGGCCTTCAGACTCAGACTGGAATTTACACCACCAGCTTTCCTGGTTCTTCAGCTTGCAGACAGCAGACTGTGGGACTTTACAGCTTCCATAATCATATGAGTCAATTCCTTATAATAGCACTCATTCTAGTTATATATGTATATATTCTATTGATTCTGTTTCTCTAGAGAACCTTGACTAATACACTCACCATACCAAATGTTGGCAAGGTTATGGAGGAACTAAAACTTTTATACACTTTTGGTGTATATGTATGTTAAATGGTTGCTATAAACTGAATGTTAGTGTCCCCCTATAATTCATATGTTGAAACCTAACCTCCAATGTGACAGTATTAAGAGGTGGGGGCCATGGAAAATGATTTGATCATGAATCTGGAGCCCTCATAAAAGGAATTAGTGCCCTTATAAAAGGGGTCTTAGAGAGGCAGAGTCAAGATGATGGTGTGGAAAGATGTGGAGTTAGCGTCTCCCTACAACTAGGGCACCTGCTGGCCACTGGTGGGAGACTCTGATGCCCAAAGAGATGGAAGGAACCCCAAACTGAACTGGTAGGATGTAGGGTGACTGAGGGGGGAGGAGAAGTGGAGGCCAGGCAGGATTGGTGCCCTTGAGGCCAGGGAGATCAGGAAAGGCAGGTGAGAGGGACTCTCTGGGAAGAGCGAGGGAGGAGTGGAGGGTGATTGCCTGGCCCACTTGGGCTGGGGAGCCTGCTGAGCTTCCAGGCCAGCTCTCTGCCCTCCAAAGCCCCCTCTGGACTGCATGGGTCCTTGGGGGCATAGGAGGGAGGCCAGGGAGATCAGGAGAAGCAGACAGGAGGGGCCCTCCCAAACCAGAGGAGAAGGAGAGGAGAGGAGGGCATTTGCCCCACCCACTAGAGCCCAATAAACCTGCTGGGCTCCCAGGTGAGGTCCCCTGCCCTCTGAGACCACGGGTTGGGGGCACACCAGGGTCTTTTCTGTTCCTTGAGCCTAAGCCCCACACCCCACAGCCCCCAGGGCCTTTTCCAGCCCTGTGGATCCTGAGCATTGGCCCTGCCCAACACAGCCAAGGCCTTTCCATCCCTCCCCCTTTTTTTTTCTTTCTTTCTCTCTTCCTCTTTTTTACTATTGTGGTACTGATGTACCATCCAGTTGTCAACTCATCTATATTTTAATTTTTATATTCTTCCAACATGTCTGTTAGTTTCCTAGTCTAATTTTAGTTTTTACTTTGTTATTTATTTATTTATTTTTGCCACCTCAGGAAGCTTGCAAGATCTTGGTTCATGAACCCAGTGTCCAGCCAAAGCTCCTGCAGTGGGAGCTCTGAGTCCAAACCACTAGACTAACAGAGAACCTCAGACTCCAGGGAATATTCATTGGGGTGAAGTCTCATGGAGTTTCTCATCTCAGCACCAAGACCCAGCTCTACCCAATAGCTTACAAACCCCAGTTTTGGAAGCCTCGGACCAAAAAAACAGTAAGAGAGGAACACAATCCCACTCATTAAAAAAAAAAAAAAAAAAGAGAGACAGCAAAAAATATATCACAGATGAAGAAGCAAGGTAAAAAACTACAAGACCAAATAAATGAAGAGGAAATAGGCAATCTACCTGAAAAGAATTCAGAGTAATGATAGTAAAGATGATCCAGAATCTTGGAAATAGAATGGAGGCATGGATTGAGAAAATACAAGAAATGTTTAACAAAGATCTAGAAGAACTAAAGAAGAAACAGAGATAAACAACACAACAACTGAAATGAAAACTACACTAGAAGTAATCAATAACAGAATAACTGATGCAGAAAAACGAATAAGTAAGCTGAAAGACAAAATGGTGGAAATAACTGCCGAGGGGCAGAATAAAGAAAAAAAGAATGAAAGGAATTGAAGACAATCTCAGAGACCTCTGGGACAACACTAAACACACCAACATTCGAATTGTAGGGGTCCCAGAAGAAGAAGAGAAAAAGAAAGAGGCTAAGAAAATATTTGCAGAGATTATAGTTGAAAATGTCCCTTACTTGGGAAAGGAAATAGTTAATCAAGCCCAGGAAGCACAGAGAGTCCCATACAGGATAAACCCTAGGAAAAACACACCAAGGCACACATTAATCAAATAGCAAAAATTAAATTCAAAGAAAAAATATTAAAAGCAGCAAGGGAAAAACAAAAAATAACATGCAAAGGAATCCCCATAAGGTTATCAGCTGATTTTTCAATGGAAACTCTGCAAGCAAGAAGGGATTGGCAGGCTATATTTGAAGTGATGAAAGAGAAAAAATGTACAACCAAGATTAATCTACCAGCAAGGATCTCATTCAGAATCAATGGAGAAATCAAAAGCTTTTCAGACAAACAAAAGCTAAGAGAATTCAGCATCACCAAACCAACTTTACAACAAATGCTAAAGAAAGTTCTCTAAGCAAGAAACACAAGAAAAGAAAAAGACCCACAAAAACAAACCCAAAACAATTAAGAAAATGGTAATAGTAATATACATATCAATAATAACCTTGAATGTAAATAGATTAAATGCCCCAACCAAAAGACACAGCCTGGCTGAAGAGATACAAAAACAAGGCTCATATATATGCTTTCTACAAGAGATCTACTTCAAACATAGGGACACATACAGACTAAAAGTGAAGGGATGATGCAAGAGGGAAGACATATGGGAACATATGTATATGTATAACTGATTCACTTTGTTATAAAGCAGAAACTAACACACCATTGTAAAGCAATTATACCCCAATAAAGATGTTAAACAAATAAATAAATAAATAAAAGTGAAGGGATGGAAAAAGATATTCCATGCAAATGTAAATCAAAAGAAAGCTGGAGTAGCAATACTTGTATCAGACAAAATATACTTTAAAATAAAGACTCTTACAAGAGATAAGAAGGGACACTACGTAATGATCAAGGGATCAATCCAAGAAGAAGTTATAACAATAATAAATGTTTATGCACCTAAGATAGGAACACCTCAAAACATAAGACAAATGCTAACAACCATGAAAGGAGAAATCAACAGTAAGACAACAGTAGGGGACTTTAACACCCCACTTACAGCAATGGACAGATCATCCAAACAGAAAATAAATAAGGAGCTACAAGCTTTAAATGACACAACACACCAGATAAATCTAATTGATATTTATACAACATTCCACCCCAAAGTGGCAGAATACACTTTCCTCCCAAGTGCACATGGAACATTCTCCAGGATAGATCAGATCTTGGGTAACAAATCAAGGCTCAGTAAATTTAAGAAAATTGAAATCCTATCAAGGATTTTTTCTGACAACAATGCTATGAGATTGGAAATCAATTACAGGAAAAAAAACTGTAAAAAACACAAATACATGGAGAGTAAACAGTGCACTACTAAATAACCAAGAGATCACTGAAGAAATCAAAGAAGAAATTTAAAAATACATAGAAACAAATGACAATGAAAACATGACGATCCAAAACCTATGGGACGCAGCAAAGGCAGTTCTAAGAAGGAAGTTTATAGCAATACAATCTCATCTCAAGAAATGAGAAAAATCTCAAATAAACAGTCTAACCCTACACTTAAAACAACGAGAGAATGAAGAACAAAGAAAACCCATAGTCAGTAGAAGGAAAGAAATCTTAAAGATTGGAGTAGAAATAAATGAAATAGAAACAAAGAAAACAATAACAAAGATCAATAAAACTAAAACCTGGTTCTTTGAGAAGATAAACAAAATTGATAAACCATTAGCCAGACTCATCAAGAAAAAAATGGAGAGGATGCAAATCAATAAAATTAGAAATGAAAAGGGAGAAATCACAACTGACACTTCAGAAATACAAAGGATTATAAGAGACTACTACAAAACAACTCTATGCCAATAAAATGGACAACCACGAAGAAATGGGCAAATTCTTGGAAAGGTACAACTTTCCAAGACTGAACCAGGAAGAATTAGAAAATATAAACAGACCTATCACAAGTAATGAAACTGAAACCGTAATTAAAAATCTTCCAACAAACAAAAGTCCAGGATCAGATGACTTTACAGCTGAATTCTATTAAACATTTAGAGAAGACCTAACACCGATCCTTTTCAAAGTCTTACAAAAAAATTGCAGAGGGACAAACACTCTCAAATTCCTTCTTTGAAGCCACCATCACCCTGATACCCAAACCAGAAAAAGATATCACAAAAAAAGAAAATTATAGACCAATATCACTGATGAACATAGATGCACTGATGAACAAAATACTAACAAACAGAATCCATGACACATTAAAAGGATCGTACACCATGATCAGGTGGGATTTATCCCAGGGATGCAAGGATTCTTCAATTAACACAAATCAATCAATGTGATATACCACATTAACAAATTAAGGAATAAAAACCATATGATCATCACAATAAATGCAGAAAAAGCTTTTGACAAAATTCAACACCCATTTATGATAAAAACTCTCCATAAAATGGGCATAGAGGGAACCTACCTCAACATAATATAGGCCATATATGACAAACCCACAGGAGGCATCATATTTAATGGTGAAAAATTGAAAGCATTTCCGCTAAGATTAGGAACAAGACAAGTATGTCCACTCTCACCACTCTTATTCAACATAGCTTTGGAAGTCCTAGCCATAGCAATCAGAGAAGAAAATGAAATAAAAGGAATATAAATCAGAAAAGAAGAAGTAAAACTGCCACTGTTTGCTGATGACATGATACTATACATAGAAAATCCTAAAGATGCCACAGAACACTTCTAGAACTAATCAATGAATTTGGTAAGGTTGCAGGATACAAAATTAATGCACGGAAATCTCTGGCATTCTTATACACCACCAACAAAAAATCGGAAAGAGAAATTAATGAAACAATCCCATTCACCATTGCAACAAAAAGAATAAAATACCTAGGAATAAACCTGACTAAGGAGGCAAAACACTTGTACTCAGAAAACTATAAAACACTGATGAAAGAAATCAAAGATGACATAAACAGATGGAGGAATATATCATGTTCTTGGATTGGAAGAATCAATATTGTGAAAATGACTATACTACCCAAAGCAATCTAAAGATTCAATGCAATCCCTATCAAGCTACCAATGGTATTCTTCACAGAATTAGAACCAAAGTTTTTGCAATTCGTATGGAAACACAAAAGACCTCCAAATAGCCAAAGCAATCTTGAGAAAGAAAAACGGAGTTGGAGGAATCAGGCTCCCTGACTTCAAACTATACCACAAAGCTATAGTAATCAAGGCAGTATGGTACGGTACAAAAACAGAAATATAGATCAATGGTACAAGATAGAATGCCCAGAGATAAACCCACCCACATATGGGCACCTAATTTATGACAAAGGAGGCAAGAACATACAATGGAGAAAAGACAGCTTGTTCAATAAGTGGTGCTGGGAAAACTGGACAGCTACATGTAAAAGAATGAAATTAGAACACTACCTAACACCATACACAAAAATAAACTCCAAATGGCTTAAAGACTTAAATGTAAGACCAGACACTATAAAACTCTTAGAGGAAAACATAGGAAAAACAGTCTTTGACATAAACCACAACAAGATCTTTTTTGACACACTTACTAGAGTAACAGAAATAAAAATAAACAAATGGAACTTAATTAAATTTAAAAGCTTTTGCACAGCAAAGGAAACCATAAACAAGAGAAAAAGACAGCCCTCAGAATGGGAGAAAATATTTGCAAATCAAACAACAGACAAAGGATTAATCTCCAAAATATACAAACAGCTCATGGAGCTCAATATCAAAAAAACAAACAATCCAGTTAAAAACTGAGTGGAAGACCTAAATAGACGTTTCACCAAGGAAGACATACAGATGGCCAAGAGGCACATAAAAGATGCTCAACATCACTATTATTAGTGAAATGCAAATCAAAATTACAATGTGGTATCACCTCATGTTGGTCAGAATGACCACTATCAAAAAATCTAGAAACAATAAATGCTGAAAAGGGTGTGGTGAAAAGGGAACCCTCTTGTACTCTTTGTGGGAATGTAAATTGATACAACCACTATGGAAAACAGTATCGGTGTTCCTTAAAAAACTAAAAATAAAACTACCAAGCAACCCAGCAATCCTACTATTGGGCAGATACACTGAGAAACCCATAATTCAAAAAGAGTCATGTACCACAATGTCCATTGCAGCACTATTTACAATAGCCAGGACATGGAAGCAAGCAAAATGTGCATTGACAGATTAATGCATAAATGGCACATATATACAATGGAATATTACTCATCCATAAAAAGAAATGAAATTGAGTTATTTGTAGTGAGTTATTTGTACTTCACAGAGTGAAGTAAGTCAGAAAGAGAAAAACAAATACTGTATACTAATGCATATATATGGAATCTAAAAAAAAAAAAGGTACTGATGAACCTAGTTAAAGGGCAGGAATAAAGAGGTAGACCTAAGAAATGGACTTGAGGACATGGGATGGGAAGGTGAAGCTGGGGCAAACTGAGAGTAGCATCGACATATATATACTACAGAATGTAAAATAGTTGGCTGGTGGGAAGCAGCAGCATAGCACAGGGCAATCGGCTTGGTGCTTTGTCATGACCTAGAGAGGGTGGGATAGGGAGGATGGGAGGGAAGCTCAAGAGGGAGGAGATATGGGGACATGCATACGCATATGGCTGATTCGCTTTGTTGTGCAAGAGAAACTAACACAGTACTGTGAAACAATTATACTCCAAAAAAGATCTATTAGAAAAACTAATATAATGTCATATGTCAATTATATCTGAATTAAAAAGTAAATGAAATCTAAAAGAAAAAAAAAAGAGGTCCCAGAGAGCTTCCTCCACTCTTCCACTATGTGAGAACACAGCAAAAAGACAGCCATCTATGAACCAGGAATTTTGCCCCCACCAGACACCGAATCTGTTTGCTCTTTGATCTTGGACTTCCCAGCGTCCAAAACTGTAAGAAGTAAGTTTTTGGTGTTTATAAGCTGCCTAGTTTATGGTATTTTTTTTATAGCAGCCTGAATGGACTTAAGACAATGGACAACCACTTAGAAAACAGTGACAATTTCTTAAAAAGTTAAGCTACACCTACCATAAAATTCAGCTATTCCACTTCTGGGTATTTATTAAAGAAAATGAAAGCATATGGCTGTACAAAGTCTTGTAGATGAATGTTCGGTACAACTTTATTTGTAATAGCCAAAAACTGGAAACAACCCCAATGTCTCTCAACAAGAGAATGAATAAATAAATTGTGTTATACTAATTGAATACAATACTACTCAGCGGAAAAAAGAATGAACCATTAATACACATGAAATATGACTACATAGATGAATCAGCATAATTATGCCAAGTGAAAGAAGCCAGACACAAAACATACTCTAAATTCCAGTTATAAAAATTTTTAGAAAATGAGACATCTATAGGGATAGAAAAAAGATTAGTGGTTACAAAAAAACTTTTGGCAGTAATGGATCTGTTCATTATCTTGAATGTAGTAATGTTTCATTGTGTATACATATGTGAAAAATGTAGGTATTCACACAATTAAGCAAAGAACTTTTGGAGTCTCCTACATCTGTTCTCTTGAGTAGAGAGCAACTTGGGTACCTGAAACTCAATTTACGCTATTTTCAATTTTTGTCTTAAGTGTTCAGATTTGACTGAATACCCCCAAATGTCATACTCTCAATATTACTATTAGACATTTTAAATAATCAGTTTCACCTCTCCTTGGAAAATGGTAGATTGTGCATCATCTTGTGCATCATCTAGTTCCAAGTCCTCAAATTTACATTAAACTCTCAAGACTCTGGGTGTCACCAAGCCTCCAACATAATTTCTAAATTTCCTTTTTAATATGAGCTTTGTGCAATAAGCACATTGTAGTATGTTGTTTCAATGAGAAAATGCATGATGATAAAAAATATATACAATAGACTTAAAAGATATAGTGATCATAAAACTTTAGGCACCTAACAACGTAGCATTTACATTCCTATACAAAAAAAGCTTAGAATACAAGTAAAATTGGTCAGAAGGATGGTTATGTTTCTTTTCCTTCTAATTAACTTGGCCAGTTAACAGTCTCATGATGGTGTCTCTTGTCCTGCTCACTGCAGTGTTTTCTTCTAATTTCTATTTTGTGGAGCTACCTAGCCTTATATCCACAAACTGGTTAGCCAGAAGTCAGTTTTTCTACTGCCAAGTTCTTTCACCAATATGTCAATGCCTTAACAGACTGGGCTAACTTTTGAAACTAATCTATTAGTGGTTACACATAGCATTTTAAGGAACATACAAATCTATATTTTTCTATCAGTAATGAGAATTAATTAGAGTTGATATTCCTAACTCCCAGCAAGATGAAATATTAGCATTTATTTCTCTCAATCTCTTCATTTCATTGAAATAAGCTGGAATTGTATTCCTTTATTACTTTAAAAAATCATTTCCTGTTTTATGAATCCTCTCCTAGTAATACTTATGTTAGAAATTTTATTCTCAGCAGTTTGGGAATTTACTATTACTGTTTTCTTTCTCACCAGTTTATCTTGAGTTCCGTAACTTGCCCCTCTTTTTGGAAATATTTATTTTAATCTATTTTTTAAGTTGAAGTATAGTTGATTTACAACATCATACTAGTTTCAGGTGTACATCATAGCAACTCAACATTTTTATAGATTATACTCCATTGAAAGTCACCATAAAATAATGACTATATTTCTCTGTGCTGTACAATAAATCCCTGTAGCCTATCTGTTTTACACATTTGTATTTCTCAATCAGCACCCCATCCCACCTCTCCCCAACTCCCTCTCCCCTCTGGTAAACACCAGTCTGTTCTCTATGCTTGTGAATTTTTTTGTTTTGTTATATTCATTCATTTGTTTTATTTTTTAGATTCCACATATAAATGATATCATCCAGTATTTATCTTTCTCTGTCTGCCTTATTTCACTTAGCACAATATCCTCCAGGTTCATCCATGTTGTTGCAAATGGCAAAATTTTATTCTTTTTTATGTGTGAGTAGCATTTAGACTTGCATAAAAAAGTATGCTATTTTTATTCTTGTTCTGTAATTTCTCTGTCTGGAAATATTTAAGACTTTCTCTTTATCCTAGGTTACTAAACCAAACTGTTTTCCTTCTTTCTTCATTTTCTCACTTCTCTGATTAAATTTATTCTTTGACTAAGTTTTTCTACAGACAAAATGCAGGCAGAAGACATAGGGGGTGGTATGTTCAGGAAAGGCCCCATAGAGACCTGCTCAGTTACAATTCCCCCCTTTCCTTGGATACTCCTCAATCTTGAGGGAGAACAGATGCATAACAAGAAAGGGAATATAGTTTTGGATTGAGAGGTTAATCATAAACTTGGCAGAGGAACTCAGTTTTAGTTTCCATTTCTGTTTCAATTTTCCCCAACTCTTTGAGGGAATGGGGTGATGACCCCTCTTCCTGCTGAAATGGGGCATAGTCCTGCCTAATTTGGGAACTGGACACAGAATTGGAAATAGTCTCTAGTTCCAAGCTCAGCATCAATATTTTGTATTATGAAAACAGTACTTCCATCTTTGATTGTTTTGTTATACCACCTGGACAAACATTTGAATATTAATAAACATATTACAATGAGGATAATGATCAAACTATAGTTTATAGTATTTTTCAAAAGAGTCCTCCTACTTTAGATGGCAACCAGGAAAATAAGTTTTAGAGTATTTCCTCTTTACATACATTCAGTAATCAAGTAGATTTTTGAATTGTTCTATATTTGGGTTTTAACTTTTCCAGGGGTACTAATTATACATAACAGTAACTATTGGCCACTATACATGGCTCCCTTTATTTTTGGCCAAAATATAATTTAAAGCAATTTTATTAGCTAATATTATTCTGACTAAAGAGACAAGTGCCTTTTGCTGGGAGGCTATAGCTTGAGCTGTCTAATTTGCCAATACTATTTCTAAAGTGAGAAAAGGTTTCATAGTTACAAGGAGACCTTGAAACCATAAGGTTGCCCTTGGCAGCTGTTAGTAGATATTGTTTTGAGAACAGCTGGTGATGTCCTTAAGTCTAATAAAGTTTAGAAACAAAGTTCTCAGTAACATAGGAATGTGTCTGAACCCAGGTCCACAATGGCCGCCTATCTCCATTTTGGATGTCTGAACCACAGTTACTCCATTCTGATTTTTTTAATGTATGTTTCCTTAATGGCTAAAGCAGATATACAATGCATGTTTAAAAGCCCACAAACAGGCTGTTCTGGTTAGCCTAGAGCCAGAATGACCTCCACATACCTCAATATGTAAAAGTTTCTTTCATTATTTTCAACTTTTGATGGCAAATCTTTCAATAGAAAGTATTGATAATCAGAATATCTGTCCCTTGATGCTGGGGTGGTTCAGCTGCCTGCCCCAGGGTTAGATCATGTCCCTAGGTGCTAGGCCTCCTTTATATTTGCCTAGTTATGCACATTGAGGGAAACTAATCAGATATTGTGAACAGGCTCAGAGGTATGTTAATGGGGAAACATTTTATAGGCTATACATTTTATCAATAATTGTCACAAAAATCAATTGTCACATAAGCATTGTACATGTGCTTTCAGCAATAGGTTTAAGCCAGCAGTTTTACATCATGAGTAGTTATACTCTGTGAAAGCTCCATTAGAGAATTATATTCCTATCCTAAACACTGAGGGCAACAGTGTCGTTAAAAGTAAAACAGTAACTTTCGATGTTGATAGGGAGACAAACATTTGGTAAACAGTTCCATTAGATTTGTATGATAGGCCTTACAGGTCCAGTCTGGTTCAACTGCCTACCACTGCTGTTGTCTTCTTCTCATTCTGGTATTAATATTGTTTGGAGTCAGCAGTCCTTTCTATAGACCAGTCCAATACAGAGGCCTTTCTTAAGTAAGAAATATGAATCTGAGTTAATTCACTTCAGTTTCTTTGTCCATGATGTACTTAAGAATACCTGATAAGTAGTCTTTCATCTAGTTTGGAGATAGTCCTTTAAATGATGCTTTTTCCTGTATGCATAATCCCCTGGTTATAGATCATGGTACATCTGATCTTCATCCAAAAATAGATTACAGTGATCAGAAACAAGCTTAGAATATCTTCTTAATAACTCAATTAAGCTTTACAATAATGTAACATAGCAACAAAGAGCTATTTGGGAAATGAGTTTTAGACAGTAAATACTGATGTCAATTAACAAAACTAGAATTTAATATATAACAAAACACAATCTTTTTCTCTCTAAAATTACCCTCATTTTTACCAAATATAGCCAAATTAAGATTAATTTGTTTGTAAAATAAGTCTGATTCATTGATCACATAGGCTTTTAAAAAATTGGCTGTGCTTAAACTTTTCATAAGGGATCTCAGACTGAACTTTTAAAAGGAATCTCAAGGCCAGTAAAGCCACACCAAGTGTTGTCACAGATTCTGCCTGCAATATCTATAGATTTGGGTGAATTGTTCTCTTCTCAAGGTCCCCAAAATAGCTTGAGATTTTACATGCGCGCGCACACATATACACACACACACACACACACACACACATATATGCCACAGCAGTGACAGCACTGAATCCTAAACGCTAGGCCACCAGGGAACTCCCTTGAGATTCTTGAACTTGTTAAGAGGTGGCCTTCCTTATTCATCTGATTAGGCTTCTGGGAACCTGAGAGTTTCTAATTTCTGGAGAGATCAGGTAGAGAGAAAAGATAAATATTTCAATTTATAAGGTATAATTTACCAAATTGTTATAAATCATAATCAGCTTAAGGGGAAAGGTTCCCTTACAGCTGAAAAACAAAGATTGAAAGCCAGTAATATGTCAGACAAAAAGTCATAAAAATTATAATCATATTTTTCAGTTCATTCAGTCCCATGTAATTAATTTTTGTTCTGTTTGAGTCCATTTTTTCCATTAGTTTTGTTGACCTTGCCTGATGATTAAGAATGATAGTGACAGTGATAATTTCAACAAGTTTGTGGGATTTTTTTAAGGCTTGTATATGTTGTCCAGTGAAGTGGATGCCTCGATCACTGGAGATTGTAGAAAGTATACCCCAAGTAGAAAATACATTTTTAACCATTTCTTTTTTTTTATTGTGAGAGCATCAGCGTTGCATCAAGGGAAGGCTTTAACCCACCAAGTAGAAAAATGGGGTTTTCCAGGGAGCCGGGAAGAGCCAATTGGCTGTATTAGGTTTCCCATAGCCCTGATTATTTATTTCACAACTATTGTTTACCCATCTTAATTTCTCTGATTTAGGAGCAGACTGTTGCCATGACACAAGACAAAAATCTGACATGCGGGGTTAATTTTTTGTAGAAGTAGAATGGACTTTATCTATATGTGCCCTAATCTTTATAGATTCTGTTGTTGTTGCCTTTACATGAAAGTCAGCTAGCGCATTTCCTTAATACTCGGGTTCAGTCCCCTTAGAGTGAGCCTCAGTTTTGATGACAGATAACATTTTATGTTAGGACATATATGATTTCCAGGAACTTCATATAACTTCTGGAACACCTATAATATATATTTATATAGACATAACATAAGAAGGCTTAACATTACCTTTTATTTGACAATGCTTCCCCTGTAATCCAATCTACCAAATAATCCTAGTTAAATATTTTTCTGAGATGCTTCAGGGGCCCTGTAAAGCATCCTAAAGTTAGCTAGAGAAAAAGCTTTAGCCTGTTATCAAAAGCAGCATTCTAAGGAAACTTTGTTCTCTTAACAGAGAGAGAGAATCAGATTCCAGCCTTAAATTAGTTTACTGTTAATAACAAAATTCATTTAACTAATTAAATTCACTAAAATCTTAATCAATCCTGACCATGTACAAAACTCTTTTTTCAAGGTTCTTTTTCTACATTTTTTTCATAGTTTTCTGAATCCATATTAATTTGTCCCATTTTTCCATCCAGAAATAATCAACTCGAAGAAAAAATTATTCTTCTTTTTTCTCCAACAAATGTATATCTAGTTTTCATATTTTATATCACTGACAACCTATTTCCTACATTCTTTACACACTGAAATGCTTCCTTTGTCATTTTTAGTAGAGTGAATTACATATATTACCATTTTTAACCATTAAAACCTTAATCTCAAATGAAAATCAAGAAACAAGCAATTGTGAACCGTATGTCATACCAGTATTTCCTGAATAGCAAAGAACTTAACAACATATACCATAACCTCTAAAAACACACATTTTTATAGCATAATTTTTAATGTGGTACAAAACATGTACCTAATAAACCCAAATATCTTTAAGTTTTTTTCTCTTAATAAAATGGCTTGTCTAGCAAACAATGTCCTAGTATCTTATCTTAATTAAAATGACCTAGACTTTCAATGAATTTTTATCATTGAAGTTAACTTAGCAAAACCCTAAAGTTTCAAGTTACTAAGAATCTATAAAAACTAAAACATAATTATTTCTAAAGATTTCATGTAAGACATCTTTACCATTTACCTCTTTTTCATTAGTTATGACAATATCATATGAAGATAATTTTATTGCTGAAAAATTTTGTAATAAATATAATATGAACTATTGACTTTCAGGATAGCTAGGTAGAGTAAAAAAGTATTATACTTAATGTTGATGACTCTAAAGACATGTCTGTATTAATTAATAAACTTAACCAAAATTTAATACTAAATATTAGTTTAATACTGAATATTTCCCAGATCACGTGAAGCTGAAAGTCATTTGGATTATTTTCTGTTGTATTTTATTTATTTATTTATTAAAAAAATTTTTTTAACATCTTTATTGGAGTATAATTGCTTTGCAATGGTGTGTTAGTTTCTGCTTTATAACAAAGTGAATCAGCTATACATATACATATATCCCAATAAGATCTCCTTCTTGCGTCTCCCTCCCACCCTCCCTATCCCAAACCTCTAGGTGGTCACAAAGCACTGAGCTGATCTCCCTATGCTATGCGGCTGCTTCCCACTAGCTATCTATTTTACGTTTGGTAGTGTATATATGTCCATGCCACTCTCTCGCTTGTTCCCAGCTTACCCTTCCCACCCCTGTGTCCTCAAGTCCATTCTCTACGTCTGCATCTTTATTCCTGTCCTGCCTGTAGGTTCTTCAGAACATTTTTTTTTTAAGATTCCATATATATGTGTTAGCATACAATATTTGTTTTTCTCTTTCTGACTTATTTCACTCTGTATGACAGACTCTAGGTCCAACCACCTCACTACAAATAACTCAATTTCATTTCCTTTCATGGCTGAGTATTATTGCATTGTATTTATGTGCACATCTTCTTTATCCATTCATCTGTTGATGGACACTTAGGTTGCATCCATGTCCTGGCTATTGTAAATAGAGCTGCAGTGAACATTTTGGTACATGACTCTTTTTGAATTATGGTTTTCTCAGGGTATCTGCCCAATAGTGGGATTGCTGGGTCATATGGTAGTTCTATTTTTAGTTTTTTAAGGAACCTCCATATTGTTCTCCATAGTGGCTGAATCAATTTACATTCCCACCAACAGTGCAAGAGGGTTCCCTTTGCTCCACACCCTCTCCAGCATTTACTGTTTGTAGATTTTTCGATGATGGCCATTCTGAGTGGTGTGAGGTGATACCTCATTGTAGTTTTGATTTGCATTTCTCTAATGATTACTGGTGTTGAGCCTTCTTTCATGTGCTATTGTTGGCCATCTGTATATCTTCTTTGGAAAAATGTCTATTTAGGTCTTCTGCCCATTTTTGGATTGGGTTGTTTCTTCTTTTGATATTGAGTTGCATGAGCTGCTTGGAAATTTTGGAGGTTAATCCTTTCTCATTTACTTCATTTGCAAATATTTTCTCCCATTCTGAGAGTTGTCTTTTCATCTTCTTTATGGTTTCCTTTGCTGTGCAAAAGCTTTTAAGTTTCATTAGGTCCCAATTGTTTATTTTTGTTTTTATTTCCATTTTTCTAGGAGGTGGATCAAAAGGATCTTGCTGTGATTTATGTCATAGAGTATTCTGCCTATATTTTCCTCTAAGAGCTTTATAGTGTCTGGCCTTACATTTAGATCTTTAATCCATTTTGAGTTTATTTTTGTGTATGGTGTTAGGGACTGTTCTAACTTCATTCTTTTACATGTAACTGTCCAGTTTTCCCAGCACCACTTATTGAAGGGGGTGTCTTGCTCCACTCTATATTTTTGCCTCCTTTATCAAAAATAAGGTAACCATATGTGTGTGTGTTTATCTCTGGGTTTTCTATCCTGTTCCATTGACCTATATTTCTGTTTTTGTGCCAGTACCATACTGTCTTGATTACTGTAGCTTTGTAGTATTGTCTGAAATCCGGGAGCCCGATTCTTCCAACTCCATTTTTCTTTCTCAAGATTGCTTTGGCTATTCAGGGTCTTTTGTGTTTCCATAAAAATTGTGAAATTTTTTTTCCCAGTTCTGTGAAAAATGCCATTCGTAGTTTGATAGAGATTGCATTGAATCTGTAGATTGCATTGGGTAGTATAGTCATTTTCACAATGTTGATTATCCCAATCCAAGAACATGGTATATCTCTCCATCTGTTTGTATCATCTTTGATTTCTTTCATCACTGTCTTATAGCTTTCTGCATAAAGGTCTTTTGTCTCCTTAGGTAGGTTTATTCCTAGGTATTTTATTCTTTTTGTTGCAATGGTAAATGGGAGTTTTTCCTTAATTTCTCTTTCAGATTTTCATCATTAGTGTATAGGAATGCAAGAGATTTCTGTGCATTAATTTTGTAGCCTACTCCTTTAGCAAATTCATTCATTCGCCCTAGAAGTTTTTTGGTAGCATCATTAGGATTCTCTATGTATAGATAGTATCATGTCATCTGTAAACAGTGACAGCTTTACTTCTTCTTTTCCAATTTGGATTCCTTTATTTCTTTTTCTTCTCTGATTGCTGTGACTAAAACTTCCAAAATTATTTTAAATAATAGTGGTGAGACTGAATCACCTTACCTTGTTCCTGATCTTAGAGGAAATGGTTTCATTTTTTCACCACTGAGAATGATGTTTGCTGTGGGTTTGTCATATATGGCCTTTATTATGTTGAGGTAAGTTCCCTCTATGTCTACTTTCTGGAGGGTTTTTATCATAAATGGGTGTTGAATTTTGTTGAAGTTTTTCTGCATCTATTGAAATGATCATATGGTTTTCTCCTTCAATTTATTAATATGGTTTATCGCATTGATTGATTTGCATATATTGAAGAATCCTTGCATTCCTGGGATAGACCCCACTTGATCATGGTGTACGATCCTTTTAATGTGCTGTTGGATTCTGTTTGCTAGTATTTTGTTGAGGGCTTTTGCATCTATGTTCATCAGTGACATTGGCCTGTACTTTTATTTCTTTGTGACATCTTTGTCTGGTTTTGATATCAGGGTGGTGGTGACCTCATAGACTGAGTTTGGGAGTGTTCCTCCTCTGCTATATTTTGGAAGAGTTTGAGAAGGATAGGTGTTATCTCTTCTCTAAATGTTTGATAGAATTCGCCTGCGAAGCCATCTGGTCCTGGGCTTTTGTTTGTTGGAAGATTTTTAATCACAGTCTCAATTTCAGTGATTGTGATTGGTCTGTTCATATTTTCTATTTCTTCCTGATTCAGTCTTGGCAGGTTGTGCATTTCTAAGAATTTGTCCATTTCTTCCAATTTGTCCATTTTATTGGCATAGAGTTGCTTGTAGTAATCTCTCATGATCTAGGGACTAGTGCCTGTGTTCTGGTAAATGAGGCTGGATCTTGTCTTTCTGGTGGGCAGGATCACATCCAGTGGTGTCTTTTGGGATGTCTGTGACCTTATTATGATTTTAGGCAGCCTCTCTGCTAATGGGTGGGGTTGTGTTCCTGTCTTGCTAGTTTGTTGGCATAGGGAGTCCAGCACTGTAGCTTTCTGGTCGTTGAGTGGAGCTGGGTCTTATCTTTGAGATGGAGATCTCTGGGAAATCTTTCACCATTTGATATTACATGGAGCTGGGAGGTCTCTGGTGGACCAATGTCCTGAGCTCAGCTCTCTCACTTCAAAAGCATAGACCTGACATACGACTGGAGCACTGAGACCCTGTCTGCCACATGGCTCAAAACAAAAGGGATAAAGAAAGAAAGAAAGAAAGAGAAATAAAATTATTAAAATAGAAAAAATTATTAAAATTTTTTAAATAATTAAAAAATAATTTAAAAAACAGACAGAACCCCAGGACAAATGGTTAAAGCAAAGCTATATGACAAAATCACACAAAGAAGCATACACACACACATTCACAAAAGTAGAAAAAGGAAAAAATATATATATATTTAAAAAACGACGAGAGCAACCAAATCAATAAGCAAATCTACCAATGATAATAAACTCTAAATACTAAAATAAGATAAAAATAAAATTAGAAACAAATTGGATGCAGAAAGCAAACCCCAAGTCTACAGTTGCTCCATAAGTCCACTGCCTCAATTTTGGGATGATTCATTGTCTATTCAAGTATTCCAGAGATTCCGGGTACATCAAGTTGATTGTGGAGATTTAATCCGCTGCTCCTGAGGCTGCTGGGAGAAATTTCCCTTTCTCTTCTTTGTTCGCCCTGCTCCTGGGGTTCAGCTTTGGATTTGGCCCCACCTTTGCATGTCGGTTTCCTGAGGGCATCTCTTCTTCACTCAGACAGGACGGGGTTAAAGTAGCAGCTGATTCAGGGGCTCTAGCTCACTCAGGTTGGGGGAAGGGAGGGGGACGGAATGCGGGGCAAGCCTGCAGCTGCAGAGGCCAGTGTGACGTTGCAACAGCCTGAGGCGCGCCGTGTGTTCTCCTGGGGAAGTTGTCCCTGGATCACGGGACCCTGGCCATGGCAGGCTTCACAGACTCCCCGGAGGGGAAGTGTGGATAGTGACCCGTGCTTGCACACAGGCTTCTTAGTGGCTGCAGCAGCAGCCTTAGTGTCTCATGCCCATCTCTGGTGTCCGCGCTGATAGCTGCAGCTGGTGCCCACCTCTCGAGCTTGTTTTCGGGGTGCTCTGAATCCCCTCTCCTTGAGCACCCTGAAATAATGGTCTCTTGCCTCTTAGGCAGTTCCAGATTTTTTCCCAGACTCCCTCCTGGCTAGCTGTGGTGCACTAGCCCCCTTCAGGCTGTGTTCATGCAGCCAGCCCCAGTCCTTTCCCTGGGATCTGATCTCCAAAGCCCGAGCCTCAGCTCCTAGCCTCCACCCGCCCCAGTGGGTGAGCAGACAAGCCTCTCAGGCTGGTGAGTGCTGGTCGGTGCTGATCCTCTGTGCGGGAATCTCTCTGCTTTGCCCTCTGTACACTTATTGCTGCTTTCTCCTCCGTGGCTCTGAAGTTTTCTCCCCACCACCCCCCGACTCTGCCAGTGAAGGGGCTTCCTAGTGTGTGGAAACTTTTCCTCCTTCACAGCTCCCTCCCAGAAGTGCAGGTCCCATCCCTATTCTTTTGTCTCTGTTTTTTCTTTTTTCTTTTTGCCCTACCCAGGTACGTGGGGAGTTTCTTGCCTTTTGGGAAATCTGAGGTTTTCTGCCAGCATTCGGTAGGTGTTCTCTAGGAGTTGTTCCACTTGTAGGTGTATTTCTGATGTATTTGTTGGGAGGAAGGTGATCTCCAAGTCTTACTCCTCTGCCAACTTGAAGGTCTCTTCAGTTGTATTTTTAAATGATTGATTTGTAAACATTTACTTTTCTTTAAGCTAATTAAATAGAGCTCATTTACAAATTAACCTCAACAATATTATCCAAAGACAAAGACATATAATCATATTGAGACATACATATATCCAGACAGAGATCTCATAGCCTCATCTTAAAATTTAGTCATGAATCAGATATTTTCATATAAAACTTATTAGTTTATAAATTTTACCTACTTCCCTCTCTATTGTAAAACAGCTGTAATTGCATAAGTCGCATAGTTCAGGGATCTACTTGTGGGTCACTTTTTCCCCTGAATCTTAGGAGTATTACCGCTAGGCCATATTACAAGGGAAAATCGTCTTTTTATATATCACTGGCTTATAAATGAAATTCTCCAATTCTGGAGAATGCACCTCAAGAGGCTGCATCTGGGAAACAAATTTGAGTTTCCCACAGCTGACACACTTACACACAAGATAAAATGCAAACATACACACAAAGAACAAAATCTAATTCCTGTGTGACAAAAACAAAAGGGTGAAGTCCAACAATTTTCTCAAAGTTTTTCAAACAAGGATCCCTCTTTTTAACAACAAACAACCTGTAAATGGAAAGATAGGGAATAATGACCACACGTGTCATGGCAATTTACCTGGCAAATGCAAAATCAAAAAAATAACATTAGGAATAAGTTAAGTTTACTTACTTGAGCTTAAAAAGTCTCTTTATACTTTTTACCTTGGTTTGAAGTTCTATTAATTAACCCAAGGCCAAAGTCTCAGGCAAAGGTGAGCTGTGTTTGTATTTCAAGGACATGATAAGAGTTAAAACTTCAAGCTTTTTCCTAGGAATATTTTTGTTTTCTCAGGGTCAGAATTCTGAAGTATTTTATCAAGCCAGCTTTTTCTAACTACCTGTGCAAAAAGAACCAGCTTTGGAATTTCAAAAGAGTTTCATCTTAACCAGTTTTCTCCAGAGTCTAAACAATATTGTGGCCACAGAGTTTTAAATCATTTTTTCCTTAGTCATATGTTCATAGCTATAATAAGATCATTTTTCCAAAATATGCCCCAGAGGGAATGTTCCCCAGACAAGAGAAACAAAACACAAATGGTGACCCCCAAACCAAATGTTAGCGTCCAAATAAACAAAGAACCAGTTCACAAATAGGGTAGAAGTCCAACAACTATTCCTCTTTCCAGCAAGGTACCCCACACCAACATGAAACAAACAGGCTTATTCTGGGGAGGAAAAGCCCAGGGTAGAGAGGAAAGGAATTTTTGGTTTTACACACGAAAGCATCGTACCCTCCTACACTGAGTCTGTCAACTCCCAAATGTCTGTTCATTAGTAGAGAAAAAATAAAAAACAGAGCTTTTTTCCTTCATCACAGAATTGAAAGCACTGTGAGCCAATAATGTCTGGTCAATCGCAAGCACTTGGGGCTGTCCCCAAGACAAAGGTGCTCAGGCAGCCACTGAACAGGATTCAAGAGCCACCTTCATCCAGGCGCTGATGTGCCATGAGCAAAACACCCACTTGGGACTTCCATCCCAGCTGGGGTGCCAACATTGTTACCAAACAAAACTTGGGTCCACTTGCCTGTGCACAGTAAAGCCAATCTACTGACATCAGGTTGTGGTGAAGCAGCGCCACAGCTTGTTTATTACAGGACACCAAGCAGGGAGTCCAGGTAGCTAGTGCTTAAAAGGCCTGAACTCCCGGAAGGTTTTCAGTGAAATGTTTTTAAAGATAGGGTGAAGGAGAGGGTTGTGGGGTATGTGATCAGCTCATGGACATTCTTTTGATTGGCTGGTGGTGAGGTAATGAGGAGGCAACACCATCAACCTTCTGGTTCCAACTGGTCTGGGGTCTACATGCTTGTGGGCAGCATACAGTTAACTTCTCCCACCTAGTGGGGGTTTCAGCATCTACAAAACAGCTCAAAGGACAGGGCTCAGAATATTATCTATAGTTCTTCAGGAGGAACTAAAAGCCCTTGACTTTGATTAATGGCTGAAGTATTATTTTGTCTTGCTTGACTGGTTTCCTTTTTTTCTGTGTTCTCTCACTTCTTTGATTCATTTTGTTCTTTGATTAAAAGTTTTCTACAGAGAAAAGGCAAGCAGAGGATATTGGGAGGAGGGGTGTTCTGGGAAGGGCCCATAGGGTCCTGCTTGGTTACACTTGGATTTCTAGATTTCACCAGGATGTGTTCAAGTGTGGTTTTTTTTCCTTCAATATATTCCTGTATGGCACTGATTTTTTTTCTTCAGTAAAGGGCAATTTTCTTCTGTTTCCTTGATTATTACTTCTTTTCTGGCCTCTCTACTTTTTATTCCTGAAATTCCTATTAAAATATCTGAAGCTATCCTCCATATGGATGAATTAACCTCTCCCAGTTTTCTCTTTGCCTTTCTGTTTTACATTCTGATATAATTCCTTATAGACATCTTATAGAACATCTTCCAAACACAGATTTCAACCATATTCATACTGCTCTTCAGTTTTTTGCTTGAGTTTTAAATTTTGGTAATGTAAATTGATTTCTAAGAGTCTTTTCTTAGCCTCCATTTGCACCTGACTCTTGATTTATGATTATCTTTAATTCCATGTTTGGGAATTCTCTACACTAGAAAAAGTGTATACTAAAAAAAAAAAACAACATAACGACAAAACCCTGTAAGAAACAACTATGACTGGAAGAGAAGGAAACTGTGAAAGAATTGTTAAAGTGGTCAGAGGAAAACAGGAGAGGTAATGTCATAAAATTCAAACAAAGAAGGGTTTAAATAAGAAAGGAATGTTGAGGCATTTTTAATTCTGCAGATAATTGAATGAGAAATGAAAGAGTATGTGCAATTTTTAAAATAATGTAAGCAAAATTTAGGCTCTGAGAAAGAAATAAACCAAATAACCAAGTGGCATAAAAAGGCACCAAGTCCATTTACCTGTATGGCCATAGCTTTGAGCTTAACAAAAAAATCCCCAAAAAAGCTGTCAAGAGGGAAGAGAAAGGAGGATACCACAATTTAAGTGAAAAACAAGGGGAAAGTTATAAGATGACAATGTTGTACAAATAGTTGAAAACATGAGAGAAAACGCAGAAGACTACAGTCCCCACCCCTTTGCTATATTACCCCATCAGGTTTTTTTAACCATTCTAGGCCTTGGTTTCCTGATTTGTAAAATAAGGACAAACCATAATAGTACCCTAAGTTTGTTTTGCAGTTTCAAAGAGAATGTCTGTAGACACTTAGCAAAGTGTTTGGCACATTGTGAGCTTTCAATAAGTGTTAGTTCTTAATATTATCATTACTAAGAAATGAATAATAAATAGCATATCATTTGAACAACATTAATGATCAAGAAACTGTCCACCAGAGGGCAACTGATGGTGAAACATTAGGCACTGACAACAATAAGAAAGACATAATTATCTTTTATTGATTGCTGAGTTTGTTTCCAGGACTATGTTAAACAATTCCAGATGAGAAATATTTGAAGGAATTGGGGTTGATTAGCTTGGAAAAGAGAAAATCTGGTGAGGGGGCTGGGATTAAGGCAGGGAGTGAAACAGTGTAATAACCATGGCCAGATATTTGAAACACTGTTGTTTGGATGATGACATCAAGGTGTCTCCATAAGGCAGAACTAGTCACCATGGATCTTGTTCCAGGAAGCAGACTTCAGTTCAACATAAGGTTTCCTGCTGGTCCTCCTGCCTCCACCAACAAGTGTAGTCATTCCCCTGGACCTCTAGTAAGCAGATGCTGCTGTGGGAATGTCTCATTTTGTAGTTGAATCTTGAATGTACCCAAACAAAATTTTTTAAATTCTGTGTTTTATTCTTATGAAATCCTCCCTAGCTACCTAGTGTGTGGGGCCATGAACTTAGAGGTTGTTTATTTAATAGATTTTGTTTTTCTAGCTGGCTTAAAATACCATCAGCAGCTTGTGGGTAACCTAAAATGATAAATGTCAGTGGAGGAAGGGATAAATTCTGCAACAATTTTGATATTCTCAGCATGCAAACTAAAACCAATCACTTTTTATATCAACATATGGAAATCTATTTTGGGGCCATGAAAAACAAAGATGCTTATGTTTAATTGTTAATCAGAGGCAGTGTGAAACACCTGAAGCTTACTAGTGCTCTCTCTCCAGTTGTTTGGAGAAAAAATCATGTGAAGAACAGTAAGCCCCCTACACACACACACACACACACACACACACACACACACACACACACACAACACACAACACACACACACACACACACACACACACATGCTCAAGTGCATATCTTCCTTAAGTTATTTGCTCAGAGTCCATTATTAACATCTAATTCATATCTTCTGTGCATAGGGAGAGGTTCAGTTTTTAAATACAACTCATTTTTTTCTTCCTCTCTCCTCATCTCTCTTATTTCTCTCCCACTTTTTTATCAAAAATTACTTGAAGAGAAGGTAAGAGAACTAACTTAAAAACAGAAAGATCAATGTTAGTTTAAAAAATATATTCTTCTAAAAAATTCCAGTAACCTGGAATTAGAGACAGATACAAATGAAAAGCTAGAAAAATTCTGTGACTATGTACCAGGGATAATTATTCTATTTATGTTATTCTATTTATGTGACTTTAAAAAAAGACAAATAATCATGGAAATTAAGTGGAATAAAGAAGAGAAAACAAATATGCTTTTCAGAAGGGACAGTATGGTGGCTCTGAGTGAAAGGTTAATCTTCCTCCTTGTTATTTGGACTTTACCCTTTTCCCTCTCTCCATCCTGCATCACCAATTTCTACCTCATCACTGGACAGCAATGTAAATACACAAACATGCTTTATAAACTAATCCCCACAGTATCATATCCTAACCTCACATCTTCTACCACAGGGGTCCCCAACCCCCAGGCCATGGACCGATATTGGTCCGTGACCTGTTAGGAACCAGGCCGCACAGCAGGAAGTGAGTGGTGGGTGAGTGAGTGAAGCTTCATCTGTATCTACAGCCGCTCCCCATCACTCGCATTACCGCCTGAGCTCCACCTCCTGTCAGATCAGCAGCAGCATTAGATTCTTAATAGGAGCCTGAACCCTGCTGTGACTGCACATGTGAGGGATCTAGGTTGCACACTCCTTATGAGAATCTAATGCCTGATGATCTGAGGTGGAGCTGAGGCAGTGTTGCTAGCAATGCGGAGTGGCTGCAAATACAGATTATCATTAGCAGAGAGGTTTGACTGCACAGAGACCCTAATGAATCAATTGCTTGCAGACTCCTATCAAAACCCTATCAGTAAGTGGCAAGTGAAAACAAGGTCAGGGCTCCCACTGACTCTGCATTATGGTGAGTTGTATAATTATTTCATTATATATTACAATGTAATAATAATAGAAATAAAGTGCACAATAAATGTAATGTGCTTGAATCATCCCAAAACAATAACCCCCACCCTAGTCTGTGGAAAAATTGTCTTCCACGAAACTGGTCCCTGGTGCCAAAAAGGTTGGGGGCCACTGCTCTACCATATACCATCTCATTTTCTTTCCTCCTATTAAAAGCAAGACTTATTGAACTATGAAAATATTGTCATTGTCTTCATGCCCTTACTTTACTTTCTTATTTCAGCCCTCTCCAATAAATCTCGACTCCACTAAAACTCTTCCTGTCAAGTTAATCTGTAACCTCCACATTGTGAACTGTATGGGTTGATTCTTTGTTCTCTTCTTTTTAAAATAATTGTATAATTTATCATCGAAACCAGATGTTTGAGATTTAAAGGGGCACTTTAATACTATTCAATTATGTGAAATATTAGTATTTTGGATGACAAATTGATTTTTATTATAATGGTGAACTGGTAAAATAGGTTTGTAAGAATACTTTCAAAGTGAAATTTTTTTCTAAAAAGACATGTTTATGTTTATTGAAGTAAAATAAAAACTTTATTACTATTTATACATTAAATTATATTTATATTATTGGTCATCTGAACATCAAAAATAACATAAAATAAAATTTTTAAATAACATAAATAGAATAATTATTCCTGGAACATAGTCACAGAGTTTCATTAGTTTTTCAGTTGTATCTATCTCTAATATCAGGTCACTGGAATTTTTTATCATTGAAAAAAATTTTTATTGGAATATAGTAGATTTACAATGTTGTATTAGTTTCAGGTGTACAGCAAAGTGAATCAGTTATACAGATACATATATCCACTCTTATTTTAGATTCTTTTCCCATATAGGCCATTACAGAATATTAAGTAGAGTTCCCTGTGCTATACAGTAGGTTCTTATTAGTTATCTATTTTATATAGAGTAGTGTGTATGTCAATCACAATCTCCCAATTTATCCTTCCCCCCACCCCTTATCCCCTGGTAACCATAAGTTTGTCTTCTACATCTGTGACTCTTTTTCTGTTTTGTAAATAAGTTCGTTTGTACCACTTTTTTAGATTCCACGTATAAGCCATATCATATGATATTTGTCTTTCTGTGTCTGACTTACTTCACTCAGTATGACAATATCTAGGTCCATCCATGTTGCTGCAAATGGCATATTTTATTCTTTTTTGTGGCTGAATAATATTCCATTGTATATATGTACCACATCTTCTTTATCTATTCCCCTGTTGATGGACATTTAGGTTGCTTCCATGTCCTGGCTATTGTAAATAGTGCTGTAATGAACACTGGGGTGCATGTATCTTTTCAAAGTATGGCTTTCTCTGGATATATGCCTAGGAGTGGGATTGCTGGGTCATGCTGGTTCTATCTTTAGATTTTTAAGGACAGGTCTCTGGAATTTTTAAGAAAAATGTGTTTTAAGCTAACATTTATCTTTTCATATTAGGCTAATTCTCTTATAAAATGACCTGTAAGCTTCCTAAAATTTACATTTTATTATTATTTTGAATTGTTGGCACCTTCAAATGACTTTTCTAGAAATACAATATTTTTAGTTAAGAAGCTGATCCCTCCATAGGTGCTGAGGTTCATGGTAAACTCAGAGAAAATTCTGCTAAGTGGATACTCTGAATTCTAAATTTTTATATGAAAACCCGTGAACATTTTAGCCCAAATATTTTCAAATTCCATATTAGTACCTCCATTCAAAATATTTTCTTTTATAAATATTATTTATGATACAATGTTTGTCAAATAAATTATATCTAATTATAATTCTTTGGTTATTTTGCTAAATTTAAGTGCTACAAAATTATAAGCCTTATTAATTTCATTCAAATCCAGTACAGAATAAAAATGTGAACAATAAAAGTTAAGAATTTGATTCAGAAATTCTTTGCAGAAGTCAAGATATTGCAAAGCATAACTTTTCCACTTCCAAGTGGGATGTAACAGTTTGCACCAGGTCAATGCTGAAAACATTTTAAACAAATTTTAAAAGGCCAGATGAATTACAAAAGTCTTATTTTTAAAGGCATCAGAGGACTGTGGAAAGGATGGGAACCCATGACTTAAAATTCCAGAGAGGCAGAACTTTTCTGAGGTAAGCTAACAATCACCAGCCATTTTTACACTTGGAGGTAGGGGAGATTCGTTTACTCTATTCATTAGCTGAATATTGAACTTGGTCCAGGCTGAGTAAGGGAGAGACAACAAGGGTTTTTGGCTGTGAAAATCTAGAGGGAAAATTGGAAACCTGAGGCAGTCTCTAACACATGGCTGATTTTCTGAGCAGACATTTGCTTGGTTCCAGGAGTACAAAGGAGGGCAACGAGCTAGACTGACATCTTCTAATAGAAGAGTGAAATCTTTCACAGTCCTGCAGCCCTGTGAAAGAGACCTACCATGATGGTCCTTCCCTTAATTCATTGCTAGACTTTGAAGTTGTGTGGGATGGAGGCTGAAGAGTTAGATCTTCCACTGTCTTTCAGATCTGAAGAGGTGGATGCCTTAATCAAAGGCCCATGAGAGCCACACCCAAAGGACAGAGTAAAGCAGAGATAAATTAAGTCTTGTTTAAATTGAAGCCCAGCCCAATCAAGCAAACTCTCTGATTGCACTGAGGTGATCAGCCTCTTACCCTATCTGCCTAACAGAAAAAAAAAGGGAATGTTTTCTGTTGAAAGATAACAAAATTTGAAGCTTCTTTGGTTCTTTTATACATAATATATGGTATTATATTGAAAAAATTCTATGCAGACAAAACTATGATTGATAATAAAGAGAGAAAATAGACATTAGAAGCAGACCTACAGATATAGATTAAATAAATATTTTAAAATAACTATGATTAATATTTTGAAGAAAATAGAGGAAAAGATGTACACAATAGATGAAAAGATGGAGAATTTCAACAGAGAATTTGAGTCTATTAAAAAATTAATTTGACATACTAAACCTATTAGATGATGAAATAGAAGAATATCTTTATAACCTTGAGAGTGAGGAAATTTTTTAACCGAGATATAAAAAACGCAAATATTAAAGTGAAAATTTTGTTCTTTTTTTATGACTGAGTAATATTCCATTGTATATATGTACCACATCTTCTTTATTCATTCCTCTGTTGATGGACATTTAGATTGCTTCCATGTCCTGGCTATTGTAAATAGTGCTGCAATGAACATTGGGGTGCATGTATCTTTTTGAATGGTTTTCTCCAGATATATGCCCAGGAGTGAGATTCCTGGGTCATATGGTAGCTTTGTTTTTTTAAGGAACTTCCATACTGTCCTCCATAGTGGTTGTACCAGTTTACATTCCCACCAATAATGTAGGAGGGTTGCCTTTTCTCCACACCCTCTCCAGCATTTATTGTTTGAAGATTTTTTTGATGATTGTCATTCTGACTGTTGTGAGGTGATACATCATTGTAGTTTTGATTTACATTTCTCTAATAATTAATGACATTGATCATCTTTTCATGCACTTTTTAGCCATCTGTAAGTCTCTTTTGGAGAAATGTCTATTTAGATCTTCCACCTATTTTTTGATTGGGTTGTTTGTTTTTTTGATATTGAGCTGCATGAGCTGTTTGTATATTTTGGAGATTAGTACCTTGTCAGTTGCTTCATTTGCAAATATTTTCTCCCATTCTGAGGGTTGTCTTTTCATTTTGTTGATAGTTTCCTTTGCTGTGCAAAAGCTTTTAAGTTTCATTAGGTCCCATTTGTTTATTTTTGTTTTTATTTTTATTACTCTAGGAGATGAATCAAAAAAGATCTTGTTGCAATTAACGTCAAAGAGTGTTCTGCCTATGTTTTCCTCTTAGAGTTTTATAGCATCTTGCCTTACATTTAGGTCTTTAAACCATTTTGAGTTTATTTTTGTGTATGGTGTTAGGAAATGTTCTAATTTCATTCTTTTACATGTAGCTGTCCAGTTTTCCCAACACCACTTATTGAAGAGACTATCTTTTCTCCATTGTACATTCTTGCCTCTTTTGTCATAGATTAGGTGACTATAGGTGCTTGATTTTATCTCTGGACTTTCTATCCTGTTCCACTGATCTCTATCAATAAAGGAATAGGTAAAGAAGATGTGGTACATATATACAGTGGGATATTACTCAGCCATAAGAAGAACAAAATAATGCCATTTGCAGCAACATGGATTGACATAGAGATTGTCTTACTGAGTGAACTAAGTCAGACAGAGAAAGACAAATATCATATGATATCACTTATATGTGGAATCTAAAAAAAAACTTACAAATGAGCTTATCTACAAAACATAAATGGAATTGTAGTTGTAGAAAGAAAACGTATGGTTACCAGGAGATAAGGAGTGGGTAGGGATAAATTGGAAGATTGGGATTGACATATACCCGTTACTTTATATAAAATAGATAACTAATAAGGACCTACTGTATAGCACCGGGACCTCTACTCAGTACTCTATAATGGCCTATATGGGAAAAGAATCTCAAAAAGAGTGGATATATGTATCTGTATAACTGATTCACTTTGCTGTACACCCGAAACTGACACAACATTGTAAATCAAGTTACACCAACAAAAAAGTGAAAATTTATAACTACATCAATTTAAGTTTTATAGTTAGAGAAAGACACTATGCACAGTGTTAAAAGAGAGGTATACATAACCAACTGAGACTTAATATCCCAAACATATAGGAATAACCTGCATATTATCAAGAACAGAACAGAATATCTCATGATACTGAGTCCATAATATGCATAGGCAATTCAAAAAAGTGGAAACTAGATCAGCAAACAAGCATATGGAGAGATGTAATACCCCTCAATAGGGATCAGAGGAGTGAAAGTTAAAACAACTATGCTATATCACATACTTGAGTGGCCAAAACAAACAAACAAACAAAACAGATAATATCAAGTGCTGTTGAGGAAGGGGGAAAGGAGAAACTCTAATGTACTCTCAGCGAGAGTATAAATTTTTCAGAACAATTGCACATATCTAGAGAGCTGAGTATTTGCATAATTTACTACCCAGCAATTCCACCCGTTACTACCCAGAAAATCACTTATATGGGTGGCAAAAGAGGTATAAAATGATGGATATACGGTCATTCATAATAGCATTGTTTGAAATAACAGAGTTAGAAAAACTTCAATGTCTATCAATAGGGAAATGGATAGGTGAAAATGTAGCGTGTCTGGAGGATGTAATACTATACAGTATTGAAAAAGGTTTACCTAAAGCTACATGTTTCAGCCTAGAAAGATCTAAAAATCACAACATTGAGCAACAAAACCAAAATGAAGCTGAGAAGCAGAATGAGATGTCTATATATGTAACTTGAAAACAATTCTAGATATTCATGTATACTTATAAACACACACATAAATAAATATATAGATAATGAACTAAAAGGGCACACATTAGATAAATTCTATTCAGGGACATGGAGGTGGGAAAGAGAACAGGGATGTGGTATGAAGGGGGAAAAATAAGAATAAAATTAAAATGAGATAAAGGAGGTGTGGTACATGGGCCAGTGATTATCATATACCATGAACTGAGGAATATGCTTAAATGTATTCATCCATTTCTGTAGACCTGAGTCCAACTTAAAAACCAAAATGACTGTATATTGCCCATATCATGGAAGATAACAGTTCCATTCTTGTCTGCATTGGTACATCTGAAGCAGAGTTCAATCTTGAGCAGTAAATTTTAAGAGGCATTGACGAACTGGACTGTGTTCAGAGGAGAGCAGTCAGGACAGGGACATGTAAGGGGCGTGTGTCGTGTAAGAGATAATTGAAAAAAAAGGTGACTTAGACACAATAGAATCTTAGGAGAAGGAGGTCTTCGTTTCCATTGTTACTTAAAACATTTTAACTTAAATAAGCTTACTCTCCTCACTCCTGAAGTCTGAGTTTTGTGCACCTCCTCTGTGCTTACTGAATATCCCTTACCCTCTCTGTCATTAGGGGGACTACACATTCTGATTTGCCTAGCCATTGCCACAGTATAATTATTAACAGCACCTCCTTTTACTTTCAAGCAGTCCCAGTAGAGCATATGGTTGTCTACCTACCGTAGTATTTTATTTATTTATTTTAATTTCACTGGAGCATAGTTGATTTACAATGTTGCGTTAGTTTCAGGTGTACAGCAAAGTGATTCAGTTACACATATATTCATTCTTTTTTTAGATTCTTTTCTTATATAGGGTATCAGAGAATACTGAGTATAGTTCTCTGTGCTATACAGTAGGTCCTTGTTGGTTATCTATCTTATATATAGTAGTTTGTGTGTGTTCATCCCAAGCTTCCGATTTATCCCTCCCCCCACATTTCCCCTTTGGTAACCATAAGTTTGTTTTTGATATCTTTAAGCCTGTTTCTATTTTGTAAATAAGTTCATTTGTATCTTTTTTAAAAATTAGATTCTACATATGAATGATATCATATGACATTTGTCTTTCTCTGTCTGACTTACTTCATTTAGTATGATAATCTCTAGGTCCATCCATGTTTCTGTAAATGACATTATTTTGTTCATTTTTATGGTTGAGTAGTATTCCATTGTATATATGTACCGCATCTTCTTTATCCATTCCTCTGTTGACAGACGTTTAGTTGCTTCCGTGTCCTGGCTATTGTAAATAGTGCTGCAATGAACATTGGGATGCATGTATCTTTTCGGATTATGGTTTTCTCCAGATATCGGATATTGTAGTATTTTAATTGCCTGTATTTTTTGTATCTCCTGCTGGATGACAACCCCTAATGCTTAGTGGGAACTTAATAACTATTTGTTAAATGAGTGAAGCACTGAGTAGAATTAGGAGTCTTCTGTGAAAGAAACTTATTGCAGTTAACTTTGATTACAGTCTGTTATCAACTCACATTGGGCCTCCTTATCTCTAGGGGGAGGGGTCAACTTTCCTTCCAGCCTGTAAGTGCTGTGAATTGATGAGAATCCAGCCACCATTTCAGCAAGTCTATGACTAAGTCCACATCCTTTAGATGCAAGCGAAGTGGTGTTGGATATGCTGGTGTGGGATGGACTATATTGCTACATCTCCCTCTTGTGGTTGTTGTGTGGAACTCTTCACAAAATCCTCTGGTTATAACCATAGCCTCTAAGTTCGTGGTTCTATAGATCGGGGTCCACAACCCCCGGTCCACCTACCGGTTCTGGTCCGCAGCCTGTTAGGAACTGGGTCGCACAACAGGCGGTGAGCAGCAGGCGAGTGAGCGAAGCTTCATCTGCCGCTCCCCATCGCTCGCATTACTGCCTGAACACCTCCCCCCCACCTACCTCCCACCCCTCCCATCCCAGGACCACAAAACTGGTCCCTGCTGCCTAAAATGTTGGGGACTTCTGCTATAGATCTTCACCCAGATTTTATTTGTGTTTGAGGTAGGGTTTGGGCAGGGAGCTCTAATATTTAGATAACCTTGGTAATATTGGCAGATGTGGGTCATGCTTAAGTGACTAGGTGGCCACTTTCAAAATATGATTTTTGATAGATCTACTACTTGGTATATTGATGTATACTTAGTCTATGCAAAGATGACTAGGGAGCCAGTATATTTCTAGATCATCAGCTCTCAATTTAGGGGTTCTCAATCAGTGGGAAGATTTTGCCCAGTAAGGAATATCCGTCAATGTCAGGAAGCATTTTTGATTGTACTGACCAGGGACAGGGGATGTGCTACTGGCATCTAGTGGGCGGAGGCCAGGGATGCTGATAAACATCATATGATGTACAGAACACCCCCCCATGTCAAGCAATTATCTGGACCAAAATGTCAACAGTGCTGCAGTTGAGAAACTCAGTCTAGATTTGTTCCACAAGGGGAATTTGGAGAAATTCAGGGAAGGCAATTACCCTGGCAGTGACAAAAATTAAACAATCCTTTAAAAACAAGTTATCCTCTCCACGTGGAGTATGACTTCTGACCTTCCCCCTAGGATAAGGACAACCTCGTACTTCATCAAATCAAATCAGCCACCTGCAGTGCTTCACACCATAGCTATAGAGACACAAGGTCATGAAACATGTTTTGCCACACCGCTATGTTATGCATTCTCTGGGCAACACAAAAACAAAAGTGCAATTTCTTGGATGGACTGTCCATATTTTACTCATTTCCAGGAGGTAGAAAGAAAATCTTCAGGAAGAGAAGTAACTTACTGTAATAAGTGGGTTCTCAGTCAGCATATGGACACTTTACCAATCACACCCTGGTCGTGTGACTAGAGTTAGTGTCCTGAGGAAGCTCAAGGTTATGTCCAGCTGTATTTCAGAACCCCAACCCATTAATACTGAGAATGGGCCTGTTCCTCCTGAGTTCTCCAGAATTCAGATATGCTCAGTCAAAAGAAAACATCAGAGAAGAAACACGGGGAAACCAGAAATTGAAGTATCAGTTTTATTTTAAGCCTGAGGAAGAAGAAAACTTCAGCTCATGCACAGTGCCTTAGGGGAAAATTGGAGAATGGTAAGAGAATAATCTGAGGGGTTCTCTGCTTTCCCACTTGAACCTGGGACCTGGTGATGCAGGACATATGTCAAATGTTGTTTGAAGAATGGCTCCAAAGACTCCTAATCACAGCCATCCTCCCAGTGAGCTATCGAGTCTTGTCAGGGAATTTTGAGGGGAGAGGCTCTTCTTTCCCCCCTTTGTTTCTGCCCTTCCATCAGGTAGAATTCAGCCACAGGAAAAACCCAAATGGTGGGAACTGAGCTGTTAAAACAATCTGAGTTATAGTAAAAGAATGATCGCTCATAACCCCAGGGTTTACAAATCCTGGTTAGTAGCTCCTTGGTTTTTTTAGTATAGACAGCTAATGAGCTTAAGATTATACAAGGGTGGTATAGTGGACATTGTGTGTGTGTGTGTGTGTGTGCCTGTCCAGCATGGAATCTCACTGCTTGTGTTTGGGGAATTCCCTAATTCATAAGAGACAGACCCCACCACCACCACTGCTATGAACATGGAAAATGCCATGCATTCAATTCCCAGCCTCCCCTGGAGGTAGAACATGGATGGGATATGTATAGCTAGGATTGGCCGCTTGGTCCTGGACTCTGATTTAGAAACTAGAGATGAAAAGCTGAAGAATGGACCCTGGAGATGTCACTTTGGTACAGATAGTACAACAGCAATTTGGAGTTTTCAAGTCCAGCTGAGGCAGGGAGGGAATGATGGAGTCTGGGTCTAGTGCTGGGAGGACAATAGCAAAACAACTGGTGCCCAGCATTGTCATCCCTGGGCTGGGTTTGTGATTTGGGCTGTGGCCCTACTCACAGTCCAAGTCTCCCCTTGTTTGCTCATTTTCAAACCATCATTTTACAGAACGTCCTAGCAGTTATCTGAACCAACCAGTATCTTTTCCGTAGATTCCTTTTCTACATAGAAAAATGCAGAGTCAGTTTCTGTCTTCACAAAAAAGAATACTACTGCATTGGTTCCAGGAAGTGGGATGCTCCAAACAACAGAGCTAAAATGTGAACTGATTGAATAGAGGGGATAAAGTACAAGGCTATAAGGAGCTCAGAGTTTTGAGCTGGAAAGTTGGTGACTCTTATTATATGGGTGTAAGACAGTTGGTGATTTCTTTTTTTTTTTTTTAACATCTTTATTGGGGTATAATTGCTTTACAATGGTGTGTTAGTTTCTGCTTTATAACAAAGTGAATCAGTTATACATATACATATGTTCCCATGTCTCTTCTCTCTTACGTCTCCCTCCCTCCCACCCTCCCTATCCCACCCCTCCAGGTGGTCACAAAGCACCGAGCCGATATCCCTGTGCCATGCGGCTGCTTCCCACTAGCTATCTACCTTACGTTTGTTAGTGTGTATATGTCCATGACTCTCTCTCGCCCTGTCACAGCTCACACTTCCCCCTCCCCATATCCTCAAGTCCATTCTCCAGTACGTCTGTGTCTTTATTCCTGTCTTACCCCTAGGTTCTTCATGACATTTTTTTTCTTAAATTCCATATATATGTGTCAGCATACTATATTTGCCTTTTTCTTTCTGACTTACTTCACTCTGTATGACAGACTCTAGGTCTATCTACCTCATTACAAATAGCTCAATTTTGTTTCTTTTTATGGCTGAGTAATATTCCATTGTATATATGTGCCACATCTTCTTTATGGTGATTTCTTAAAGTGCTCACTAGGGTCACACAAGACCCTATCAGACAGAAGTGCTTAAATTGAAGAAGGCCTATATGAAAGCGAGAATAGAAGGGAAATAGGACTTTAATGGAAGAGGCTCTTTCTGTCTGCAGCCAATAATTTAAGTTATTAAGCATTCAATTACTTGAAACTGTTGGGCCAATATATGTTATTGTCTACTTCAAGATACATTTAGTGACGGGGAGAGGTATGCAAGGATTAAGAAGTGTCTGGTAGAGGCCCTGAGGATGTGAGGCCATGGATGTAAAATGGACTCAGAATCAGTTTGAAGAGTCTTAGTTGAGGCTCCACGTTTGTTGTTCAACGGAGTAAGCAGAGAACTAGGATTTAAAAATCATTTTGGGAAGTGAAAAGTCACTCTGGGACAAGTTCTGATTATCCCAAATTCCTTTGTAACAGTATCACCAAACACTTATCACTTTTTTTTTTTTTTTTTTTTGGCGGTACGCGGGCCTCTCACTGCTATGGCCTCTCCCACTGCGGAGCACAGGCTCCGGATGCACAGGCTCAGCGGCCATGGCTCACGGGCCCAGCCGCTCCGCGGCATATGGGATCTTCCCGGACCGGGGCACAGAACCCGTGTCCCCTGCATCGGCAGGCGGACTCCCAACCACTGCGCCACCAGGGAAGCCCTACCACTTTTCTTTAAATCTGAACATCATTTGCACAAAACTGTACTTTTAAGAATCTTAGATTTTTTTTCATTCCATTATTCAAAGCTCAGAGACCTCAAAGTCATATTTTCAGTTTATTGACTCTTAGCTTCCAGGTTTTACAAATAAAATACTTTATTAGCTTCTTTTATGGAATAATCTCAGAGTGTTTATTAATCTCATTGAGACAATAATCTCATTGTCTATCTCGAGAGAGAAACTGAGGCCCAGAGTCTTGATCAAGTCTGCATGGTGATCGGGAGCAGCTCCCAGACCAAGGACAGGCAGCCCAAGTGTACGCTGTTCCAGACTTTGTGGCTGGTGGTCAGCTGTCTGAGATAGGTACTAGATGTCCTGTCCTGACTTTCTGCCTTTGGCTTTTATTACCCAATTGCAGCAAAGAGCGAGACACCTCACTGGACTGGCATTATCCATTTCATCTGCTACACCACAGAGATGGAAAGCTATTCCAAGCAGCTCTCTGTTCTGAGCCTGTGTCTCCCACAGAGCAGGCTAAGTGCTTGGGAAGCCTCACTTCCTTATCTTTTTCGCGGGTAGATGTGGGAGAAACATCACCAGGGAGTCGATCCGAGAAGAGTACAGATGTGTAAATGTCACAAGAAACTTGGGACTTGGGACCAAGTTCAGTGTTTATTTTGGCTCCTCCGTATTCCTTCAGAAAGTCCCTTCACTGGATCTGTGGTGTCAGCTCTCTGGAAGTGTCACGCTGGCATATACTGTGATGGAGCTTGATTCCTGGGGGCGAAAGAGAACAAGTCTGTGGGTGGAGGGACCAGCACTAGGTTCACAGGCTACAAATGGAAGCAGTGATGCTTAGAAAAAGGAAAGCATCTCAAGAATCATGTAGCATTGCAGCTTGCTCAGGGTCTGCCACAGCTGGGTATTGCTAGAGGTAACACTCAGCTTCCCAGACTGCCTGCTCGCCCACAAGATGGGTTACAGCTCCCTTCAAGCATACGCATGTCATCAGGGAGACTAGGAGACCTGTCCCAGTCATCTGAGGACCTGCACTCAGTTTAGAGAAGCCAAAAGAGTTCTAAATTACTGAGCTCTAAAAAGGGGGGGATTAATGAGACCCAAAGGGAGAAGAAAGAAGTGGTTCCTGCAAGAGAGGGATGGGGAAGAGATGAAGATTGTGGGCAAAGACTTCTCACAGGGAGAGGAGATTCAAGAGTCTGAGACAGAAAGAGACAGGAATGAGGGAATTTAGGTGGTTTTGCTGTAAAATGTGAAATATACCGAGTGCTGTGTTTCTTCCCCAAGAAAACATCATTAAAAATCTACATGATTTAAAGCTTTTAAAGTCAGATTTATGTTTTTACTTCCCTTTGGATAGGAGAGTGGTCTGTGAATACACCTCAAGATAAAGGTGAGGCATCCTCCCAAGCACTGCTGAGTATGTGTTCAGTAGGAGCTTTGAGGAAAATGGGTAAATGTAGGCATTTCTGTGGCCTTTGGATCCTCCATTGTCTCCTAAAATGCTTTATTTAATAGGGTCCAACTAAAGCCAAGATTTTAGCCCAGAATTTACTTCTGTTTGTTTAGTAAAAGGAAAGATTCCTGTCAAGTAAACTTCATCCATGCTGATCTTGCAATGGGGTAGAACAGGCGGGCCATGTGTCATACTCTCTTCTAGGCTTTACACCTATGCAGAGTTCTACTCCTAAATGTTCTGATTAAACAGGGATGAATGGAGACTAGGCATGAGCATTTTTACAAAGCTTCCCTGGCAATTCTGTTATGCAGCTGGACTGGAGAACTCCTGGACTCAAGGTGCGATTCCTGAACTTAAATGTGCATCAGGATCACCAGGAGGATGTTGTTTTTTAACGTGTAAGATGCCTGGTTACCCACCATAGACATTCTGATTGAACAGAATCCTAGGTAGAAGGTCCCGGGAGCCTTTATTTTTAACAAATATGCCAGTTGATTCTGACGTGACAGCTCTCAGAGAAAGCCTGGTGAGCAGAGACCCCATGTAAGCAGCCACGAGGGGTTTCCCGGAAGCCCTGCAACTGAGGCTGCAGAGGCTCCTTGCTACCTGCTTGCAAGGGCCTACGTCCTCCATTTCAGCTCTACACAGGTTCCACCCTTTCCCCTCCTCCACCTATTCCCTCTCTACAGAGAGGAGGCACAGAGCAATGCCTCACCTGGACAGGCTCTGGCACAGGCTCTGTGGCAGCAACGTAAATGGTGGTGCAGGGGTCCTGAGCTGGCAGAGAGTCAGGTTTCTTCTGAACAGACTACAGGGGAAGCAAAGACAGCAGGAGGTTAGCTGAGCAGCAAGTTATTTCCCATTCAACTTTCCCCATGGAGAAGCGTAGCGTCAAGAAATTTTGAGTTAGAAAGCTCCTTGGAGTCATTTGGTCCAGCCTCCTTCCCAGGTGAAAATTCTCCCCCAAGTTCCCTGGAACTCAATTCTCTGGGTTTTGCTCAGACTCCCCAAGTGACATCTTGGAGCTCACAGCCTTGTGAAGCAGCCTGATTCATCACCATCGCTTCCCAGATGTTTTAAACATCTTCCTCACAGTGAACTGAAATTGGTGTGGTTCTTACATAGGCAGCTGAAGGGAACGCGATTTTTATAGTATTTTAGTCTCACTCATATCACCCACAACATGGAAGTCCTGGTATTACTCACTCTAATATGGTTTCTCATCAACTCTCTTTCCTGTCCAAACATTGAACTTCATAATAACCACACATGTGCGAGTGTGTATAAGTTTACCAAGTCCTTCACATATATCTTCCCATTTGTCTCACAACCACTCTTTATGTTAAAGACTGTTACTCACATTTTACAGACGAAGAGGCTAAAGCCCAGAAAGATTTAGTACTTTCTTAATGTGAACATGCAAGAAGTATCAAAGCCAGGATTTTAACTTAAAATATCTTTTAACTTAAAGCGCATGTATTTTCCATTATACTGTTCTTCTTTTGTTACCCCAACTTATAATGACCTCTCCTTTACCTAAATTCCTCAGGTACCTAAAGTCTAGTTCACACATTACGGCACTTAACTGTACACTGTATTTAAGACACTCTGATATATTTACACATCGCTTCTCCAAACAGACCATCAATTCCTTGAGAAATAGCCTATTTTTTCTTTGCATTCCCCATGTAACAGTGCTAGGCACATAAAAACCTTCAGCTGATGTTTGTTAATGTTACTTAGAATGAATTAAATCCACAATACCAGGACGAAGTCAGTGTAGGCATAAATTGAGACCCCGTCCCTCTAAGATGGAGACGACATATCTTATGCCTGGAAAGTCATCTTTTCAACATACTTGGGGGCACTGGTGTAGGATAATGCTATTCTCTGTCTTTCCTGGACATAGAACAAGCCTTAAAACAGAAGCACATGGGTTATAATGGGAGAGAACTTGGAATCTTGTCATCTGATGGAAGAGATAAGGAATTGGAAAACTTTACTGGAGGAAAGAAGATTCAAGGTGGGACATGATCTTTCTCTTCATATATCTGATGGGTTGCCATGCAGAAGAGGAATTACATTTGTTCTGTACAGTCTGTCAGCTTTAAACCAAGGTTGGAATTTTTAGGGTAATATTTTGGTTCAATATAATAAGATCTTTCTAATAGTAAGAAGTGCTCAAATGTGGGATGAATTACCTTGAGAGGCAGTGAATTTCCCATTACTGGAAGTGCTTGGGGTAGAGCAGGGCTTCTCACACTTTAATGTGCATATGAATTACCTGAAAATCTTGTTAGAAGTCTGGTTCTATTTCAGAAGATCTGAGGTGGGGCCTGACTTTTTGCATTTCTAATTAGGTCCCAGGTAATGCTTTTAATAAAAGGTCCTTTTAGTAAAAAGGCTCTTTTAGTAAAAAGGTCCTTTTAGTAAAAAGGAGCTAGCCAGCACTTTGGAAGTAATGTAGCAGAAGATAATTCAAGGAGTGATAGGATAAAATTAAAGAAGATCTAAATAAAGGATATATCATTTTGTGAATTGAAAGACTCAATAGGAAAACATATATGGTCTTCTGAAATTGATCAATGCCGTTCTAATTAAAATTCCAGCAGGATTTTTACAAACTGAATCTAAAATATATAGATGAAAATGCAAAGGATCAAAAATGGCCAAGAACTTGAAGAACAAGAACAAGTAAAAAGATTTGTTTTACCAGATATCAAACTTGTAATAAATCTGCAATCACAGATTTGTTAAGACAGTATGGTTCTGGTGCAATTGTAAAGAAATAAACCAATGGAACAGAATAGAGAACTTCAAAATAGATCCACACACAGATGGACCCTTGATTTATAATGAGGTGGCACTGCAGTGAGGCAAGGACAGTTTTTAAATATAAATAGTCGATAGGATATCCATATGGGAAAAAATAAAACTTGACCCATCTCACACCACACTCAAAAAATCATTTTCAGGTGCATAGCAGATATAAGTTGAAAAGATAAACCATACAGTTTTTAGAAGATGATAGAAGAATATCTTCATACCTGGGAGTAAAGAAAGATTTCTTAACTGGAATACAAAAAGTGTTATCTTTTTATAACACAAAGGAAGAGATGATGAAATTGTTCTACACTAAAATTGAGAACTTTCCTTTATCAGAATGTATCTTTGAGAAATTGCAGAGGCAAGCCACAAGATGGGTGAAGGTATTTGCTAAAATATAACTGCTAAAAATGTTTAAAGGCCTTATAATAATCCCACCCAAAACAGACTGAAATGCAAGGGAAAATTGGCAAGAGATTTAACAGTCACTTTAAGAAAGAGGATATTTATACAGCCAATAAACATATGAAATATTGTTCAACTTTCTTAATAATTAGAGGAATGCAAAATAGAACTATAAAAAGACACATCCAAAAGAATGACTAAAATTTAAAAGACCAATAACACCAAATTTTGATTAGAATGTGTAGCAACTGAAACTCTTGTATGTAGTTGCAAAAAAGTAAATTGGTACACCCACTTTGAAAAACAGTTTGGCCTTATCTAATCAATTTGAGGATATGCATACTCTATGACTTAGCAATTCTACATTTAGATATATCCCCAACAAAAATATGTGCACATATCTACCAAGAAGCACACATATGAGTATGAATGGCTGCAATTTTCATAATAGCTTCAGACTGGAAATAACACAAATGTCCATCAGTAGTCAACTGGAAAAATAAACTCTTGTATGTGTATACATTGATATTCCATAAAGCAATGAATATGAATGCATTATATCTAAGCTCAAAGAAATGCTTGAATCTCATAAAAGGTAATATCGAGCAAAATAAAATGTACACAGGAGGAAAAATGCTATAAGAGTCCATTTTTATAAAGTCCAAAGGGGGGAAAAAAAAAGAGTAAACTATATTTTCAGAAAGTAAGGATAGGGAATCTCTGGGGAGGAGAGAGAAGATAGTGATTATGAGGCACACCAGGAGGTCTCTGGGGGTGGGGACAATGTTTTGTTCCTTGATCTGGGTGGTAGTTTTATGGTCCTAGAAGACTCAATACTGAAAGATATAATTTCTCCTCAAATAGATCTGCAGATTCAATGTAATCCTAATAGGATTTTTCCCCTTTCTGTGATACTTGAGAAGCTGATTCGAAAATACATATGCAAGTACAAGGGGACATAATAGCCAAAAGCTCTTGAAGAAAAACAAGCTGGGGGGACTTGCTTTACTAGGTATCAAGATGGGGTAATTCATTGAGCTGACATTTATACATTGTGCACTTTTTGGTAGGGATGTCATACTTTACAGTAAAAAGAGGGGTGCTAGCAACATGGGATAGAATAGATAGGGAAGGCACCATGGTTAAGTTGAACCTGATTACCTAAATACGTATATGCAAAAGAGGTTGCTCTTGGGACTCAATATATTTAAATGGAGTTTGGTTCTCAACGGTGGTCATGGCCTGTGTAATACACCCTCCAGGCCACTAGGGGACAGCAAAAAGAAGCGCTTCGTCCAAGAGTTTATCTCTGGTTATCAGAAATGCATTTACTGTCATCTGATGCAATTTTTCAAGGTGCTAATCAAAGCTGTCTTTACCTTCACATCTTTTACTCGAGAATTTGCCTTCCCCTACACCCTGAATGGCCGTATTCTGGCCTATACATCACCTAGAATTGCCTTCATGTCTGAAAAACTATAATATCTTCATATCTAGCCATCATTCTTTAGCCTCCCTCTTACTTCTAACTTATCTGCTCCTCAACTTCATCATGACTCTAGTTTTTTAAATCCATCTCTTCTGTTTCAGCCCAACCATCACTCCGTCACAGTTTTGCTTTCATCTGCTGCCTACATATCATCTTCCATCTCACCAACCACTCTCTAGGCAGAATCCTCAAGATCTTCCTTCCTTGTCTCTTTGATGTTTGCAAACTCTTAAGCTTGGATCAGACCAACATGTCACACAATAGCCTTTCTCAATCTTCCCCTCTCTCCTCAAGCTGGCACCCTCTTCCATAGAGAAGGAAAGAGTTTGATAACAGAGAACCATAGACTCCTAGAATGCCAGAGCTGGAAGGAGTCATACATCATGTGTTTCTAGCTTCCTCAATTTTTCCTACGAAGAAACAGATGACCAGAAAATTACCCAGTGGTTCCCATTATTTCAAATAATAAATAGTCCCATCTAACACCTAAGTTAATGTCCTTTTAGAGAGCTCTTGTTCTTGACTTCTGCTTTCTTAATTTCCTCTGCTTCAGAACCCACGTAGAACCATGAATGTCAGACATGCAAAGTGAACTGAATGGCCAGGGATTCCATGGGAAACATGACAGGTCCACCCCAGACAAAGACAGTATAGGACTTACACCTGATTTCTGGACTTGGGCATAGATAGTAAGGCTTTTTGCTTCCATTGTTGGCTGGTAATTGTCTGTTTTACCTGGGGAAAAGAAACCATAGTGGTTATCTCCCTCTGGTCCCCAGCATGAACCCTCTGCTCAGACCTGTCTGGTCTTTACCCCCCATTGCACACCCACCTTCCCCAGAAGTACCACAGGAACAAAGCACTGAGTCCCAAACCCCGTGTACATTTGTCATATGACATTAGGTTAGTTACTTGATCTCTCTTGGCCTATTTCCCTATGTGTAAAATGGGATTGAAATACCTGCCTCACAGGGCTGTTGTGATGATTACATGAGATATTACTTGTAAAGTGTATAGAACAGTGCCTGGCACATAGTGTTAGGTGCAATTGTTAGGTGTAATTGATATGCCATTCAATTATTTTGATCTCTATTGTTTAATGTATATATCTGATCTCCTAATAGAATTCTAAGTTCTTTAGGGGCAGGGCAAGTTATTTATACCTCTTTTGAATTCTTCAGCTCATAGCATGTTGTCTCATTCACAGCTTTCTCACCTCCCTGTTTCTGGGGGATGGTGTATGTGTAGGTAGAAGGGGTGTAAGAGGGATGATCTGCCTGGGACTATTTGGAATAAAGCTGCAATGTCATTCTAATGCCTACCATCTTTTTTTGCTCAGAGCCTAGGGTCTCTGGAAATTAATATGTTGCAGAACATTTAAATTTTTAACCAGTTTTTAAATTTTTTCTTTTTAAATTATAGGAATAATTCATTCTTGTTACAAAAATTTAAATAATAGAGAGTAAAAAGTATGTCCTCCTTCCCCCATTAACCAGTACAATTTCATTCTCAGAAGTAATTGCTTTTAACAGTTTCATGTATATCCTTCCAGATCAGCTCTGTACAATAGAACGTCATCTTCGATGATGGAAATGTTCCATATTTGCAGTCTACTATGGTAGCTGCAAGCCACAAGTCACTACTGAGCACTTGAACTGTGGCTAATGCAACCGAGAAACTGAATTTTAAATTGTTTTTAATTCTATGAAGAAGAATGTATATATATGTATAACTGAATCACTTTGCTGTACAGCAGAAATTAACACAACATGGTACATCAACTATACTTCAATAAAATTATTTAAAATTGTGTTTAATTCTAATGAATTTAAATTTAAACAGCCACACGTGGCTGATGACTACCGTATTAGACGGTGCAGTTCTGGACACTTGCTATACTTATACAGATATTTCTTCTGCAAATGCAGTCATTCCATACACTTCTCTGTAACTTGACCCTTTCACTTAAAATGTGTTGAGGACATTTTCCATGCTAGTGCAGTAGACCTATCTCATTCTTTCTAATGTTTTGTGGTATTCTTTGGATATATCATGTAGCAGTGAGAAGGATGGAGGGTAAAAAACAGATGGGAACAGGGAGGCCTGTTTTGGGACTATTGCAAAGTCCAGGCAAAAACAATGGAGACTTGATTCAGAGGAAATTACGTGAAGTCTTTAGGGTAGACTTATTTTAACACCAATTAATTTATTCTCTTAAAAATCTAGGAGCATGTCTCTGAGGGAATAGCACTTAGGAGAGGTATATTTTTATTTGGAAGGGAAAGGCCTTGTATGTATGTACGTGATGAAGGTGGTGGAAGGTGCTGCATGAGGGTGTGACACTTGGGAAGGAAATGATGGGCAGCTGCTGGGAAGCTCAAAGAATTCAAAGAAGCCAACGTATGGTTTTCCTGTGCATGTGTGGGCATGGAGTACCTGCCTGGTGGTTCCAACTTCACTTTTTTGGTCAGGGTTGATAACTGGCTGAGGATACGTGTGGGGGGGGGATAGGGAGGGAGGATAGGGTTTGGGGTAATCAGAGGAGATAACAGAGGGGGCACAAGTTAGTTCTGTGACATACATCCTTCGGTTCAAAACCATGAATGTTTGCACAGTTAGAAGCCCCCACTCAGCACTGTCCTAGGTGTTGTAGGGGAACAAATAGTGTAGAGAACAGACCTCGGGCCTTAAGGACTTTCAGTCTTTCAGGTCAGCTCAAGCTGAAAATTACAATTGAGAGGAAAGTCCTAAAGGGTCAAAGAGATGGAAAAGGCGAGGCTGAACGTTGCTTCTCAAAAAGACCACTGGACCAAGATAATTCAGTCTCATGCTTTTCTTCCCCAATGCAGAAACAGGTTTTCAGGAGCCAGCTCAACTCTAGTCACTGAGGCCTTAAGATCTAATGAAAAAGGTCTTGACCTTAGAATTGGGGCATCCACCTTCTAGCCCTCATTAGCTGTGCGTCATTGGACAACATGTCATCTCAATGGGTCTCTTCTCTTACCATAACTGTAAAATGAAGGCATAGTCGGTCTAATATCCTTTTCAGCTGTCATCTGAGGCATAAAGTTGTCTTATGTTACCCTAACCTCAAGTACTTTAAATCTGTTCTAGGTGCTCTTCCCAGATCCTTCCAGCGCTGCCCTCTGCTGGCAATAGAGATTAAATATTGATGCTTACATTAAGAGATTAGTCTTTCTGTGTGTGTGTATGTGTGTGTGTGTGTGTGTGTGTGTGTGTGTGTGTGTGTGTGTATCCATCTATTTATCCATCTCTCATCCATCATCTATCCATGGAAGCCATCGTGTTCAGTGCTTTCAGTATATTGACTTATGGATCCCCACATCAATACCATGAAGTACATAATATTATCCCCATTTTGCAGATTTGTTTGCCTTTCGTTTGATCACAGAGCTTGTCAGTGGCAAAGTCCGCATTTGAATGCTAAAAATCTATGTTCTTATCTAGTGTGTCTCCTGGACACGAAATTTCCAGAGAGTCCATCTGAAAACCTTCAGAGTCAGGCTGCATTCTGGAGGTGACACCAATAGAAGTTGGCAACAGAATCTCTTGAGCAAAGTCTTATGGGGGTACAGCAATTAAGTATAAGCTTTTCCCACAGACTTAAGGCAGGGTTCTATATGTTCCTGGCTTACAAGGAATACACGGTGATTAGAAACAAGGATGGGTACGTGTTTGGGAAAAGTAGTAAAGAATTGTAGTGGGGTGGGGAGCGCTATTCCCTTCAGAGACAACCATGTGATGAGCAGGATGTAGTCGAGGAAAGAGTGCAGGTTAGGATCCCAGGACCTTCACTAGCCGGGTTAATGCAGGTATGTTAATCTCAGTTTTCTCATCGCTGGTATTTCACTGCTTCCTTATTGTCTAAGACAAATGTGGCTGCCCTGGCCCATCCCCATAGACTCTCATCGTGATTTCTGTCTGCATTGCCGCACTCCCCCCACTCCTCCCCAGCTACCTCTTAAATGGAGGAAACGAGACAAAGTAGGCGGCTTGTTATGACCTAGATTTTTTTACATAAGCAAAACCAACATCAGAGTGCTGAGACAGGGCTTTTCCAAGAAGGTTATATGTGGAGAACACTGATCTACTTGAGAATGAGATCGGCCATCAGATCTGTGGTGTGAGGATCAAGCTCTATTCTCCCCATGGGAAGACCAGCCCAGGGATCTGTCCTGATCGTGGGGCAGGACCTTCTGATGCTAATGTGAGTGGGTGGTGGGTAGTGTGGCTGAGGGGAGCACACTGCCCAGGATATTGAATCATAGGACAACTTGGAGGGGAGGCCAGGAGATACTAACTCTAGGCATTGAAACTGCAAGGGAGTAATTGGGCCCTAATGGTTTCAGTCTACCCTGGGTAACTTTCCATAACTATTTAGTTTGGCTTTAAGTGACCTCATGAATTGCACACTTGTCCAAGGTGAGTCAGAATTTGTGCTAAAATGGTAGTAAAGTGTGTTCTCTCTGCTGTCTTCTGATAAGCTGTGGGCCTTCCTAGAGGAACACGCCCTGGTAGTTGGGACACATAGTTGCAGTTCTGATTCCCTCACCAATCAGCTGGGTGACTTTGCAGGAGTCAGCCTCTCTGTGCCTTGGTTACCCCATTGCTAAGTCACATAGAAACAACTATACCCTCCTTTTCTCAGAGGGATATTGTAAGCATAAAAAGAAATTATAGGAACTTCCCTGGTGGCACAGGGGTTAAGAATCCGTCCGCCAAGGCAGGGGACATGGGTTCGAGCCCTGGTCTGGGAAGATCCCACATGTCGTGGAGCAACTAAGGCTGCATGCCACAACTATTGAGCCTGCACTCTACAGCCCGTGAGCCACAACTACTGAAGTCCACACGCCTAGAGCCTGTGCTCCACAACAAGAAAAGCCACCGCAATGAGGAGCCCGCACATCGCAACGAAGAGTAACCCCCGCTCGCCGCAACTAGAGAAAGCCCGTGTGCACAGCAACGAAGACCCAATGGAGCCAAAAATAAATAAAATAATTAATTAAAAAAAAGAAATTATAGAAAGGTTTCAACCCTTGGGTAAAAGCATCCTTTTTATTATTAGTCAGTAGTTATAACTTTTCTGTTGAACAAGATTCAAGGGTCCTCTGTATTCTGCTCCTAGTGAATATTTTAAGCTTCTTATCTGGATCCCTTCAGCATCCTGTACGCACCTCTGCTGCAGTGTTAGTCATATATACTGAATTTAAATTATCTGTGTCATGTCTCCCATATGAAATACCTGTGGTTCATCTATCTTTTTATCCCCACAGCCTAGTGTGGCGGGATCAAGCAAGACATGTTGAATGAAACTGAATTGAACAAGGTCCCAGGATATGTTTATGTAGTGTTTTTGCAAAGACGTTGCCTGCAGAAAGCCACAGTGGTGAGAGCAAGGGCTTGTGGGGAGAGGTCCCCTGCTTGCCACAGGGAGTCTGATAAGAATCTATTGTCACCTACCTCTTCTTCTCAACAGTAGTATTACCACTTGCAGAATCATGATGACACCAACGATGACCCCTAAGAAGAGCCCAGCATACAGTGCCCATTGTCTTGATTCTGAAAAAAAAGTCAAAGGGCAGTCTCAAAAGTGCTGTGAGTTTAAAAACATCCCATGCAGAAGTGGGGAGACCTAGCCTCATGTTTTCTGTCTACATTCTTCCTCAAGGGAGACATTCGATCTTATGGTTTTAGAGATCAGCTTTAGACCACTGAAGAGTTCCAGATCTGTTTTCTTATCCCGATTTCTCTCACTACTTTTGACTTTCATACTCCTAATTTCTTTAAAGATTCTTCTATTCAAATGTTTTATTTTTCACTTCACTTTAGACAGTCTACCACATGACTAAAATTAAACTTATCTTTGTTTTTTCTAAGTCAACTTCTCTGCTCAGTTTCTCTGTTTTTAAATTTCTAATGTGTTCTGTATCCATTTTGGTAGAAAGAGCATGATGGCTGCATGTGCTGTCCCCATACTCCCACACCATTCTCATGAGACACTGGGAGGAAGGAGGATCTACTTATGTTTTTTTTTAAAATAAACATAATAGCGCTATTATTGTCCTTCCATGCAAATAACTGTATTGAACCCACTAGACCTGAACTGAAAGAAAGGCATGTAGTTTTACTCTGAATCAGTCCTGTGTTTAATATTAGCACTAGAGTACATCACCCAGGCTAAAAATCAGAGAGTCAATTTTCATTTTTTCTTCTTTGCTCCCTTTACCAAATCCTTCTGAACCAGGAGCAGCACTTTGGAAAACAGTGGACGAGACCTCTTACCCCAGTAAATAAGACGTTTAGCTCAATAAGATAATAACAGACAACTATTGAGCATTTACAATGGGCCAGGCATTTTTTTTTTTTAGTGTATCTTGTTTAGTAGTGTATTTAATCCTCACAAAAATCCTATGAGGTAGATACTCTTCTTACTCCCATTTTATGGATAAGGAAGCTGGCACAGAGATCCTCAAGAACTAGAGGTTGGTCTAGGAGTAGAAGCATGGCTGAATACTGAAGACAGACTTCTTGGAGAGTCAGGGAGACTTATGGGCTTGGGGTAAGATACACCAGGATAATTAACGGTGAGGGACAACCCGAAGCACCACTAGGGTTCTAAGTAATAGCATGTACCTTCTAAATACCAGGAGGTAACATTAATGTGTAAAGGTAACTCATAAGGATGGTTGTGGAATCAGCCTGCTTGTTGTTGAACTTATGATGGATTTGCTGGGAAGAAACTGAAAGGAAGAAATAGGTAGGGTACAAAGGGGTAGAGTGCTTGCAGACACAATTCAGATGTTTACAGGGTTAACCAAAGATACAGACTGAAGTCTCAACAAATTGATGAAAACGCACCCCACCAAGATCCAAGTGGGCCTTCAGCCTGACAGATAACCAGAGGTTGCCTCCTGGGTTTGAAGATATTCTCTTTTTCTTTCTAGGCTTTTCACACATCGTCATCCCAGGGAATCTCACTGAACTGGTTTTGTAAAGATCTTGATGAAAGAGTCTCTTCCCAGAATTAAACATGTTTTAACCCTGCCAGACACCAACTTCAGCAGTCATTTGACCCCTGATCAAAAAAGCTAGGGGGCAAGCAGAGAGCTGTAGTAAGACTCCTGGATTTATATAAAGAATGAAATATGAGCACAAAATCACTGCTGAGGCTAGAATTGCCCTGTGAGCAGCTGTACCCTGAGTAACCACTCTGAATGGCTTATGCTTGCTGAGAACTCACTTCACAGGTGTGTGTGTGTGCGTGTGTGTGTTTTGTCCAAGAAACAGCGAGAGACTGTTTATTCAGATTGATGTTGCCAACACCAGAAACCCATGGAGAACGCTTTCAGATCCTGAGATAAAGAAGCAGAGCCAGAAGCCTAAGTACCACCAGGTTTCATCAGCCCATGGAAGTGACCCAGGAAATAGTTATAGTAGCACTTAGTATTTCAAGACTGTTTCCTCTTTTTTCTTCCTTCATGTATTTTGAGACCTTCTAAAACAACGGTTAAGAACAAACACTGCAACTATTTAAGTCATTTTAAAAAATACTAGTTCTCTCAAATTTCATTCAGATAAAAATAAAGTAAAACCAACAAGGTGGTGCATCTAAAACTAGAAAATAGCAAAATAAATAAATACATAGATACATACATAAAATAAAATTAGGAAATAGCAGATGACATAAGTGCATCTGTAACACTTCTGCCAAGTGAGACTTTTTCCTGGTGCTGACAGCTCAGCTGCCCACCTACTCACATAAACTAAAAACGATGGGGACATATAACTGGCCCAGGGGACACAATGACACCAGCCCTCTCTTTCTTTTCAGGGTCTCAGGAGGATGAAAGCTATGTGTTCCACTTGTCCTATGACGTACATGACCAGCTTCGGCCAGTCCAGCCAGATCTGAGAGGCAACCTGGCCACAGTCCTGAAAGATATTTCAGAAGTCCAAGTTTTCTCCTAGTCTTTGGATACAAAGTAATATGAATCTACTGGAGGATTTAAGTTACAGGACCATAGGCTTTTGTAACCTTAAAGGAACTGTAGTGCTTATCTCACCCAGCTCACTAATTTTATGTTGAGGAAACTGAGACTCAGACAAGTGTACCTAGAGTCACAGAAGAAGGTGATGGTCGAGCCAGGTGACATAAGACCTACAGAATTTATAGTTTGTGTTTTAGCCTGTGGTGGTGAGGCCTCCACATGGAAAGCAGCAGAAGGCTGGGTTGCCTGGGAGACCTCGTGAGTCAAAGGCCCTCTGAGGTGCCAACTAGTCCCTTCACCATCTTCCATCCAACACCCGTGCATATGCTCGGTCCTCTATTCTCCCTCCCGCTGCACCTTCAGCGGTCCCCCTGCCGCCACTGCCGAGTCCTGACCCCCCAGGCCAATCTTACTTCCTCTGTGTGACTTTTCCTGACCATTCCAGCTCCCGTTCTTCCCTCCGCCTTGGACTCTGAAGCACCTTGGTTTATGTCCTACATCTTAGAATTATGTCTGCTGTGGAGACTATTCTCAGTGAGAGCATTTGGAGCCAGACAGATGGATTCAAATTCTGGGTCTAGCACTTGATAGCTCTGCGACCTCAGATAGGCTGCTCCTACTCTCTGGGGCCCCTGTTTCCTCATCTCCAAAATGAACATAAAAGTATTCAGTTCACAGAGTTGTTCTGATGAACCAATGAAATAATGTATGGAAAGTGCTCAGAGCAGTGCCTGCAATCCAGCATGTGGTGAATAAATGTCAACTCCACTTGCCTCAGTTCTCTAACCAGCTGCTGGGGTCTTGGAGGCCAGAGACCACCTCTTTACCTCTTTTGCAGCTCTCTTACTACTTGACACATAGAGGTCCTTGGTAAATTCTTGCTGGTTGATTATAAGGACAGGAGATAGGTTTGATCTCAAGTCCAGAGGGGTCCCTGAGCATCAGTAAAGGATGGATGCTTCAGTACCATCGTGTCATTTGCTTATGACTTAATTTCTCTATCTGTCTACCAGGTCCAACTATTTCTACACTTGGTGATCATCTTTTTGGTGCTCTTATTCAATTATGATATGTAAATGGAAACTAAATGTCAGAGACTCTAGGCTGTCAGGAATTTGGGTAAATATGGACAAAATGCTACTTTTACAGCTTGGTGGGGTCAGGCTGCCCATGATTCCTGTAATTTCTGGGAATAACTTCCTCGTGGTCCTCTGGGTTTTCTCTCCTGCAGCTCTACTTGTTCTAGTCTCAGCTGTCCTGGGTGCAAGGTACAGTGCCTTCATCAGTTTCTACAAAAAACAAAACAAAACCAAACCAAAAAACCTACACTAAGAGTTTTGTGGGTTCAAATCCTCTAGTGTAGATTTGAAAGGTCACAAGGAGCAGATTCCATCATGAACCAGGCAGCTTCCCACCCTCTGACAGGCTCAGACCCTCTCTTTCTCTTCCTGTATCTGCACAAGCAACATTTCCCCCCATTATAATACAGAACTATCTAACCTACAGCTGGATTCTTAGGGGGAGGGGTCTCACCTTCTGCAGTCTAGCATTTGTGAAGCTACTATCCTAAACAAACTCTGTTGCCTTCCAAAGAGGAATTCTAGTAGCAGTTTCCTTAATATGATCATGTTTTTCTAGCTAGTAGCTTCTGAGTCCTATCTAGATTGTAAACTCCTTGAAGGTAGATGCTGTACCTTATGCTTCATATGCATTACCCTTTCCACATGACACAGGGTAGGGCAGGAGGGCACTCAATATAACTGTGATGAACTAAGTTAATTTAGAGGCAGTAGAATGAAGCTTGGAGAATTCTGTCATGCCCCTTTTGTTGAGAATTATCAGAGCACTAAGTATGAGAAAGTCTGGGAAGGAATGCAGAGTCACCTTCTGAATGGCCCAAGGCAGGAGTAGAAGGGAACAAGCAATGACCTATTTGGCATGTGTTTTATTATAACAAAATGGAACCAGGAAGAAGGTGTGCAACTCTGCTCTCAGCACCATCTGTGCTCCTATTTCAAACCATCATTTCCTGTGGCAGAATCTCCAGCTCTCCTTCTTTTTGCTCAGTCATGTAGTGAGGCCCCTCAGGATGGCAATGCTCGAAAATCAGGCCAATATTGTTCTGGAGTCCACAGGTCCCATTCTTCGTCCACAAAAAAATGTTATCTTAACATTCTTAAACAGGAGGTTTGGGACTTTTTCTCCCCTGGAGCCTCTTAGAGGTAGCTGAGCAGGCTGGTTGAGAACTCCAGTACATTTTATGAAGAGTTCTTTGCACAAGTCTCCACCCCTGGTCTTCTATTAGATTGGCTGTGGTTTAAACCTGATAACTTGGCACATAGACATGCATCCAAGGAAAATGCTGAAGGGCCTTTTTTATCTCTGAAAGTCTGCTGCCACAGAAACACAAAAGCTCCTCTCTCTCAAGTTCCCAAACCTTTATTCTTTAAGGCAGGTAAAGAAGAAAATAAAAAGAATCTGAGAAACAAATGTAGCTCACCCCAGGAGTTACTGAGATGCTAACGTAACCGTCTGAGAGTGCCAGATCTCTTTCCTGCCTTTCATGTGGTTCTGTCAGAAAGGCCGCCTGCCTGGAGCACATCAACTTGAAGAGTCAACCATCTTCGAGAGACATCTTTTTGTTGGTGGAAGTTTCCTCTCAGAATTGTTAGTGGGGGAAGGGTGGTCCTAAACCATACCATACACTAATTTAAGATCTGGGACCATCGAGGTAAAAATTATTACAGAGTTCACAGCTTCCAGAAAAATCCCTTACAACTGCCTATCCTACCCAGCACTGTGTTGCAGGGGCTACTAGTTGTGCCTCCAGGGGCATTTTCATTCTCCCACGACAATGCAAGTCTTGTCCAGTCACATGGCTGCCCAACTAAGGATTACATTTCTCAGCATCCTGTGTAGCAGGTGTGGCCACGTGACAAGGCTCTGGTCCATGAGAAGTGTCCAGGTTCCATCCTTCCAAGATTGTTGCCATGCTTCCTGGATTGGGAGTACCAGGGAGAAGGACCTGCTCTGTGCATGGAACAGCTAGGTGACTCTGTAACAATGGGAGCTCCCTTTTGATGAAATGGCCTTGTTAGAAAGGGGGAGCCCCCAGAACATACTGGCAGGTGTCAGCTTTTCTTTCCTTCCACTGAGCTAACCCAGACTTGCTGAGCCAACTTTTTGCTAATCTGCAGAAAGGGGTCCTCTTTTCAAGATGAGCTTCCAGGGGTATTCCCTTTGAGTTGGGCTATTTAAGGTTTAGTATTACTCATTCTTGCACAGAGAGAACTATTTCAGAACATGGTCATGAAGGACGGCAGCATGTCACACACTGTCCAGTGCCGACCCACATCGACATGCGCTGCATGACCTAGGAGAATGCTTGGTAGCACCCTTGGAAATGGACTTTGCAGTAAAGAGGCATCATAACAATAGACATGAAGGTGTTTCTTGCTGTAAAACACTGAGATAACAGTTGGAATAAAGATTTGTATATGATGGAGAGCCTAGACAGTTGTTAGAAAGAAAAGATTTTGAGGAACAGGGAATTCCCTGGCAGTCCAGTTGTTAAGATTCCACGCTTCCACTGCAGGGGGCCCTAGTTCCATCCCTTGTTGGAGAACTAGGATCCCACAAGCCATGCAGTGTGGCCAAAAAATGAATGAATAAATAAATAAAATAAAAAGAGATTTACCTTTAAAAAGAAAGAAAAGATTTTGAGAAACGAATATGTTCTTTTGCTGTTCATTTTGAGTCCTGATGAGAAGCAGTGCTGACATCATGTCTCATTTGCTCTCATCACATCATTAACCACTTTGAGTTTTTCATTAATGAAAGTGAAAAATATCTTAAAATCACTGTCCTCATTATAGATGGTGAAGTGACCTCTAATAAACCCTCACACCCCACCACTTCAGCCCAAGGCTGGGTTTTCCCTTGAATGGAGTCTTTGTTAAACAAACAGCCACTGCTCTGGTTCAGGTCTCATCATCCCTTGATGGGTGACTGCAATAATGGGCCCGCCTCATAACTAGTTTCTCTTTCTTCTGCCTCTTCCCCACCCCAATCTATTCTCCACACCACTGAATTTTCTCTCTGAAATGCAAAGCTGATCGTGTTACTCCTCTACATAAAACTATCTATTAGTTCCCATCAGGATACTATAGGATAATACAGAACAAGACCCAGTTATATCTGCCTTTTCCTTTTCCTGGAATGTCTTTCTTTTATCTGCTTGGGTAATTCCTACTTGTTCTTCAAAACTTTGTTTATGTCACATCCTCTGTGATGCTCTTTCTGATTCCCTGAGACAGTGTCAATCATTCCCTCCTCTTGCTTAACTTGCACGTACTTCTGTTTTGCACCTGTTGCATTACCAGACCTGGGATAATTAGTTATTTTTAGAACTATTCCTTCCTTAAGGGCAAGGACTGTGTCTTTTTTTGTCTTTGTGTTCTCAGCACCTAACACAATGTTGGAACATAGTAGAACCTCAGTAAATGTTTTGTCTAACTAAGCACAGTATTTTAAAAATTAGTGACATTCATTTGCAAACACGAATCAATGAACTAACAAAACTCTGTTTTCCATATTTAGGCAACCTGGTTTACTGTGAACGGCATGCCACAAACTAGCTGTGTGATTTGTTTCTGACATGCTGTGGTTCCCCATCCCTGGAGGCAGGGGAGGGGATCTTTACTTGTGTTACGGGTTGAATGTGTTTCCCCCAAAATTCATATGTTGAAGTCCTTAGAATGTGACCTTATTTGGAGACTGGGTCTTTACAGAGGTAATCAAGTTAAAATGAGGACATTAGGGTGAACCCAAATTTAGTCTTACTGGTGTACTTATAAGAAGAAGAAATCTGGACACGCAAAGAGACACTACGGGTGAGATATACACATAGAGGGAAGACAACGTGAAGAGACATAAGGAGAAGACAGCTATCTCCAAGCCAAGGAGAGAGGCTTAGAACAGATCCTTCCCTCACAGCCCTCAGAAGGAACCAACCCTGCCGACACCTTACTTTTGGACTTCTAGCCTCCAGAACTGTGAGACAATAAATTTTGGTTATATAAGCCACTCAGTTTATGGAATCTTTTTACAACACCCCTAGCAAACTAATATACCTTGGTAGCGCTTTATTAGCATTTCTTATTCAGGTGCATACACACTGAATCATAGAATATTTACTCTGGAAAGAATGTCACTAGCTCACCATTTTCATCTCACATGTAATGAAACAGAGGCACAAGAAAGTGCAGTGGCTGCTGGGTATTTGTCTTAATGCCTGAGCTGAGGTCCTGACAGGGCTTTCCCATGGTGCCATGTTTCCGCTTCTTCTTTTCCTTCCCCATCTCACAAAAGCCTGCTCCATACCCAGTAAATCTGGTCACACTAGGGCATACTTGGTCCTCAAAGTGGCTTAGATGCGTAAGAGCAATTTTTTTTTTTTTTTTAGTTTTGGCTGCACTGCACGGCATGCGGGATCTTAGTTCCCTGATCAGGGATCGAACTCGCGCCTCCTGCAGTGGAAGTACAGAGTCTTAACCACTGGACCACCAGGGAAGTACCTTTACATGTTTCTTTCTTTTTGAAAAAAATTAATTTATTAATTTATTTATTTTTGACTGCGTTGGGTCTTCGTTGCTATGCGCAGGTTTTCTCTAGTTGTGGCGAGCGGGGGCTACTCTTTGTTGCGGTGCGCGGGCTTCTCATTGCGGTGACTTCTCTTGTTGCGGAGCACGGGCTCTAGGCACGTGGGTTTCAGTAGTTGTGGCGCATGGGCTTAGTTGCTCCGCAGCATGTGGGATCTTCCCAGACCAGGGCTTGAACCCGTGTCACCTGCCTGTTAGCAGGCAGATTCTTAACCACTGCGCCACCAGGGAGTCCCTATATGTTTCTTAAGAATGTCCTGAGCTAAGTGCCCCTAGGCGAAGCTTTATGGCCAAGACTTTGGAAAACATTGATTAAATTCTCATTAAACTATATTGAGGAGCATGAAGAGAATTATTCCTCTTTTCTGAGGCGGGTCAGGGTAAAACATTTGGTGCCCTGTCTTTACTCTAAGAGGGTTGCTATGACCAGAGAAGGCTGTGCAGGGGTAAGGGCTACTACTTCTTCAGCCCTGAGGGAAATACACACATTTTTATTATGATTTATAAGGCATTTAAAAAGTGTATTATCTGTTCCACTAGTACCTATGAGGATCTCAGAATCAGACAGCTCAGCTCTGCCCCTTGCACTGTGTGTGACCTTTCCATATCTTTGTTTCCTCATCTGTAAGGTGGGGATACTAATACTATTTGGTTGCTGGGAGGATTAAATGAGATGCCACATACTGACACATAGTAAACAATTAAGACCTTTCAGCTGTTAGTATTTTAGATGAAGAATCTAAGTCTTAGACAGGTTAAGTGGCTTATCCTTGTGAGTAAAAAGGGTAATATTGGATCTAGGACAACTGGGGCCACATTCTTTAAACTCTGCACTCATGCAAGACTGCTTTCTTGATCCCACCGGCACATTCTGAATAGCTGTGGGCAGAGAGAGAGGTCTGAACTGGGGGAGGAGCCTGTGAATGTGGCTTGTGTGCAAGGTGGGCAAGCAGACAGACACACTGAGTGGGTGGACAGGTGGCCAACTCTGCCATGAATGGCTGGGGGAGGAAACAGGCAGTTGGTTAGGCTCACCAACGAGCTCTCAGATGAAGAGACCAGGTAGATTTTCCCAGCAGTCCCTCTGGAATACCTCAGGGGAGTCGCTGACTGGACGTGCTATGCTGAAGGGCATGACCTGGCTGCATTCCCCTGTCCCTGGATCCTTGGTCATCTGGAAAAGCCCTCCACATATACACCAAGTCTACTGTGGGCAGGAGTCCCCTTGGAATGACTCTTGTTTCCCCCCAGCAATTCTTCCCTCTGGTTGCAGAGGGAAGAATGTCAGAGCACAGGTAATACCTTGCAGGGCCAGCACCCTGGTTCTTCTGTCCCTGAGCCTACCTGAGGCATGGACACAAGATCGATTAATGAAAAGGCTCAGTGGTCTATCCTGTTTCCAATCTCAAGTGGTTAGTTGAGCTTACTTAATCAGCCCTTCGTTCCTTTTGATAACAGAATGACGATGCTTTATCTTTCCAGAGAAAGATCAGTCAGAAGATCTAGGTTTAGGTGCTGACTCTACCATCTATATGCTGAAGAAACTTGAGGAGGGTACTTACATGCTATGAGCTTAAACTTCCTAATTTGTGAAATGAAGATGATGACAACATTTATCTGATAAGACCATTGTGAGGATCAAAGGAGATCATACAGTTGAAAGCGCTTTGCCAATAATAAAGTGCTCTATGACTTATCATTTTCCCAGACTTCACAGTCTAGGTCTTAGTCAGAGAACTGACTACCCTGGCCCTCTGACCTGCTATGGGATTCACAGTACATTTCATGAAATGTGGCCCTTTATTACATCCTGCTTTTCATTATTGAGCACATGTTTCATGTCTTATCTTTATAACATGTTGACGGAGAGCAGCATGTTATATCTATTCCCAATTTTCTACAGCATAGGTGATTGATAAATTGATAAATAGATAAATAGATTGATAAATTCTTATTGATGGTGTAGAACCATCCCACCATTGGTAGAGCATGGACTTGGGAGTCAGGACCTGCCACCTGCACTCCCTCACCCGGCCAGCCTTTCAGGTTGGTGCCACGGCAGGAGGGGAGAGGAAGGATCATAACTTGAGACCTGGGCTCCGGGTCTGGCTCCATCGTTTCTCATTGGTTTCTTCAACTCTGAACTGAGCATAATGCCACCCTGGTCATTATGAACAGTAACCACTCACTGAATGCACATGGGAGGCTTTTACAAACTATAGAGAAAATATAAAGTGTTGTTCCCAAGGTGAAGACCATGGCTATGGAAGAAGAGCAATTGGTCCAGGTGGGGACTGAGCCCGTATCGTTAATGTGGCACACTAGCCACCACAAGGGCACTCACCTGAGGAACCGAGGCTGCATCTGGACCACGGGATGAAGGCCTGAGAGCCATTGCTGATGGGGTTGCTCACGGTGCAGATGTAGATGTTGTTGGCATCCTGAGGGCCAAGGGTGAGATACAGGAGCTGGGAGTTCTTGGTGGGGCTCAGCAGGGCGCCGCCCGCCTCCTCACTCCAGTTGTAAGCTACATGGTCTCCCTTCTCCACCATGCAGGCCAGCATCAGGCTACAGTTCCCGTTCTCCTGGCTGGAGTTCAACACCTTAATTTCCGGAGTGGAGACCTGCTCTGTCAGGAGGAGGAGGAAGGCAGCCATCACTGAAATGAATCCTCTGGAATGCTGACTTAACCTTCTTGTTAGAAGAAAATGCAACCTAATGGCATCTTTCCCCCCACCCCGCCGTGGATCTGTAGTGTGATTTATTTCTGTGGGGACCTACCGCTTCGCACCATCCCTCTCTCATATGCCCCTCCCCCATACTTCTTTCCAGGATCACCTTGGGATAAAATAGAGAAGAAAAAATTGTCTTTTAGTTCCCCCCAACCAGTACTGTTAGGGCTCCCCTTGCCTTTCTGTTGTTCCTCATCTAGGTTGCTCTTCTGTATTCTACCCGTGGAGTTTGCTGTCAGCTAACTCCCCTATGGGTTTTAACTGTCCTTGGCTAAATTATTACCTTCCAGATCGAAAAGAATGACTTTTTACTGGTGAGATTTCATCTATACTCTGTATGTGTGTGTGTGTGTGTGTGTGTGTGTGTGTGTGTGTGTGTTATAGCAAGTGCTTTACGGTGTCTGAAATTGGGATAGCCACAGGCCTCACCAACTTATCTCACTCTAATGCTGTGAAATAGACAAAGTAAAAGGGAAAGCCTTATTTATTCAGTACATACTATAGGACAAGCATAACGCTAGAATTTCACATTTGTAATATTTTTTAATCTTTTCAACAACTTTCTCAACAATTATGAACCTAGTTATAATTATTCCCATTTTATAAATGAGGAAACTGAGACCCAGAGAGGTGGAGTGTCTTACATAATGCCACTCAGCTTCTAACAGCCAAACTGAGATCTGAAACTACGTCTTTCTGACTCCAAGATCCAGTCTCTTTCTTTGACTTGAGAAGAACACCATGGTTGCAGGAACCATATTTTCTAAGGTAAGAATTTGATCATAAAAGACAAGATGTGACAAAGGCAGTGAACTGTTCTAGAAAATGCATATGTAATCTTTGTGCTCATGGCAGCCTTGCCCCGGGAACACTATTGGAATGATCAGGACACCCTGATACCTGGTGGAGGGCTGTGGGAATTCTGCATACACTGTTTGGAGGGAAGGGAATGCTAGGGGCAGGGGAAGGGCAGGGAGGGTATTTCTGTCTCTCTTGTCGGTACCTGAGGATTTTAAAGAAATGTTGGCTGTTTGGGGCTCCTGTCCCATCCTCAGAGATAAGAAACTCACTGTTGAAGAAGCAGGGTAGCCCGCATGGCTGCCAGGATCCCTGGGAATTCAAGGGAGCCTTGGGACTTAAGAGACAAACTCTGGGTGTGTTCAAGAGGGGCTGGCAGTTAAAGCGGCTCAAAAATGCACTGGCCTTAGATTTAGGTGGACCTACGTTCTAGTTTAAGTTCTGCAACTCAGCAATTTTATAATCAGAGCATTTGTTTAAATGAGAAAAATATGCCTCTTCCACCAGGTAGATGCAATCCTCTGTCAGGATGCGGGGCTTGGTGAGTGATGTGTGGGCTGAATTTCAGCCCTCCTTCTCCCAGGACTCCTAGTGCAGCGAACCCACCTACGCAGATGTGAGTAGGAACGTGCAAACCACTTATCTCTAGATTTCAGTGTCCTCATCTATGAAAGCGAGATTGAGCTTGATCAGTGGTATTCAAAATTTTTTTAAATTAAAAAAACACCTTTTTTCAAATAAAATCTTATTTGTAAATTGAGACTCTTGGGGCTCCAGGCCCTCTTGTCAACAGGCAGAGGGGCTGTAGGCAAGAGGGCCTGGAGCCCCAAGAAAATGGGGTTAAAGGTAACTTGTGCTAATCAGCTATCACTAACGTGCAATTTGGACGAAAAAAAGATTTGTGAACTTCTAAAACTTCTTCCTGAAGGACGGTTTGCCCCTGGACTGAGATGTCTTTCAAGTTGCTTCCAACTCTGAATACCCTTTGCTTTTGAGAGAGGCCTAAATTCTTAGGCAAGGAACTATCTCATCCCTCCAGTGGGGACTGGGGAAGCCACCGTCATTACCATAGAGCTTCAGCTGCAGGCAAAATTGCTGGACTGAAATGTTTTCCTCCAGGCTCATAAAGTACCAGCCCTCATCCTCCTTCCTGCTTTTCAGGATCCTCAGGCTCAGGTTTTCTGGATGAAACTCATAGCCATTCTCCAGATGGCGTGGAGAGTCACCTTTCCGCAGATCCAGAGACACTATTTTCTTCTTGATGGTGTCTCCGGGTGATTCTGCCATTGTGACAAGGATGTGAATACTCTTATTCATGCTCTTACTTATCCCGTCAGATGTCAGGGGCAGCAGCACACTGCTTCCCAGCCGCCCAAGGATCATCACTGGGCAATTCGTTGAGCCCTCACCTGCAGGAGGAAGGAGAACGAAGTCCCTTATTATGGAAGCCTTTGAGACTCACATCCTGTCTGTGGATCAGGAATAATAGACTGGATGATCTCCCTCTTCCTCTTGGCCAGTCCCTGGGGTTGCCAGGTCCTTAGTAGTTTATAAGGACTGTCATGAGGATCCCACTATATTCTCAGTATTTCCCACTATATTCTCAGTATTCAAAAATTGCAGTGGAAATCTTAAAATCACTTATGATAGAGCTGTATAGACTAATTAGGACTCTGGGTTTCTTTGATCTAGGAGGGAATTCTATCAACTCAGATTTATAGTTAAGGCACCTAAGGCATAGAGAAGTTAAATGACTTGCCTAAAGTCATATAACTAGTAACTGGATTAATTCCTCAGCCAGACTTCCCATCACCATTGTATATATAGCATGAAGAATGGGGAGTAACTGAAACTAATTCTGAGCTTGTGAGCCCAAGAGACCAAGGTTAAGAAGCATCATTTCAGATGAGGAGGAAAGAGAAAAGTCTGAGGGATGTGGAGTCCAGGAGGAGATGAGCCTCATATTCAAACTGTGGAATCCTAACTCCCCAAAAAGCTAAGATATTTAACAATGTCAAGGGTGAGAAATTATTTTACTTCTCTTTTTCAAAAAAGCTGAGGCAACAACAACCAAAAAAAAAAACAAAAACCCACAACCTCAGTTGATGACCCTGCTTCTCATTTCACTGAAAAAGGAGAAGAAACAAAAGAGGACTTCCATTTGTTTCTACCACCAAGTCAACCTACCTACTTGGATGGATGGTCTCTGCTCCCAGATAAGGCTAACCTCTTCCTTCACGGAGCACTCACTCACTTCAAGGCTTTGCTTCTGCAACTTCCCCCACCCCTTGTGTCATCAACTTTGTTATTGTTGTGGTATGTTGTGGGTTATTTTTACTAACACACAACATACCAACATGTAATTTCCCTCATCTTAAAAACCCCTCCCCTGGTGCCAGGTCCATCCCCAGACACCTCCCCATTTCTCTGTTTTCTTTTATCCCAAAGTCCCTTAATATGTGTTTATACCTTCTGTCCCCATTTCCTGACTTATTTTTCCTTGTACCCACTCCAGACAGGCCTTCTCCTTACTACTCATTGGAACCACTCTTGTCAAGGTCACCGTATATTCCATGATACTAAGTCACTTCTCCATCTTCATCCTTGCTTTCTCATCTTGCTTTCACTTGGCATTGTTCACATTCCCCCTTTGAAACACTGCCTTCATTTAGCCTGGGGAACAACACACTCTCCTGGTTTTCTTCCTATTTCACTGGCTGCCCTTTCTCAGTCTCCTTGCCTGAAACTTTCTGCTCTTAAAGACTGGAGCATCCCAGGACTCAGTACTCAGGCCTCTTCTCTTTCTCAGTCACACTCATCTAGTCGCATAGTTTTACATGTTTCTGGAATGCTTACAGAGATATATCTCTTACCCAAACCCTTCACAGTACTGCAAATTGCCTACACTGATTGGTATTGGTATTTGGAGGTCTAAAGGGCATCTCAAACTTAGCAAATGAACTCTTGATTCTATAGCCCCTTCTGCAAACAACATTACAATTCCTAGGCCAAAACACTGGTATCATCTTTGACTCCTTTCTTCCTCTGATACTCCACATTCAATCTATCAGCAATCCTGTTGACTCTGCCCTAAAAATATATCTGGCATCTCAGGACTTTCAACAACCATCATCACCAGCCTGGCCCTGCCATTGTCTTCCAACTAATCTCCCTGCATCCATGCAATGGACAGTGTAACCTTTTAAAACTATATCAGATTTTGTCTCTCTCCTGCTTTTAATCTTCCAGGGCTTTCTAAGCACCCATAGAATAAAATCCATAGTCCCTGTTATTGCTTCAAAGACTGAATAACCCAATCCCTGGTACCTCTCCAACTCCTTCTTCTGTCCTCACTGCACTATGGCCACACTGGCTCCGGCTGGTCTGTAACTCATCCAGAACATTCTCATCTCAGAGCTTTTGCATTTGCTGTTCTCTCTCTCTCTTTCTGGCAATCTCTTCCCGTACATATCTGAAGAGCTCATTCCCTCATTTTATTTTAGATTTCTGCTCAAAAAATCATCTTCTCTGAGAGACCTGCTCTGACTACCCTACCTAACCTATCCTATCCCTTCTTGTTGTGCTTATCACTGTCTGACGTTATACTGTATATATTATTCATTTTATTTTTTAACACTAGAATGCCAACTTCTCAAGAGGAAGAATTTGATCTTGTTCACTGTTTTGTCCCTAGGACTCACAATTGTGGTTGGCACATAGTAGGCTTTAAATAAATATCTGTTCAATTTATGAATGCTGAAAGCCATGCTACCTGACTAAAACCTCTCTTATTTAGCTCTGCCCAATATGTGACTGAACTTAATAATTGAACTTAACCATAAGCTAATGTTTGTAAAAGAAGGAGCCCATGAGTCAGAGAGAGCACAAATTGTTCTAGTTGATAAGAAAGTCAGAAGAGTACAATAAAACTGTCTGCCTGAGTAGCGCAGCCATCTAGAAAAGACACAATAACTCGTGGTTAAGATGGATGTTGGAAATTTGGGCAAACTGATTCAGATGTTCTTGATACCAACATGCTCTGAGATCCTGTAAAGGGCCCAGCTGATATCAGACTAGAGATTCAGAGGTTGGGAAAAAAGAAAAATCAGGATTTGAGTGGTGGACACATTTTTTTTCTTTTTCCATGCCATGTAGCTTGCAGGATCTTAGTCCCCCAAACAGGTATTGAACTCTGGGCCCCGGTAATGAAAGCCCCGAGTTCTAACCACTGGACTGCCAGAGAATTCCTGACACTTATAATTATTAAGGAATAGTGAGAAAGACAATTAGGCATTTGCTCTTTTACCTATTGCCAATACATCAACTCTTGAAACAGAGTGCTCTCCCTTGTTGCTCAATTGATTCAATAAGGCCTGCTGTTCATGGTGCTGGTGTTGCTGTTTTTATAAAGATAAACTGCAGGGCATGTTGGAATTCCTTCCAGCCACACTTATGGATGCCTGACTGCCCAGATAATGTGGTAGGTACAGTACCCAAGAGAGTAACCTCTTGAATCCTGAACTTAAACTTCTACCAATAAAGGGATGACAGAAAACTAGAACCATCCATGCAAGGAGAAACATCATGTGGTACATAGGCCCCCTGAAATTGTGTACAAAAGCGGAATAAATAAGCATATGTACATTTTTCTGGGAGCATAGCCATAAATGTCATCTCTCAAAGGAGTCTGGGCTTCAAATCAAGGTTGAGAATTGCCATCATACTGTTGATTTTTTTGGATCAGTTTTAATATAGAGAAAAAAGAAATGGAAATTATACCCATTTATAGACCATAAGTCTCCACCCTGCCATGTCTCCTGTGTGCCCCTTCTGTCCCTGTAACTCAACAAACTCTTTACACCATGGCTGTTTTCAGAACTTGGAATTGGAAGGGAGTCGGGGGAAGAGGAAATAAAGGATGGGGCAGAAAGTAGTCAAAAAAAAAAAAATCAAAGAAAAAAATTTTTGAAAAAAGAAAAGAAGAGGGTAAAGAGGGAAAGAAAGAGAGGGCAGATGAGAAGAAAAGGCTGAGTGGTTTAGGCAGACTCAGTCATGGGGAGTGGAATCAAAACTTCATCAGGAAGAGACCCTCACACGTTACAACCCACATAAAGAATGATGCTGTAACGACTAAGCGTGTCCGTGGTCAGGTCTGCAGGGGGTACGTGAACTCATTGTCACCTAAGCAAGAGTGGAAAAGTAAGTGGGGACTTTAAAGTGGTTCATAAAACACTTCAAGTAGAGTCCCAGCTCCTGAAACATCCTACTGCTTGATGAGTGTTTTCCAGCAAGTCTGTGATTCAGTCAGCCCCTGGTTACTAAGAGAGTCTGGAGGAAACATTTGTAGCTGTTAACACCAACTCACTTTCCTTCCAGGGCAATTCTACTTAGAAAGTAGAGTGATTCACATGGGCCCGTGGATATTTTCCTGAAATCAGTAGCATTTAGCCAAACTTTTCACAAAATGGAATTCTACCTAATGATAACATTTTTTTTGGCCCAGCCCTGTTACTGGGCATCTTGCTACAACATTTCTTTCAGGTAGGACTCAGAGCCTTCACAGTTCTTATGGGAAATCTAGGCTTACAAAGAAAAGATAATGTGTCTTTAATAAGTCTCATTTTTAAAGAGAAGTCCTACCAGCTGTCCTCCTAGTCCCATTCCTTGACGCTGCTGGGTCTTTCTATCTTAGAATATTTGCACTCACTGTTCCCCAGCCTGAAAGCCTGTCACTGCTCTTTATTTGCCAGGTTAACTCCTTCTGTCCTTCAGGCCTCTGCCCTTGACCCTCGGCTTAGATTCGGTTTCTCTGCCATATGCTTCCAGTTCACTTTGCGTCTCTCCTTTCATATCACTCAACACATTTTTAACTCTCGTTCAATGCTTGTCATCCTTATTCAGTTATAAGTTTCCAAGAGTAGGGACTGTGTCTGTTTTGTTCACTGCTGTAATCTTAATACCCACCTGGGACATGGTAGGAACTCAATAAATCCTTTTTGCCCGAGAGAATGAAAAAACTGAATGAGATGAATGAATGAATGAACAAATGACAAAGCAGAGTCTAATTTCTTCTCTCTCCAAAATCTGAATGTACTCTCCTTTATCTTTATAACATCCATAAGAGTTGTTTATGTAGGGAGATGAAGGGGACCCTTATCCCTATTTGCCAGGTGAGGAGCTAGAAGTGCCTTAGCTATGAAACCTCTGTTTCAGGTGCAGCAGGCCACTTACAGTTCCCCCTGAAAAGTCACAGCACTTTACCTCTGCATCTGTGCCTTCATCTAGAGTACTCTTTTCAAATTATATAAAAATCCAACCTACCTGATGTATACATTAAAAAGGACATGCAAGAAACTGGTAACAGTAGGGAGGGGTATAGAAGGGAGATTTGTCTCAATTCTGTACCCTTTTACACTGTTGAAGTTTTATAGACATACATGTGATACTCTTCCAATAAACAAACTAGTTAACAAAAAATTAAATGAAAGCTACATGATGAAAGATGTTTCTATCCACTTTTCAAATTCCATATCAAATACCTCCATATGCCTTGCACTTCCTTCTTTGGTTTTGTCAACCTCTCTCACCTTTTGAAAATTCCTATACTTCATTTCAGTTCAATTAAAATCAACTCATATCCTTCAATTATAGACAGCATATTCTAATTTTTACCATGGGACCTGGAAACAAATTTTAGGATTCTCCTCCTCCCTAAACATAAGCTTATCTAGTTTCATTCATTCAGGCCTCGGGAGTCAGGCTGGGTGATTAAAGAGAAATTGCTAACTGCTCAGTGACTCTTTTTCCTCTTTTATAAAATCATAATGTAACAATAACTACACATATCTCATAGGGTTGGTATGATAATTAAATGAATAACAGACACAAAGCACTTACAACAGTGCTTGGTATACAGCAAGGATGCTGTACATACTATTATTATTCATTCAACAAACATTCATGGAAGGGCTCTCACAGATACTGTGTCAAGTGCTAGGCAGAGGCTGTGGTTGTTCATTTTACTTCCCCCACACCTCACATAGTGCTAGCCACATCGTGTGTCCTTAGTAGACCGTTGCTGAATGGCATTGTTCAAAGGCAATCTATGGATAAAACCAAATAGCATTGAGGTTCTGATTTCCAGTCCAACACTGGAGACAGTGAAGGTAGTGGCATTATATCACAGTATTAAAGCTTTTGAGAGATGGAAGTGCCTAGATCTGCATCTTGGGGTACAATGGGCCAGTGAACAACAAGGTTGGGCCAAATCTAGGATGCCCCCACTTGTCCCTCACCTCTCCCCTCATGTGTGTGAAGGATGTGAGGAGGACCTGAATGAAGGAATAAAAAATCCCACTGGGGTAGATTCATCAGTTGTAAGAGATGCACCACTCTGGTGGGGGATGTTGTTAATGGGGGGGGCTGTGCATGTGTGGAGGTAGTTGGAAATCTCTGTACCTTCTGCTCACTTTTGCTGTGAACCCAAAACAGCTCTAAAAAACTGAAGTCTATTAAAAAATGTATCATTGGGGGAAATGGAAAATTCACTTTACTTGGGGGAGGGACATGTGGACTTCTTGATTTTTATAGTTTTGACTGGGAATTGGAAGCCGAGCTGAGTAGAGATGGGAAAGGGAGTAGGTACTGATTTTACAAGAATGGGGCTTCTTGGTTGGGTGAATCTGTCATGAATGACCTGTCCCATTTGCAAAGCATTTCCTTCTGGGTTTTATTGGGGTTTCACAAAAGGGTGCATATTTTAAAATAAAAACACTAAAATTTTTGTACATATTTCAGAGAAGACAAAGGCAAGGAAGGGAGACACTACTGATTGGGTAGCCATGCCTGTGGGGCTGGGCTGTTTCTCACTGACCAGTGACCTCCAAAGCTTTCCGTGCAGCAGCTGTCAGCAGAACCTGAAATGCCAGGGCCAGACTGGCCAGGAGGCAAGCCAGCACAGAGATAGAAAAGTCCAGCTCACTGTTCAAACCCATCACGCCTGATAGTCACTAAGAAGAATTCCAAAAATGGTGGAGTCACAAATGGGGTGCACCCAGGAAAGTTTGACTCTCCCTGTGATGGCTTAAAGTGGTTTCGTTTGGCTTTCTGAGCCCTCAGTTCAATTATTGCTCTCTGAGACCTTGGGTAGCAAGAGCCATGGGTCTGCCTGATTCTGAGGAAAAGTGGGGCCAAGGAAGGCCTATTCATCTGGGAATCTGACAAAAGACAGATCCCAAGTGCAGCCCCTCTGACAATCCTAGCATATCTCTGGGCTTCTCCTGGAAAAGTCCATAATGGATTTGTGGTCTTGAAAACCCCAAGAACAGAACATCCGGAGCCTCAGGACGTCCCCCCTTCCTTAATGCCGCTTCTACTCCAGACTGCTTCCCACAGTCCCAAGGCATTTAAGCAGAAAGGAGATTCTCACCCACTCCACAGTGAGCCCAAAGTCTGCCCCTTGCTTGGCTTTTTCTTTCTCAAACACCTTTTCTCATAGCTCAGCTATTACTAAACAGAGAATACCAGCAAACCAGAAAGACAGGAGTAGAGCCCAGCTCCAAACACTTTGTCTTGTGTCTGGCCCTACACTGGAGCTGCCCTGACCCTGAGCATTTCTGATTTGCATTTCTCACTTACTGTAATCAGCCCTGGGCTCCAAAAATCCTGGCCTCTCCCCCTCTTGCTGCCTTGGAGCCTTCTCTTCCAGGAAAGTAGCCACCATTATGACAACACTGTGGCCACTATCTGTTCTCAACCAGTGCCTGGTGTTTTCACTTCTACCCTCTCTTCGCACTACAGCCTTTTCATGTAGGTGGATCATGTTTTTCGTTTGTCTGCTTGCATGTGTGAGGATCCCCATCCAGGACAGGGTTGTAGGAGTAATATTCTCCCAGAGCTCCATCCCTACAGCTCATTCCCTTAGCCTGGGTCTTTGCCAGAAGGATACTCATGCAAAACCAACCACTCAGCCAGGACTTTGACTGGAGCCTCTCACCCAGAGAGGCTGGTCTAGAATGTGACCAGTGCCTTTGGCTTAGAGCTCCTGGTTTCCTTGGAAACTAGGACTGGTGGGGCTTAGCCTCAGAAGCCAGGACCCCAGTAACTCACAATGTTCCTTCCTCTTTAAAAGAGGCAGGAAGAACTCAGAGTCAGTCTCTGAGGAAGAGGCAGCCGAAAAACAACCCGCCACCCCTGCATCTTCTCTCCATCCATGGGCTACAGCTGATTCCTGGCAGGTAATCATGGGACCCAAGCCCTCAGACAGATGAGCACTCACCTGTTCTGCAGCTCAGCTCAAAAGCTAGGGAGAGAAACAGCAGGACGTTCAAGGAGAGGAGCCCCTTGGGATCCATCAGCCAGTGAGGAGAGGGAAGGGAGCCCGGTGAGGAGCCCGGCAGCTGCTCGCAGACGCCACGACAGAGTGAGCTCTTTGTCGGGCCAGTGCTGCCTCTACTTTCTAGTTTATGCATCAGGAACCAGTAGGCTTCCTGTCTCACTGGGACTTTTTCTGCCTGTGCCTCGAGGATTGCTCATCTCCTTTCAGGCTTTAAGTCACTCTGCTGTTCCCAAGAAGTCAAAATCAGGTGCTTAGACTGCAAGAGCCGAGAAGGGAGCTGTGTAATCACCCAAGGCTGTGGTCAAACCCCAGCCTTGGGCAGAAATGTGCTCCCCACTCCCTTTCTTAGCTGTCTTCTGGAAAGGGATGTTAAGACTCTCTGGGCGGTTCTGTCTGGTAACTCTTATTATACAAAGAAAAAGATGTAGTCATGTCAGGCCACCCCAAATTTGGATGTGTTAGTTCAAAGTTGAACTTGGATGACTGACCTTTAATGAGCTGATGGACCTTTTACTTCTGATTTGTTCCATAATTTCAGAGAACACCTCTCCATGCAGTCAGGTCCTGGTGCCAAAGTCACAGAGAGATGGGGGTGGGCAAGGGTGGGTCAGCTGGCAGAAACCCAGTTTCCCTGCTGGGTATATTGTGGTAGAATTTAGTGAGCCCTGTGCTGTGTTTGGAGGGGCTGCCTTATTTTAGAATTTGTAACTAATTTTTTGTTGAGGAGAAGGGACTAGAGTTGACAGAAGAGAGATCTTGTGCTTTTCCATAAGTTAAGCTATAAATATGAAACATGGGAAAGATGCTATTATTGGCTCACAAGGAAACTGAAAGTCCATTTTAACAGGTCAAAAGCACTTTCCAATGGGCCTCCCTAAGAGGACAAGGGTAATAAGAACTGGTGATATATGCGAAAGAGCTCTTTATTCTCATCACCCCCCACACACACACTCAAACACCTGACACCCAACTACCCTCCCCACAGCACTACCCAGCGGTGTGCTGGAGCCAGCACCTACCAACTCATGAGAGCCAATTGTTAAATTTTCAGAAACCTTATGAGCTGGTTATTGATAAATATTACATTATTAAAAATTGAGTTATATAAACTTACAATTAAATAAATTATATCAAAAACTAAGGGAATAAAAACTCATTACTTCTTAATTATTTTACATTTTACTATTCTCTATGCTCTTGAGAACATTTACATCTATTGTATCTCTGTGGTGGAAATAAGATATCAGGTCACTGTGAAATGCACAAAAAATTGAGGAAATATTTTCTAGCACTTAAAAACTGTCATCTTATTCAGCGTAAAGTCAGTAGTGTCGCTGAAGAGCAAGTGAGGTCACGATATATGTCTTCAAAATGTCTCCACATTTATTTAACTTAAAAAAATGAACTGCAAGCAAGAATTGAGAGTGGAGTAAAATATTTAAAGTGTTGAGGGAAAAACCACCAACCTATAATTTTCTGTACCCTGTGAAATTACCCTTCAAAAGTGAAGGAGACATAAGGACTTTTTCAGACAAACAAAAATGGAGGGAATTTGTTGCCAGTAGTTCTGACTTGTAAGAAATGTTAAAAGAAGTTCTTTATAGAGAAGGAAAATAATAAAGGTCAGAAACTCAGATCTACCGACATCAAAGCAAGGAAAGTTATCAGGATAAAGAAAGATGTTACATAATGACAAAGGGGTCAATTCTCCAAGAAGACATAACAACCCTTAACATGTATGTGCCTAACAACAGAGCTTCAAATATGTGTGGCAAAGCTGTTTGAACTACAAGGAGGAAGAGATAAATCCTCTGTCATAATTGGAGACTTCAACACCCCTCTAGCAGAAACAGACGAATCCAACAGGCAGAAAATCAATAAGGACATCATTGACCTCAATTCCACCACCAATCAACTGTATAAATGTACATCTATAGATTACTTCATCCAACGACAGCAGAACACACATTCTTCTCAAGCTCACATGGAACATTCACCAACGTAGACCACCTTTGGGGCCATAAAACACACCTTAACAAATTTAAAAGAATACAAGTCATACAATGTCTGCTCTTAGACCACAATGGAATAAAACTGGAAATCAACAGAAAAAAATGGAAAACTTCAATATATATGGAGATTAGACAACACACTTCTAAATAAGATAGATTAAAGAGGAAATCTCAAGAGAAATTTTTGAATATTTTGAACAAAATGAAAACACTACTTATCAAAATGTGGGGGATATAGCAATAGTAGTGCTTAGAAAGAAATTTATAGCATTGAATGCATGTATTAGAAAAGAATAAAGGACTAAAGTCAGTAACTGAAGCTTCCAGTTCATCAAACTAGAAAAAGAAGAGCATATTAAATCCAAAGTTAGCAGAAGAAGAGAAATAATAATATTAGAACAGTAAGAAATGAAATTGAAAACAGGAAATCAATAGAGAAAATCAATGAAACCAAAATGTGGTTCTCTGAAAAGGTCAGCAAAATCTATAAATCTGTAGCCAGGCTAAATAAGGAAAAAAAGAGGATGCAAATTACTAATATTAGAAATGAAAGAGGGGACATCACTACCAACCTCATAAACATTAAAAGGATAATAAAGAAATGCTATGAACATCTCTATGCCCACAAATTTGAAAATCTAAATGAAATGGACCAACTCCTTGAAAGACACAACCTGCCAAAACTCACACAGGATGAAATAGACAATCTGAATAGGTCTACATCTATTAAATATATTGAATCAATAATTAATTACCTTCCAAAGCAGAAAGCATCAGTTCCAGATGGGCTTACTGGTGAATTCTACCAAACATTTAATGGAAGAAATCATACCAGTTCTCTAGAATCTCTTTCAGAAGATAGAAGTAAAGGGAATTCTTCTGAACTCATTATTTTCCATATTCTAACTCATTCTAATAACAAAACCAGACAAAGACTATACAAGGAAAGAAACCCCACGGACAAATAACTCTCATGTGCATAGGCAGAAAACTCTTCAACAAAACATTAGCAACTCCAATCCAACAATGTACAAAAAGAATTATATACTACAACAAAGTGGGATTTATCTCAGGTATGCAAGACTGGTTTAACATTTGAAAAACAATCCATCATACCAACAGGCTAAAGAAGAAGAATCACATGATCACATTAATAGACACAGAAAAATAATTTGACAAAACTGAACAGATTTTTTCTTCCCTCTACACAAATCTTTTATTTTTTTTAACATCTTTATTGGAGTATAATTGCTTTACATTATTGTGTTAGTTTCTGCGGTATAACAAAATGAATCAGCTATATGAATACATATATCCCCATATCCCCTCCCTCTTGCGTCTCCCTCCCACTCTCCCTATCCCACCTCTCTAGGTGGACACAAAGCACCAAGCTGATCTCCCTGTGCTATGCAGCTGCTTCCCACTAGCTATCTATTTTATATTTGGTAGTGTATATATGTCCATTCCACTCTCTCACTTCGTCCCATCATACCCTTCCCCCACCCCGTGTCCTCAAGTCCATTCTCTATGTTTGCGTCTTTATTCCTGTCCTGCCCTTAGGTTCCTCAGAACCATTTTTTTTTATTCCATATATAAGTGTTAGCATACAGTATTTGTTTTTCTCTTTCTGACTTTCTTCACTCTGTATGACAGTCTCTAGGTCCATCGGCCTCACTACAAATAATTCAATTTCATTTCCTTTTATGGCTGAGTAACATTCCATTGTATATCTGTGCCACATCTTCTTTATCCATTCATCTGTCAATGGACACTTAGGTTGCTTCCATGTCCTGGCTATTGTAAATAGTGCTGCAATGAACATTGTGGTACATGACTCTTTTTGAAATATGGTTTTCTCAGGGTATATGCCCAGTAGTGGGATTGCTGGGTCATATGGGAGTTCTAACTTTACTTTTTAAAGGAACCTCCATATTGTTCTCCATAGTGGCTGTATCAGTTTACATTCCCACCAACAGTGCAAGAGGTTTCCCTTTTCTACCCACCCTCTCCAGCATTTATTGTTTGTAATTTTTTTTACATCTTTATTGCAGTATAATTGCTTTACAATGGTGTGTTAGTTTCTGCTTTATAACAAAGTGAATCAGTTACATATATACATATGTTCCCATATCTCTTCCCTCTTGCGTCTCCCTCCCTCCCACCCTCCCTATCCCACCCCTCTAGGTGGTCACAAAGCACCGAGTTGATCTCCCTGTGCTATGTGGCTGCTTCCCACCAGCTATCTATTTTACGTTTGGTAGTGTATATATGTCCATGCCACTCTCTCACTTTGTCACAGCTTACTCTATTGTTTGCAATTTTTGATGATGGCCATTCTGACCACTGTGAGGTGATACCTCAATGTAGATTTGATTTGCATTTCTCTAATGATTAGTGATGTTGAGCATCCTTTCATGTATCTGTTGGCAATCTGTATATCTTCTTTGGAGAAATGTCTATTTAAGTCTTCTGCCCATTTTTGGATTGGGTTGTTTGTTTTTTTGATATTGAGCTGCATGAGCTGCTTGGAAATTTTGGAGATTAATACTTTGTCAGTTGCTTCATTTGCAAATATTTCTCCCATTCTGAGGATTGTCTTTTCGTCTTGTTTATGGTTTCCTTTGCATTGTAAAAGCTTTGAAGTTTCATTACGTCCCATTTGTTTATTTTTGTTTTTATTTCCATTACTCTAGGAGGTGGGTCAAAAAGGATCTTGCTGTGATTTATGTCATGGAGTGTTCTGCCTATGTTTTCCTCTAAGAGTTTTATAGTGCCTGGCCTTACATTTAGGTATTTAATCCATTTTGAGTTTATTTTTGTGTTTGGTGTTAGGAAGTGTTCCAATTTCATTCTTTTACATGTAGCTGTCCAGTTTTCCCAGCATCACTTATTGAAGAGGATGTCTTTGCTCCATTCTATATTCTTGCCTCCTTTATCAAAGATAAGATGACCATACGTGCGTGGGTTTATCTCTGGGCTTTCTATCCTGTTCCATTGATCTATATTTCTGTTTTTGTGCCAGTACCACACTTTCTTGATTACTGTAGCTTTGTAGTATAGTCTGAATCAGAGAGCGTGATTCCTCTAGCTCCGTTTTTCTTTTCTCAAGATTGCGTTAGCTATTCGGGGTGTTTTGTGTTTCCATACAAATCGTGAAATTCTTTGTTCTAGGTCTTTGAAAAATGCCATTGGTAGTTTGATAGGGATTGCATTGAATCTGTAGATTGCTTTGGGTAGTAGAGTCATTTTCACAATGTTGATTCTTCCAATCCAAGAACATGGTATATCTCTCCATCTGTTTGTATCATCTTTAATTTCTTTCATCAGTGTCTTATAGTTTTCTGTATACAGGTCTTTTGTCTCCCTGGGTAGGTTTATTCCTAGGTATTTTATTCTTTTTGTTGCAATGGTAAATGGGAGTGTTTCCTTAATTTCTCTTTCAGATTTTTCATCAATAGTGTACCGGAATGCAAGAGATTTCTGTGCATTAATTTTGTATCCTGCTACTTTACCAAATTCATTGATTAGCTCTAGTAGTTTTCTGGTAGCATCTTTAGGATTCTCTATGTATAGTATCATGTCATCTGCAAACAGTGACAGCTTTACTTCTTTTCTGATTTGGACTCCTTTTATTTCTTTTTTATCTCTGATTGCTGTGGCTAAACCTTCTAAAGCTATGTTGAATAATATTGGTGGGAGTGGACATCCTTGTCTTGTTCCTGATCTTAGTGGAAATGGTTTCAGTTTTTCACCATTGAAAATGATGTTGACTGTGGGTTTGTCATACGTGGCCTTTATTATGTTGAGGTAAGTTCCCTCTATGCCTACTTTCTGGAGCGTTTTTATCATAAATGGGTGTTGAATTCTGTCTGAAGCTTTTTCTGCATCTACTGAGATTATCATATGGTTTTTCTCCTTCAATTTGTTAATATGGTGTATCACATTGATTGATTTGCATATATTGAAGAATCCTTGTATTCCTGGAATAAACCCCCCGTGATCATGTTGTATGGTCCTTTTAATGTGCTGCTGGATTCTGTTTGCTAGTACTTTGCTGAGGATTTTTGCACCTATGTTCATCAGTGATATTGGCCTGTAGTTTTCTTTCTTTGTGACATCTTTGTCTGGTTTCGGTATCAGGATGATGGTGGCCTCGTAGAATGAGTTTAGGAGTGTTCCTCCCTCTGCTGGATTTTGGAAGAGTTTGAGAAGATAGGTGTTAGCTCTTCTCTAAATGTTTGATAGAATTCGCCTGTGAAGCCATCTGGTCCTGGGCTTTTGTTTGTTGGAAGATTTTTAATCACAGTTTCAATTTCAGTGATTGTGATTGGTCTGTTTATATTTTCTATTTCTTCCTGGTTCAGTGCCTGAAGGTGGTGCTTTTCTAAAAATTTGTCCATTTCTTCCAGGTTGTCCATATTATTGGCATATAGTTGCTTGTAGTAATCTCTCATGATCCTTTGTATTTCTACAGTGTCAGTTGTTACTTCTTTTTCATTTCTAACTCTGTACATTTGAGTCTTCTCCCTTTTTTCCTGGTGAGTCTGGCTAACGGTTTATCAATTTTGTTTATCTTTCAAAGAACCAGCTTTTAGTTTTATTGATCTTTGCTACTGTTTCCTTCATTTCTTTTTCATTTATTTCTGATCTGATCTTTATGATTTCTTTCCTTCTGCTAACTTTGCGGTTTTTTGTTCTTCTTTCTCTAATTGCTTTAGGTGTAAGCTTAGGTTGTTTGTTTGAGATGTTTCTTGAGGTAGGATTTTATTGCTATAAACTTCCCTCTTATAACCGTTTTTGCTGCATCCCATAGGTTTTGGGCCATCGTGTTTTCATTGTCATTTGTTTCTAGGTATTTTTTGATTTCCTCTTGATTTCTTCAGTGATGTCTTGGTTATTTTTAGCTATTGTTTAACCTCCATGCGTTTGTATTTTTTACAGTTTTCTTCTCCTGTAATTGATATCTAGTCTCCTAGCATTGTGGTCTGAAAAGATAACTGATATACTTTCAATTTTCTTAAATTTACCAACGCTTGATTTGTGACCCAAGATATGATCTATCCTGGAGAATGTTCCATGAGCACTTGAGAAGAAAGTGTATTCTGTTGTTTTTGGATGGCATGTCCTATAAATATCAATTAAGTCCTTCTTGTTTAATGTGTCATTTAAAGCTTGTGGTTCCTTATTTATTTTCATTTTGGTTGATCTCTCCATTGGTAAAAGTGGGGTGTTAAAGTCCCCTACTATGATTGTGTTACTGTTGATTTACCCTCTTATGGCTGTTAGCAGTTGCCTTATGTATTGAGGTGCCCCTGTGTTGGGTGAATAAATATTTACAATTGTTATATTTTCTTCTTGGGTTTATCCCTTGATCATTATGTAGTGTCCTTCTTTGTCTCTTGTAATAGTCTTTATTTTAAAGTCTATTTTGTCTGATATGAGAATTGCTACTCCAGCTTTCTTTGATTTCCATTTGCATGGAATATCTTTTTCCATCCCCTCACTTTCAGTGTGTTTGTGTCCCTAGGTCTGGAGTGGGTCTCTTGTAGACAGCATATATACGGGTCTTGTTTTTGTACCATTCAGCTATTCTATGTCTTTTGGTTGGAGCATTTAATTCATTTACATTTAAGGTAATTATCGATACGTATGTTCCTATTATCAGTTTCTTGTTTGGGGTTTGTTTTTGTAGGTCTTTTCCTTCTCTTGTGTTTCCTGCCTAGAGAAGTTCCTTTAGCATTTGTTGTAAAGCTGGTTTAGCGGTGCTGAATTCTCTTAGTTTTTGCTTCTCTGTAAAGATTTTAATGTATCTGTCAAATCTGAATGAGATCCTTGCTGGGTAGAGTAAACTTGGTTGTAGGTTTTTCCCTTTCATCAGTTTAAATATGTCCTGCCAGTCCCTTCTGGCTTGCAGAGTTTCTGCTGAAAGATCAGCTCTTAACCTTATGGAGATTCTCTTGCATGTTATTTGTTGCTTTTCCCTTGCTGCTTTTAATACTTTTTCTTTGTATTTAATTTTTGATAGTTTGATTAATTTGTGTGTTGGCATGTTTCTCCTTGGATTTATCTTGTATGGGACTCTCTGTGCTTCCTGGACTTGACTGACTATTTCCTTTCCCATAATAGGGAAGTTTTCAACTATATACTCTTCAAATATTTTCTCAATCTCTTTTTTTTTCTCTTCTTCTTCTGGGCCCCCTATAATTCATATGTTGGTGCATTTAATGTTGTCCCAGAAGCCTCTGAGACTGTTCTCAATTCTTTTCATTCTTTTTTCTGCTCTTTGGTAGTTATTTCCACTATTTTATCTTCCAGGTCACTTCTCCATTCTTCTGCCTCAATTTTTCTGCTATTTTTTCGTTCTAGAGAATTTTTAATTTCATTTACTGTGCTGTTCATCATTGTTTGTTTGCTCTTTAGTTCTTCTAGGTCCTTGTTAAACGTTTCTTGTATTTTCTGCATTCTATTTCCAAGATTTTGGATCATCTTTACTATCATTACTCTTAATTCTTTTTCAGGTAGACTTCCTACTTCCTCTTCATTTGTTTGGTCTGGTGGGTTTTTACTTTGCTCCTTCACCTGCTGCGTTTTTCTGTCTTCTCATTTTGCTTAACTTACTGTGTTTGGGGTCTCCTTTTTGCAGGCTGCAGGTTCATAGTTCCCGTTGTTTTTTGTGTCTGCCCCCAATGGCTAAGGTTGGTTCAGTGGATTGTATAGGCTTCCTGGTGGAGGGGACTGGTACCTGTGTTCTGGTGGATGAGTCTGGATCTTGTCTTTCTGGTGGGCCGGACTGCATCTGGTGGTGTGTTTTGGGGTGCCTGTGACCTTGTTATGATTTTAGGCAGCCTCTCTGCTAATGGTGTGGTTGTGTTCCTGTCTCATGGGGTGTCCAGCACTGTAACTTGCTGGTCATTGAGTTGAGCTGGGTCTTAGCATTGAGATGGAGATCTCCAGGAGAGCTCTCACCGATGATATTACATGGTGCCGGGAGGTCTCTGGTGAACCAATGTCCTTATCTCAGCTTTCCCACCTCTGAGGCTCATGCCTCACACCCGGCTGGAGCACCAAGACCCTGTCAGCCACATGGCCAGGTACGTGGGCCGTTTCTTGCCTTTTGGGAAGTCTGAGGTCTTCTGCCAGCATTCAGTAGGTGTTCTGTAGGAGTTGTTCCACATGTCGATGTATTTTTGATGTATTTGTGGGGAGGAAGTGATCTCCCTGTCTTACTCCTCCGCCATCTTGAAGGTCCTCCTGCACAAATCTAGAAGCTCTTTTTTCTCCTTTACTCTTAGAGATCACAGAAGATTAAACTTCCAGAGCACCCAGGTAGATCATTTACCAACTGAACAGTTTTTCTTGATAAAAACTCTTGACCAGCTAGAAATAGTGGGGAACTTCTCAATTTGATAAAGAATATCCACAAAATCCTACAGTTAAGCCATCAAGTTTGTGGTAATTTGTTATCGCAGCCACAGGGAACAGTTACAGGACCTAAGAGGCAAGGTGACTAACCTGAGGTTTGCAGTTATTATACTTGGTACATCAAGCTGCTTCATCAGCTATAAAGAACAGACTTTGGCAGACCAACAGCAAAAGATACACAGGTGACAATGCCTTGAATTTACAAAGCTGTTTTCAAAGGCTTATTTGATCTTTACAGCAGCCCAATGAAGGAGGCAGTGCTGGTGGTGGTATAAGGCAGGGTCTGAACCAAACTTGGGAATCCTGACTCTGGGTCAAGAACGTCTTTCTCTTCCCCTGGAGTGTACTAATTTCCCCCCTGAATATTCAAGAGGGTAGGAAGAGGAAACTTCTGCTAACTCAACTTCCTAAATGTCCAGGGCCTCCACATACATTATTCCATTAATCTTTGTGATAGTAAAAAGCAGGCATATTTATCACTATTTTACAGATTGAGGAACAGAGCTGCTAAATAATTTATCTAATGGCTCATAGCCCAAAAAATGGGAGGATTGGATTTAATCCTAATTTGACTCCAGAGTTAGTGCTCTATCCACTCACCATACCACTTATTACACTGGCAAGAACCTTAACCAATCTTCAAACTTGTGTTGGTCAATAACCCATTATCCGTGGAACATTCCATCTGGCACAGAGAAATGTATAGGCAACAAGAGCATCCCGGGTGAGCACTATTTCCTGACCTACACCTTCATCACTTGTGACAAAGCACCACTTCCTTCCCTTTGGCTATGTGGAACCCCTTCCTGAGAGCAAAGAGGACATGTGTCTGTGGGAAAAACCCCTCCCTAAACAATCTCAGGTGAGCTGCACAATGAGGTCACCTCCTGTTCTTGAACAAGAGAGTCTAAATATCCCCCTGAGACTTGTTGCTCTCTCTTCTGACATTTTAAAGCCTAGGATGGCAAAGTGACCTGCCTGAAGGTGCCTGGGTCTGGGCTGCCCCTGAGCATCCCACCTTCCCAGCCAATGACGGTTCTCATCACGGTCTCCGACCAGAGGTCCCTATAATATAAGCCAGCCCCACAGTGAAGGGTCACTGAGAAGCAGCACAGACCACCTGGCCACGTGGAGCCCATGATGAGCACACTTATCTGGATAAGTACAAGAAAATCAAAAAACAAAAACCCCACAAAAACAAAATGAAAGTATAAAATTCCCCCAAACTCTGAAACATCTCCTAGGAGATCTGATTGCAGGGTCTGAAACTGGCCTGGGGAAAGCACTAGGAAAAATACCCTGGGGTCAGCCCTGCTGGGTGAGATGAGGAAGCCCATGGGGACAGGTGTCTGATATGGAGGCTGAGCAGACGAGTGTACCAAACAGCCCTGCCGTGGGCTGGGGTTGTAAGGTTGAGAGGAGATGGGGGCGAAAATGAGACTACGAGGTGGCTCTCTCTCAGATCTAGGCCCAGGTTTTATCCAGCATCTTTCCCCTGAGAATTCAGGAAGTCACCTTCCTGAGCAGATAGCTGTGCCCAGGCTCAAGGAAGGGAGCTGGGGACATAGCCCAGTATGGCCTGTGATGATGCCCACTGGCAGTGCCTTCCAGACCTTACCCAATCTGTACTACTCAGAAAGCCCACTCCAAGGCTTTTACCAGGTTTCCCACATCAGTGCCTCCTCCAGGGTTCAGATCTGGTTCAGAGCACTGGAGTTTGGAGGTTGAGGAGAGAGATTCATGAGCATCTGTAATCTGAGGATTTTCTCCCCGAACCCTTGTCACTTTCCTGATGCTCCTGCCATCCTTCCAGACCCCAGAGCCAATATGTGGAATCTCTCCCCTTCTGGGGCCTTCCTGGGACTTGACCCTGAACTTCTCATGTCCCCACAGTCTCCACAGCTCTTTGAGAAACATTCTTGGTAGGGTTGGGGGTACTTTTTAATGTCCCTCAAATTACCCTACATGGCAAGCCACATAGTTTGCTAGCTTGCTTTCTGCTGCCATAAGCCACTTGAGAGAGGGAAGTGTCCTTACCATTCCACACCTTCTAGGAAGGAACAGCATTTAGGGACCAGTAACCATGACTGTTGAGTCACCAACCTCAAACCATTTCTGTGTACCATAAACTACCTCCCGTAACTCTGATCTACCTTCTTAGACAAGAGTGGTAAATATGGCAATAATTTGCAAAGTACCCTAGAAACCCTAACTAACCACATTCAGCCTTGTTCTTCCCTCTGTACAAAGCTCAAACCAAGGCTGCATCTTTGGCCATTCTAGAAGACTCTTTGGTATATCCACTGAACACTCTTCCTGAAAAGGCTGGCACAGAGCTGGATTCTCCTTTGTCTCTGAATAGTTCCAGTCCCCAACCAACCAAGCCTTCCCTGGGAGACAGAGACAGCTGGGGAATGAGGGCTGCATGCTCCACGAAGTCATTCAATGATCCTCTGAGATGCTCATGGGTCATGTATGCAGCCCAGAACAGGGATTCCTGTGCTGCCATGCCAAAGAAGGGGGCTGACTTGAAGTGAGTCCAGGCAAGAGGGATAGGGAAACTAGGATACTGAGTTCTGAGGAAGTCAGACTCCTTCCTCTTAGCCCCCAGAAATACAGATGTTGGCTGGCCCACCTATTTGACTCTGTATTTATTTCCCAATAAAAGAAGGGCTCTTAAAGGCAAAAAAACAAACAAACAAAAACAAAACAAGCTATAGACTAATAAGCTTCAGTGAAGAACTCTAGCTGGGATCACTGGAGAGTGCAATGAATTGTGGGGACAGCCCCAGATGAAACATGGTAGAGGAAGTGTCCAGTAACTTCCTTTTCTCCATCCACTTGCCTGCCCCAACACTACCCTGAGAAAACCATTCCGTTGGCTTAAAACATAATGACTCCAAACATCCTTTAATGATGTAATCATACAAGGACTAACACATTTAATTATCCACCACTCAAATTACTTTATCAGATATCATTTCTAGTTAAGAGCAGGACATTTAGAATATGGGATTTTTAAATATTAGGGTTCTGTCTCCTCTTTTAAAAATTGCAAATGAAGAAGCAGTGAAGAAAATTCTTCACAGCAGTGAAGAAAATTTTAAAAGAAAGAAAATAAAATCTTCCATAGTTTTCCAATCTTGTCACAACTGTTTTCAAGTTTGCAAATCTCATGTAAATCTTTGTTTATAAGGTACTAGAGTGACTGGTTCAGAACTCTGGCTCTGTGGTCAGGGAGACCTGGGGTTAAGTCCCCAGTCTGTTAGTTATAGATCATGTGACCTTGGCAAGCTGTTTAATCTCTCTAAGCCTTTCTTTCTTCAGCAGTAACAGAGTTAAGATGAACCATCTCATAGGGCTGTTGGGAGAACTAAATGACACTAATGCAAGTAAGGTGTTCAGTGCAGTGTCTGGAGTATGGTGGCCATACTGCATTTGGCATCTGTCATTTTCATTATTTCTGGAAAGTAGGCATAAGTGATTAAATGACAAACCTCATGTAGCTGCAGCAGGTGATGCACAGGAAGTACTATTTGTGGTCAAGATCAAGGGCAATACTCAGACACCTGGAACAGAATGCCTCAGGCACCCCAGAAAGGGATGTCATTCCTGGGTTTCTTCATAAGACCAATGGTAAATCTGCAGCATAAATTAGAGACAAAGCACATCATGGACCATTAAGAACTTTTAGCAATTGAAGACAGAAGTGTAGATCTTCTGCAATCAGTATTTAAAAGCCCTGTTATAAAACAGTTGAAAATTCTCAGCACAGACCATCACATTTGATAAAGAAAAATATCAGTGTATAAAACAGAATAAGAACAATAAAATAAAATATGAATCAGAACTGAAAATGTAAAGCAGAATGAAAATATGAACTGAACCCATAGCCACACCTGATTCAGTTTTGCAAAATTCATGTGTGGGAGGATTTGAAGTCAGTATCAAAATCACACAGTATAATAATTGCATTTATTTTTTATTTTAACTGTAACTGTATAAAATACCTATAGGGTTCTCATTGTAGTGTGGGTTGGTCAGCTCAATTTATTCTTTTGCTGTATTAAGCAATTTCAAGTCAAAAATGCCTTTGGGTATCATCACAAGTAAACGTCTGATAGTTGGGCTACTTCCAAATAATTACAATCAAGACAGGGTGGAGACAGTGGAAGGAATACTCCTTACTGTGCAGTGACTTAAGTCAAGTACTTTCTTGCCTCAGTGGACTACTTATTCTATAAGCACATATGTAACTAAAACGACTGGTGTGCAAACAGTTTTGTGTTTTTTTAATTTAACATAATACATAAAATGTATTTTTATATGTGTTGCTTAGTTTGTGAACAGAGACTTCTTAAAGAATTTCATGTTAATTATCTTGCCTTGAAAAGAGAGCAAAGGAAGAGCAAAGGATTGTTTAAATTGTTAGGTTTTGGAAGGCATTCTATGGGGTAAAAGAAGTACAGACTGTACCCGAAGACAGAGGTTGCCTTCTTTAGTTTTTCTGTTTCTAAACTTGAAGCATGGCTCATAGCTCCCAGTTCTGATGACAGAGCAGGGAAACAGACATTAAAATGCTGAATCTTAGTCTCATTGGGCCTCAAGTGGCTGAGATATTAAGTCCTACTTGCTCAGATGGCAACTTGAGCTCCGGCTGTCCTTCTCAAATTTCCCACCAGCTAGAGCCGACAGCAGGAACTTCTGCAAATGTTCCCCCCTGAATCCCAAAGTGTCCACTCTTCCCCCTTGGGGAGACCCACACTGGGACAGAAGGCTGGGAGAAAGACAGGCAATCATATTGCTTCCTGTGTTGTTTACTGAACTCTTTAAAATGCAAGAATCTACTTTAAGAGCCTGGGTTCTAAATTTGGTTTGTCCACACAGGTGTGTTAGGTCATGGGCGTGGAAGAATATGAGAATTCTAAAATAGAAACAGCTTATTTCTCCCATGAGCTCTGCACCAGGCCTAGACATTACAATTATTATCCCCAATTGACAGATGAGGAAATTGAAGCTTAGAGAGTTAAATAACTTGCTTGAGGTCACACAGTAAATAAGTGACAAGTATAGCACTTGAATATAAGTTCTACCACCTCCTGCCACACTGGCTTGGAATACATGCTTCCTAGCAAAGCCATTATCAAAGCCCTTAATGTCTAGGGACAAGAAGGCCACATAAGGAGAGATCAGGGGAAGAGAACGGCTATGACCCTATGCCGTCATTCTATCACATTCTTTCTGGACTCTGTACCCTGTATTCTATATATTTATCCATAAGTATCTATGACTCTTGACTTCCTTAGTACTTCCTGTCCTTTTCTTAGGAACTGCCTCCATTTTGACCTTAGGCTCCCTCTTTCTCCCCCTCCCTCTGTCCCACTCCCATTAGCCCTTTGAGCTCTCCATCTCCCAGGACATTTCTGGCCACTGGTCCAGGTCTGCGATTGCTGCCTTGCTAACATTTTCAGCTGCCAGTTTTCTACAAAGACTCATTCTGGGCATGCCATAAGCATGGTTCTGCTTTCCTTGTCCTCAGTCTTACATCGAGTCTCCACAAGTCCTGATTCTTACTCTGTCTTTTCTCAGAAATCTCTATCTAGGACTTTCTTTTTCTTCAATTGAATTTTTATTTTATATTGGGGTATAGTTGATTTACAATGTTGTGTTAGTTTCAGGTGCACAGCTAAGTGATTCAATTATACATATACATATATCCACTCTTTTTCAGATTCTTTTCCCATGTAGATTTTTACAGAATATTGAGTAGAGTTCCCTGTGCTATACAGTATGTCCCTGTTGATTATTTTATATATAGTAGTGTATATATGTTAATCCCAAACTCCTAATTTATCCCTCTACCTCAAGTTTCCCCTTTGGTAAACATACATTTGTTTTCGAAGTCTGTGAGTCTGTTTCTGTTTTGTAAATAAGTTCATTTGTAGCATTTTTTTAGATTCCACATGTAAGTGATATTGTATGGTATTTGTATCTAGGACTTTCAATACTTGACCTCACTGTTGCTCACATTCTTCCTCAAAGGATTAATGTGTGTGACAGCTTATACTGCCACCCAAGTACCAGAGGGTTTGAGTTTGACTTTACACTAGTGGAAATTTTTTTTCCAAATTGCAAAGGTGTATGTAGTCAAAGGAGAATGGGATCAGAAAAATATGCATTTGAACCATAGAGTTTTCACTCACTACTTGTATAACCTCTCGGATAAGTCACCTTGTTGATGGAACGCAGCTTTTCTACCTATAATGTAGTGCACTACAAGTTACCTAGTATATACTGTAAGGTGCTGCTCAGACCTCCTCGAACGAAAGCAATCATTCCCCAGTTGCTGGAAGCATTGGTGACTGACAGCTCTCAGCTGAGTCCCACTTCCGGAGCTGCCCTCAGCCAGTCCCTTCCCTGAAGGCCACCCACATCTAACAACTGGTCAGTTGGTCAATGAAAGGATATAGAAGACCAGTCCCTCTGCCTCAGTTTAGAGCAGCCCTTCAGGAGCATCCCAGGTCAAGAGTTCCTCATGGAGCCAACTGAAGTTTTTGCTGTAACTGCATTCAGAGTTCAACTCCTTTGTCTGCTCAGTCCTACATCCTTTGCTTCCCACAGGCATTGATTCCACAAGTACTCCCCAACAAACTTCCTGCATACACATCTCCATCTCAGTCTATGTTGGGAAGAACTGACCTAAGATATAGCATATATTTTTTGAATGTTAAAACAACATAGGGTATGTAAAGCACAGTATTTGATATAGCATGGTCACTCAATATTTGCTACTTCCCTCCCCTTCCTATTGTTCTTTTCTCTCACTGATTCCTAATGATACTTGACCTAGTGAACCTAGGCCTTCTAACAGGAGGCAATGTCCCTCTTCCCACCTGATCAAAGCTCCTTTTCACATACAAAGGGTTAAAAACATTCTTGGAAAGGCTTTCATCCTCTTGATGGGAGCCACCAAAAGTTTTAAGTTGGTCAGTGACCAGGTCATATTTCTGTTTAGAAAGCTTACTTTGGCCATAGTGTGGGAGAAATTTAGGTAAAACTAGAGGCTGGGAAATGATTAGCAGAAAAAATGGTCTCCACTAAGAAGTGGCAATGAGGTGGGAGAGAAGGAGGTCCATTGCAGACATTTTATAGTTGGGTTTGGTAGCGTTTGGTGACTGTTAGGACATGGGGTCTAAAGGAGAAGGACCTCTAAAGTGACGTTTAGACTTATGGTGTAGTTTCCAGGCATATAGCAATGTCATTCTCTAAGATAAGAAGTATAGGAGACGGAGATAACTTTGGATCAAAATTAGGAGCAAGGGCATAAGATTACTTTGTTGGTTTGGGATAGGTACAGTTGAAGTGGTTTTGGTTCACCCAGATGGAGATTTCCAAGGAGTACTTGAATATATAGAGCTGAATTTCAGAGGAGAGGTATAATCTGGAGAAAAACTTTAGAAACCACCTTTCAAACTTCCTCATCTCACGCTCAGAAAGCTGACGTTTAGAGGTTACCACCTCTGAGGGATTTGCCGAAGCCACGTGGCCAGTTTTTTAAAGCCATGACCAGAAATCAGGTCTCTTGGGTCAGTGTACCCATTCCTTAACTGAGTTTCATTTTGCTCTATTTATATTTATGTTTCCCCAATTTAACAATGCCTACTATACAGTAGGTGTTAAAAGTGTTTGTGGAACGAACATACTAATTGCAACCATTCTTTGAGGTAGGGCTGGCCTCTCCTCTCCACATCATCACTGAAATTTTACCTCAGTGGCATCTTGGAAATCATCAGACCCAGAGAAGTCCTATTAAGCCACCAAATTTACATTTCCCCAGGTGCCTCCTGACCCCTCTTCACTTCCTCTGAGAGCCAGATCTCTGTTGTGCAGGTCACACCCATGGGCAGGGTTTCTGTGGAGTCCACAGACCTGAATGGGAAAATTGATAAAAGCAAGAAGAATAGAAAGAAGGTATTATTTGGGGGCACAGAGGTCATGTAATCAATTCCTTTTTATTCTACATTTGGAAAAACTTAGGCTAAGACCCTGTTCTGGATGATTTATTGAGGTTATCTTATTTAATCCTGGTGAAAAGATCAGCCACTTGTTTTACATGAGGAAACTGAGACTAGAAAGTTTACTTTTCCTGAAGTTCTAAAACTGGTGGATTTGGAACTCAAACCCAAGACTGTCTGGCTCCAAAGGTTATGCTCTTTCCCTCATACCATGCAGCCTTCCAGAGGCTCCCATCGTGTGTGGTTCCAGGTCTTAAGTATAAGCATGGATACCAAACATGTCCATTCCAGTGCTTTCTCTAGGTACCAATAGGCCTTTCAATTTTCCCATCTTAGCAGACCCTGCAGAATTCAGTGCTCTGGGGTCTGGGAGAATCCAGGAGACATTTATGAACATAAAATAGGTAATGGGTCGAGCCCAAGGGAGTGCCTAGTGGGCATCAGGAAATCCCAAAGGAAGGAGAGAACATTTTTGACTTCTAGCCTCAACTCTGCTGGTAACTTGTTACGTGGCCTTGGGTATATCACTTCCCTCTCTTGGTCTTCTAAGATTGAAGAAAATATGGGAAATGCAAATTTTCTGGGCTTCCCTGCTGATGATTTCCAAGTCTTCTCTGTAATGATCATCTCCATCACACAGGGTATGGAAAGAGGTGATGTATGAGGAAAGAGAGAAACTCATCCCTAAGAAGTGGTTTGAGGGCTTTGGAGAAGCAACAATTAGTTTGAATCTTAACAAATGAGTAGGAGTTTGTTAGGCAAACAAGGAGGGGGAGGGGAGATTCCAGGAAGTACAAAAGATTGAGCAAAGGTGCTGAGTGAGTTTGGGGAACTGCAAGTAGTTCAGGAAGGTTACAGCACTTGCTGCAAGGGAGGAGCCAGGTTACAAAATAGACAAGAGACATCCACAGAAGCCAAGTCATGTAGACATTAATTAGTAACCTTGAGGCCCTCTAAACAGTTTATCCTTGAAGATTGTAGGCATGGAGATGTCACAGTCAAACTTGTGTTTTAAAAAGACCCTTCTGCTCTGATTTCTGCCCTCTACCAGAGAATATAGCACAGCAAAGAAAGGAGCTGCTCCTATTGCCTGGGAACTGCAATGGAAAGACATTTTTGGGACAGACCATCCAGAGCCACAGCCAACCTGTAGCCCCTACTTATCTGTTATTCATGACAGCCCTCTTCTCTTCTTGATTGATTTGACAGAAAAATGGTAAGAAGAACACTGTTATCCACACCTCATAGAGCTGCAGAATTAATTAATTACCTCTATTGTTTTTGACAAACACCCCCAGGGGAAAGACTTTCACACTGTGTGATTTTCTAGCCAGGTTTAATAAAGACAGGCTTGCAGATGGGGTCTTTCAAGGAACCACCAGACAGATCAAATAATGACAGTTCTCTGGGAATGAGGTTTTGAAAGAGTTCCAATCCCTTTCTACCCCTCCAGTGGCTTCCAGGCTGTTAGTTTTCACCATGATTGTGGACTTCTGGTTTTAAAGGCAAGAGAGAGGCTAGAGTGGAGTGGGAATGGGGCAAGTTAAAATGCCACAGAGCTCACTGTTCTTACTGGGGTTTAGCCATTTTTCTTGAATAAACATTCCTTGAATTGTTGTAAGCCTTTGGTTAATTTCTAGAATTCTGAAAAAGTTGATTCTGATCATTCCCCACCCCCACCCCCCACCCCAGTTTTCTCATTGCTTTTACAGATGAGAGAATTTTCGGAGGTCCATACTCTGCCATTTTTGCTAACATCCTATTTGGGGGGGTGTGAAATTCTCATTCTATTAAGGGGATTGTCATCTACTAGGTTGATTTTTTTAATTGTCATAAAATTTTTACATCTTCTCTTTGTTTATTGAAGTGATTGTATGCTTTTTCCCCTTTAATGAGCCATTGTGATTGCATAAATAGATTGTTCAAAGTGAAACCATCTTTGCATTCCTGGGATAAACCTATGGTATATCTTATTGGGTTAAGGAATTCCATTTGTTAATATTTTATTTAGAATTTCTATCCACAGTTGAGCTCGGTCTATAATACAGAGAAATAAAAGAAGAATAATTATCATTTGGACAACTGAACTCAGAAAAGTCAGTAACCATGACGTGACTTCCGTGTACAAGGGTTGGCTGTAACTTTTAGTTGGTTCCTCTTGGGAAGTAGGTAAATCCATTTGAGGCTACACATGGCAAATCAGTTAGCGTTAGGATTAGATGAGTTGAAGAAGGCTGAAAAAGAGTGCTTTAAGCAAGATACATGTTTATTATTTCCTCAACTAAACTAAAAGAAGACAAGAGGTAGGCAGTTTATTTTAGTATGGTGATTCTTTGGATATCTCTAGAATATCTGGGATAGCGCTAGGATATGGTGGTTCTACTATCCTTATATTGTAACGCTTGTTCTCATGGTCCAAGATGGCTATTGAAGCTCCATCCATTCATTTTTGTCCCAGGCAGCAGGATGAAGGAAGAAATGAAAAATACTTTCCCATTCATTCTCAGAAATCCCACACAATTTCTGCTTATATAGCAATGGCTAAAACTTAGCTATGTGTAAAGGAGTTGGGAAATGCACCCTTTAGATGAACGGAACACATCCAACTAAACATCAGGGTTTGTTAGTTTGAGAAAAAAAAGGAAGATAAATATTTATTTAATAAGCAATTAGGAGTCTCTACCACCCAGAGAATGGTTTGATCATGGAAGAGAGGACATATTTGTAATCAGATGTATGGGAAGAAGGTGAAGGTGTACATGCTTGCATGAACATTTGCTCGGCAGTCAAGGAGAATGGGGAGGACATCTACCAACATTACGTGCTCATCTCATTTTCTCTGAGAACAGTGTCACAATAGAATTTATCCCTCACATTTATTAAAAGTTAAACGCAAGATTCTTGGTCTGGGTGCTAATTTTACAGGCATGTTTACTTTGTAGAAATTTACCAAGCACTTTTCAGAATGTATGTAATATTCCAATAAGGAAAGATAATGAGAAATAGTGACTGGGAGAAAATACTGACTTTTAAAGTTTTGTTTCAAATCCTTCCCTAATTTTATCCATTTGAGCCACAACACTTTGAACCTATTTTCTCTCCCCTTTGTATAGAAATATACTATTATTTAGCATATAAATATATTTATATTATTTTATTATCATATATAAATACATAATAAAATTTATATAAGTATATATATTTATCAGGATCATTTCTGAGGCCCACACATCTACCTATAAAACCTTGGTATTACATTACATTAATTATCCCATATCTAGAAAAAATTTTATTAAATAAAACCAAATTAATATTCAGAATTTTTCAATGAAATATTTCAAATTTCACAATTTTCTAACTTGCCAACTCACCCTGCAGAAATTTCACATAGAAACACTTCTATCAATACCTGTAACATCCTTGAAGTTTCCCGTACATCAGCGAGAACAACCTATCAAAGCACAAAACTGGCTGTGCAACTTTCCTGCTCAAAGCCAAGCAATGGCTTGCTAATGTTTTTAGGATAAAATTCCCAAGACCCTGCTTGATATGGTCCCTGTTACCCCATCAGTCTTGTCTCCTGCTACACTTTCTCTAGCTTTCCCAGACACACTGGTCTTCTCTCATTCTGAATCTCAGGAGTGGCAAGCTTCTCATGAATTATGGTTTCCTGAATTCAGTTTTGTATCTTTGGTGCTGATGCAAGGCAGGAGGAGGTGGGAATTAGAGCAGTGTCTCTATAGGTGCTGGTCTATGGATCTGTCCGATGGTACCAATAACTATCTCCGACTCTACTTGGAAATTCATAAGAGGATGGGGCTGATTCTCCTCCAGCCTCACCTCTCCAGAGCCCTCACAAGAGATTGGAGAGGGATCACTGGGTCTTTTCAGAGTACCTCCTGCCTTTCCGGTTTTTCTCATAAAAAGAACACCCCAGCCTACTATGGATGTATATAAATTTCTTTACTGAATTGTCCACGGGATCTCAAAAGCCCAAGGAACTTTAGCAAAAACAGCGGTCATAAGAATTTCCATATAAAGCAGAATGTCACAAAGTCTGCAAGCGAAGCTGATTCACCTTGGTGGGGAACCCTAAAAATTTGCCCATTAAATCTTGCCACCTAGATGCCAGTGTTTAGCTTTTCTTTTGATTCTTCAATTTACTCCAAAACCCTTCAGTGAGATTCTCTCCCACCTTTTTTGTTTGGGTGTCTTGCATACAACCAGCTGATACACGAGGCACAGTTTCTGCCCTTTCAGTCCTTTCTCATCTTTTGCAAATACAAATGCCCTGGCTTTGCCCTGACATTGCTTGAAATTCTCCTTTGCTCAATCAAAGTTGATTTTGAAGTGGAGAAAGGTAAATTCTAGTCTAAAGGGTGAGGGAGAAAATGGGTCCATTCCATTCTCATTGAGTCGCCTTGTCAGTGAAATTTTGCAGCTGATTTTCTCACTAGCATTCCTAAGAAATAAGCAAACATCAGTCACATTAGGGAAATGAGATTTTTTTTTGGGGGGGTGCTGTGTGGCATATGGAATCTTAGTTCCCCACCAGGGATCATACCTGCGCCCCCTGCACTGGAAGTGTGGAGTCCCAACCTCTGGACCACCAGGGAAGTCCCAGAAAAATAAGACTTTTCTTATTGATCTGACCCTGACTTTTGTGAAATTAAAGTCCCAGAATTATTGTGCTAAGGAACATTTGATTCTTTGAGAACGGGTTTATTTTTCAAGAGCCACCGCCCAAGATAGCTATTTTCCACCTAGAAATGTGGCAATAGCTTATTTTAGATACTTTTAAATTCAGACCCCTCCAGCAGCCAGGTTAGTTTTTTCTTCCAGAGCATCCCTGCTTCATGCTCCTTTCCTCTTTCTTAAAGGCTCCTCCACACACCCGTCCCTGACCTATCTAATGTCTGCTCATTTTTCAGCCTCTGATTCCAAAGGGAAGCTCTCTCTGACCCTCAAAACCAGATCCAGTCATCCTGGTTTGCATATGCTCAGCTCTCACAAGCTCATCTGTCTAGCAGTTGTCATATCTGACACCTGTCGCATTGTCATAATTGAAATTAAATTACCAATTTTCCTCTGTGCTGACTCCACACTTCCAGTGCAGGGGGCGCAGGTATGATCCCTGGTGGGGAACTAAGAGTAGAATGTAATCTGCATGAAGGCAAGAACTGTGTCTGTCTTTCTACATGCTATACCTAGAATGGTGTTTGAATCATAGCAGCTGCTCAATAAATATATATAACCACTTTTTAAAATCGTCTGAACTTGGTTGTTTGGACACTAACATCAAAGGATATGCTTTTCCCCCCATTTACATCAGGACTATGTCAAGCTGCCTTCTGTCACTTCAGGATGTTTTGGGAAAATCCCTCAGTTTCATTTTCATCACTTCTAGTAATTTAACAGTACAGTTCAATGTAAAACTCCCCTTTAACCTCTTCCTGTCACTCCAGCTCAGGTTTGCCTCATGGTCCAAAAAGTCTATAATAGGGAGGGGGATATGGTTTAAACTCCCCCACACCCCTCCTCTTGTACCTCGCCCATTTCCAGCTTCTCAAGTGGTTTTAGGTCAGGGAGGAAAGGGCCAAACTCTTTCTTAGTTACTTGGCTTCTTTTGGTTATCTCTGTTTCTCCGGATAATACTAATCCACTGTAGATGCCTTCTCTGACAGATATCTGAATATTGGCTCTTTGGTGGAGCATGGGTTTGAATGTCTTGGCGGTGGTGGGGGTGAGGAGTTCTCCACTGAAGAGTGCTGATGTGGGAGATGTTCTCTGGCTTCGCCTCTTCCTGCCCTTCCCCGACTCAACTCCCTCTGATGATGTACCATACAACCTCCTGCTTCTGAGACCTGCCTTCCTAGTGGCCAAGGTGGCAAGACAACTGAAACCTGGTACTGTCTGCAGAGTCCACTGTGGAAGCTCATACATGTCAAGGAGTAAGTGTACAGGCTGCTTCTTCATCTAGCTCCAATGTCGTGTTTCTACCTCAGGGAAGATCAATGGACCTACTGCCCAACTAGAGAGTAAGATGTTAATCTACACTTCCTTTGCACATCTTAAATCTCTCATGTAGTACTTTCAGGGCCCCCTTCATCTGGCATTGTGGAAAGGGGACCACACTCCTGAGGAGGGGAGGAGAAAGTCACAGGTCTCTCCAAACTCCAACAATCTTGATCCTGATGATTTTCTCTTCTCTCCCTAGTCTTCTGCTTATATAGAAGGGGGATGAAGAGTGCTGGGGTGATTGCTGGGGTAGCAAAGTCAGTTCAGTCACCCATGACTAAACCTAGACATTGTGCTATCCATGATTTATTTGCAGCTCTATTTAGAATGTGAGGTCTCTTTCTTGTAGCTCTAAATGAGAGGCATTTGGAAAAGTCCTGCCAGGAACTCCATTACAAATATCTGTTGATCCAGCCTCCACGGAGGGCAGAGGGGCAGGGGATTGAGCTGTTACCGATGGACAAGGATTTAATCAGTAGTGCCTAATGGAAGCTCCATAAAAACCCTAAATAAAGGGGTTCCAAGAACTTCTGGGTTGGGGAACCCATCCACAATTTGGGAGAGTGGCGGACCCTAAACTCCACGGTGACAGAAGCTCCTGGACTCTGGACCCTCCCCGACCTCACCCTCCACCTCTTTCTCTGGCTGTTCATCCCTTTATCATAAATGGAAAGACCTTCAAGATGGCGGAAGAGTAAGGCGTGGAGATCACCTTCATCCCCACAAATACATCAGAAATACACCTGCATGTGGAGCAACTCCTACAAAACACCTACTGAACACTGGCAGAAGACCTCAGACCTCCCAAAAGGCAAGAAACTCCCCACGTTCCTGGGTAGAGCAAAAGAAAAAAGAAAAAACAGAGACAAAAGAATAGGGATGGGACCTGCGCCTCTGGGAGGGAGCTGTGAAGGAGGAAAGGTTTCCACACACTAGGAAGGCCCTTCACTGGCGGAGACGGGGGTGGGGATGGCAGGCGGGAAGCTTCGGAGCCACGGAGGAGAGCGCAGCAACAAGGGTGCAGAAGGCAAAGCGGAGAGATTCCCGCACAGAGGATCGGTGCCGACCAGCACTTACCAGCCCGAGAGGCTTGTCTGCTCACCCACTGGGGCGGGCGGGGGCTGGGAGCTGAGGCTCTGGCTTCGGAGGTCGGATCCCAGGGAGAGGACTGGGGTTGGCGGCGTGAACACAGCCTGAAGGGGGCTAGTGCTCCACAGCTAGCCAGGAGGGAGTTCGGGAAAAGGTCTTGACCTACCAAAGAGGCAAGAGACCATTGTTTCAGGGTGCACGAGGGAAGGGGATTCATTGTTTCGGGGTGCACCGCCTAAACGAGCTCTAGAGACGGGCGCAAGCCACGGCTATCAGTGCGGGCATAAAACGCTAAGGCTGCTGCTGCAGCCACCAAGAAGCCTGTGTGTGAGCAGAAGTCATTATCCACACCTCCCCTCCTGGAACCCTGTGCAGCCCACCATTGCCAGGGTCCCATGATCCAGGGACATCTTCCCCGGGAGAACACACGGCACACGTCAGGCTGTTGCAACATCATGCTGCCTCTGCCGCCACAGGCTCGCCCCGCACTACGTACCCCTCCCTCCCCCCGGCCTGAATGAGCCAGAGTCCCCTAAACACCTGCTACTTTAACCCCGTCCTGTCTGGGCGGGAATAGACGTCCTCAGGTGACCTACACTCAGAGGTGGGGCCAAATCCAAAGCTGAACCCCAGGAGCTGTGCAAAGAAGAGAAATGGAAATTACTCCCAGCAGCCCCAGGAGCAGTGGATTAAATCTCCACAAGGAACTTGATGTACCCTGAATCTGTGGAATACCTGAATAGACAACAGATCATCCCAAAATTGAGGTGGTGACTTTGGAAGAAGCAATATATATATTTTTCTTTTTTCTCCTTTTGTGACCGTGTATGTGTAGGCTTCTTTGTGTGATTTTGTCTGTATAGTTTTCCTTTTACCATTTGTCCTAGGGTTCTGTCTGTCAGTTTTTTTGTTATTGTTTGTGTTTTGTTTTTGTTTTTTGGATAGTTTTTAGCACTTGTTATCATTGGTGGATTTGTTTTTTTGCTTTGGTTGCTCTCCTCTTTCGTTCCTTTTTTATTTCTTTTTTTATTACTTTTTAATTTTTTTATATTTTTAATAATTATTTTTTATTTTAATAATTTTTAAATTTTATTTTCTTTCTTTCTTTTTTTTTCTCCCTTTTCTTCTGAGCCATGTGGCTGACAGGGTCTTGGTGCTCTGGGCAGGTAAGTCCTGTGCCTCTGAGGTGGGAGAGCTGAGTTCAGGACTTCAATCCACCAGAGACCTGGCTCCACATAATATCAAACAGTGAAAGCTCTCCCAGAGATCTCCATCTCTATGCTAAGACCCAGTTCCACTCAACGACCAGCAAACTACAGTGCTGGACACCCTATGCCAAACAACTAGCAAGACAGGAACACAGCCCCATCCATTAGCAGAGAGGCTGCCTAAAATGATAATAAGACCACAGACACCCCAAAACACACCATCAGACGTGGACCTGACCACCAGAAAGACAAGATCCAGCCTCATCCACCAGAACACAGGCACTAGTCCCCTCCACCAGTAAGCCTACACAACCCACTGAACCAACCTTAACCACTTGGGGCAGACACCAAAAACAATGGGAACCTGCAGCCTACGAAAAGGAGACCCCAAACATAATAAGTTAAGCAAAATGAGAAGACAGAGAAACACACAGCAGAAGAAAGAGCAAGGTAAAAACCCACCACACCAAATAGATGAAGAGGAAAGAGGCAGTCTACCTGAAAAAGAATTCAGAGTAATGATAGTAAAGATGATCCAAAATCTTGGAAATAGAATGAAGAAAATACAAGAAATGTTTAACAAGGACCTAGGAGAACTAAAGAGCAAACAAACAATGATAAACAACACAATAAATGAAAATAAAAATTCTCTAGAAGGAATAAATAGCAGAATAATTGAGGCAGAAGAATGGATAAGTGATCTGGAAGATAAAATAGTGGAAATAACCACTGCAGAGCAGAATAAAGAATGAAAAGAATTGAGGACAGTCTCAGAGACTTCTGGGACAAAATTAAACGCACCTACATTTAAATTATAGGGGTCCCAGAATAAGAAGAAAAAAAGAAATGGACTGAGAAAATATTTGAAGAGATTATAGTTGAAAACTTCCCTAATATGGGAAAGGAACTAGTTAATCAAGTCCAGGAAGCACACAGAGTCCCATACGGGATAAATCCAAAGAGAAACACGACAAGACACAAATTAATCAAACTATCAAAAATTAAATACAGAGAAAAAATATTAAAAGCAGCAAGGGAAAAACAACAAATAACATACAAGGGAATACCCATAAGGTTAAGAGCTGATCTTTCAGCAGAAACTCTGCAAGCCAGAAAGGAATGGCAGGACATATTTAAAGTGATGAAAGGGAAATAACTGCAACCAAGATTACTCTACCCAGCAAGGATCTCATTCAGATTCTATGGAGAAATTAAAACCTTTACAGACAAGCAAAAGCTAAGAGAATTCAGCACCACTAAACCAGCTTTCCAAACAATTGCTAAAGGAACTTCTCTAGGCAGGAAACACAAGAGAAGGAAAAGACCGAAAATAACCAACCCAAAACAATTAAGAAAATGGTAATAGGAACATACATATTGATAATTATCTTAAATGTAAATGGACCAAGTGCTCCAACCAAAAGACATAGACTGGCTGAATGGTACAAAAACAAGACCCAGGGACTTTCCTTGTGGTGCAGTGGTTAAGAATCCACCTGCCAACGCAGAAGACAGGGGTTAGAGCCCTGGTCCGGGAAGATCCCACATGCTGCAGAGCAGCTAAGCCCATGTGCCACAACTACTGAGCCTGCATGCTGCAACTACTGAAGCCTGTGCACCTAGAGCCCATGCTCCGCAACAAGAGAAGCCACCCAAATGAGAAGCCCGTGCACTGCAACGAAGAGTAGCTGCTCCTCACCGCAACTAGAGAAAGCCCATGTGCAGCAATGAAGAACGAACACAGCCAAAATAAATAATTTCATTTTTTTAAAAATGTTTAAAAATAAGAAACAAGACCCATATATATGCTGTCTACAAGAGACCCACTTCAGACCTAGGGATACATACACACTGAAAGTGAGGGGATGGAAAAGATATTCCATGCAAATGGAAATCAAAAGAAAGCTGGAGTAGCAATTCTCACTTCAGAAAATGTAGACTTTAAAACAAAGACTATTACAAGAGACAAAAAAGGACACTACATAATGATCAAGGGATCAATCCAAGAAGAAGATATAACAATTGTAAATATTTATGCACCCAACATAGGAGCACCTCAATACATAGGGCAAATGCTAACAGCCATAAAAGGGGAAATTGACAGTACCACAATCATAGTAGGGGACATTAACACCCCACTTTCACCAATGGACAGATCATCCAAAATGAAAATAAATAAGGAAACACAAGTTTTAAATGATACATTAAACAAGGCGGCCTTAATTGATATTTATAGGACATTCCATCCAAAAACAACAGAATACACTTTCTTCTCAAATGCTCATGGAACATTCTCCAGGATAGATCATATCTCTTGGGTCACAAATCAAGCCTTGGTAAATTTAAGAAAATTGAAATCATATCAAGTATCTTTTCCAACCACAATGCTATGAGACTAGATATCAATTACGGAAAAAATCTGTAAAAAATACAAACACATGGAGGCTAAACAATAGACTACTTAATAACCAAGAGATCACTGAAGAAATCAGAAAAATACCTAGAAACAAATGACAATGAAAACACGATGACCTAAAACTATGGGATGCAGCAAAAGTAGTTCTAAGAGGGAAGATTATAGCAGTACAATCCTACCTCAAGAAACAGGAAATATCTCAAATAAACAACCTAACCTTACACCTAAAGCAATTAGATAAAGAAGTATTAAAAAAACCCCAAAGTTAGCAGAAGGAAGAAAATCATAAAGATCAGATAAGAAATAAATGAAAAAGAAATGAATGAAACAATAACAAAGATCAATAAAACTGAAAGCTGGTTCTTTGAGAAGATAAACAAAATTCATAAACCATTAGCCAGACTCTCATCAAGAATAAAAAGGGAGAAGATTCAAATCAATAGAACTAGAAATGAAAAAGGAGAAGTAACAAATGACACTGCAGAAATACAAAGGATCATGAGAGATTCCTACAAGCAACTCTATACCAAAAAAATGGACAACCTGGAAGAAATGAACAAATTCTTAGAAATGCACAAACTGCCAAGACTGAACCAGGAAGAAATAGAAAATATGAACAGACCAATCACAAGCACTGAAATTGAGACTGTGATTAAAAATCTTCCAACAGGGCTTCCCTGGTGGCGCAGTGGTTGAGAGTCCACCTGCCGATGCAGGGGACGTGGGTTCGTGCCCCGGTCCGGGAAGATCTCACATGCCGCAGAGCGGCTGGGCCCGTGAGCCATGGCCGCTGAGCCTGTGCGTCCGGAGCCTGTGCTCCACAACGGGAAAGGCCACAACAGTGAGAGGCCCGCTTACCGCAAAAAAAGAAAAAAAAAAAGTCTTCCAACAAACAGAAGCCCAGGACCACATGTCCTCACAGGCGAATTCTATCAAACATTTAGAGAAGAGCTAACACCTATCCTTCTCAAATTCTTCCAAAATATAACAGAGGGAGGAACACTCCCAAACTCATTCTACAAGGCCACCAGCACCCTGATACCAAAACCAGACAAGGATGTCACAAAGAAAGAAAACTACAGGCCAATATCACTGATGAATATAGATGCAAAAATCCACAAGAAAATACTAGCAAACAGAATCCAACAGCACATTAAAAGGATCATACACCATGATCAAGTGGGGTTTATCCCAGGAATGTAAGGATCCTTCAATATAGGCAAATTAATCAATGTGATAAACCATATTAACAAATTGATCACAAGATGATCATATGATCATCTCAATAGATGCAGAAAAAGCTTTCGACAAAATACAACACCCACTTATGATAAAAACCCTCCAGAAAGCAGGCATAGAGGGAACTTTCCTCAACATAAATAAAGGCCATGTATGACAAACCCACAGCCAACATTGTTGTCAATGGTGAAAAACTAAAACCATTTCCACTAAGATCAGGAACAAGACAAGGTTGCCCACTCTCATCACTATTATTCAACATAGTTTTGGAAGTTTTAACCACAGCAATCAGAGAAGAAAAAGAAATAAAAGGAATCCAATTGTAAAGCAATTATACTCCAATAAAGGTGTTTAAAAAACAAACAAACAAATATTTGTTGAGGGAATGAGCCAATGGGTTTGTTGTGCTGTCTGCTCCATAGGGAGTCTGCCCAAGCTGGGCTCCCAGGCACAGAGGTTACTGTCCTGGGAGGCATTCATTCAGGAGATCACATTTCTCATTTCACTAAGGAAGGAAAGAAACCATCCAAGGTAGTGCCTATCAGGAACTGTGCAGACCCTCATTGGCAGATGGTACATCAGGGGCAGAAATGTCTGGGTAAAAAGCAGGAGCGGTGAAAGAAATAATCAGTACTGTGAGGTGGAACAGAGGAATGAAAAATTAAGAGATGGGAAGATAGTGGAATAGAAAATGAAGGTGACAGAAATTTGGAAAGAGAGAAGGAGGAGAGAGGAGAGAAGACTGAGAGGTGGGCGTGATCGGGAGGGGACTGGGCAAAGGAACTGTGCTATAGCTTGCCCAGCTGGAGCATGGGGGGATGGGTAGTGCAGCTGGTGAAACAGGGAAAGGTCCTGTGGTTACCACTTTCCAGCTGGTACAGGTGTCTCTGGGCTAAATCTGTCCCCTCCCCCACCATGCAATCTTCTGAGAAGGTGGGAGGAGTGTGGGAGAATAGCAGGAGGTTGGGAGGAGAGGAAAGCACACCTCTCCAGGTGCAGGGGCTGACACTTTAACAAATGTGCTTAAATATAACCCAAAGGTACTGGAGGAGGTTGATCCTGTTATTCCTGGACAAGAAGTAAGGATAAAGGATGGAACATTTCTACGACTGCTTTGCTCTCAGCAAGAGTTGTGTAAACACACATGGTCAAAGAAGCCATTTAAATCTAAAACCCAATGAAGAATTTTGGAAAGACTTCTGCCAACACCCAACATTGTTTCCTTAAGAAGAGTGTTCAGGAAAAGAGCTTGACACAGAGCCAGGCACATAGAAAACCTCCATCAGTGTTAGTTCTTATTAAGCAGCTCCCAACACAGAGCCTCAGTATGCAGCATGGCCAGGCACTTGCTAAATATGGGCAGGGAATGAATGAACTCATTGATCCAAGGGTCCAGGTTTAATTTGCCTGGTCCCACCTCCAGGGCCAATCCAAGCTGTTTGTGCAGAGTCAGATATGAAAGCTGCATTCTCTCAGTTCACAGGAGCTCCTGGCCTTGCAAACCTTCCATGTGTCACCTTGTGCTGCCTGTTGGAACAAGCTGGTCCCTGGTGGCCTATCCGATGCACCAGAGAACGATGGGAACCTGGGAGTGACCAATGGAAAATTTAACTTGAGAAGGGAAGGAGTGTGGTATACAGGAGCAGAGTAGGGCAGGCAGTGGAGGAGCAAACCAAGTCCCATGGACAGGCCTAGAATCATGAAGCTAAGTTCAGAACAAGGAAGCTTAGAGACCTTTTCTTGTACCTTGAGGCTCAGAAAGTGGTCCATGGACAGCAGTGTTAGCATCCTGTGGGGGTCTTGTTAGAAATGCAGAGTCTTGGTCTCCACCCCAGACCTACTGATTCAGAGCTTGCATTTTAACAAGATCCCAAGGTGATTTGCTACTGTTAAAGTGAAGGTTAGAGAAGCACTGGACTAATCCAAGACTTTTTTTTTTTAACATCTTTATTGGGGTATAATTAGTTTACAATGGTGTGTTAGTTTCTGCTTCATAACAAAGTGAATCAGTTATACATATACATATGTTCCCATATCTCTTCCCTCTTGCGTCTCCCTCCCTCCCACCCTCCCTATCCCACCCCTCCAGGTGGTCACAAAGCACCGAGCTGATCTCCCTGTGCTATGCGGCTGCTTCCCACTAGCTATCTATTTTACGTTTGGTAGTGTATATATGTCCGTGCCACTCTCTCATTTTGTCACAGCTTACCCTTCCCCCTCCCCATATCTTCAAGTCCATGCTCTAGTAGGTCTGTGTCTTTATTCCCGTCTTACCCCTAGGTCCTTCATGACCTTTTTTTTTTTTTCTTAGATTCCATATATATGTGTTAGCATATGGTACTTGTTTTTCTCTTTCTGACTTACTTCACTCTGTATGACAGACTCTAGGTCCATCCACCTCACTACAAATAACTCAATTTCCTTTCTTTTTATGGCTGAGTAATATTCCATTGTATATATGTGCCACATCTTCTTCATCCATTCATCTGATGATGGACACTTAGGTTGCTTCCATGTCCTGGCTGTTGTAAATAGAGCTGCAATGAACATTGTGGTACATGACTCTTTTTGAATTATGGTTTTCTCAGGGTATATGTCCAGTAATGGGATTTCTGGGTCGTATGGTAGTTCTATTTGTAGTTTTTTAAGGAACCTCCATGCTGTTCTCCATAGTGGCTGTATCAATTTACATTCCCACCAACAATGCAAGAGTGTTCCCTTTCCTCCACACCCTCTCCAGCATTTATTGTTTCTAGATTTTTTGATGATGGCCATTCTGACTGGTGTGAGATGATATCTCATTGTAGTTTTGATTTGCATATCTCTAATGATTAATGATGTTGAGGATTCTTTCATGTGTTTGCTGGGAGTCTGTATATCTTCTTTGGAGAAATGTCTATTTAGGTCTTCTGCCCATTTTTGGATTGGGTTGTTTGTTTTTTTGACATTGAGCTGCATGTGCTGCTTGTAAATTTTGGAGATTAATCCTTTGTCAGTTGCTTCATTTGCAAATATTTTCTCCCATTCCAAGACTTTTTAAACTTAAACTTGCTGCCATGGAGCCATCAGAGGGCAGTGCTGCAGAGCTCCCCAGAGCTGACTGAAGGATGACAGGAAACTTGTCTTCAGACTTCAGTTCACATGAGGCTATTCATGGTAAGAACTTTAGGCCAATGCTGGAATATCTTCTTTGCACAAAGACAAAGGCTTGAGTTCACTGATAATCATCCCACTAACTTTTGAAATCTATTAGGGTCTGAGGAACACATGAGAATCAGGTTTGATCCCTGTACTAGAACTCTCAGAGAAGCAATTGTCTTGGCCATAGGGTATGAGGCATCCTCAAGGCAAACCTGGCTTCATGGGCATGTGACCTAAGCAATCAAACAGGGCCCTATGCTCAGAAGGGTGCTACACTTGGTTTAGTACTCTGCTGTCACCATCTTGAAATTCTTTTTTTTCCCCTTTTTTGTAATTTAATTTTTATTTTATATTGGGGTATAGTTGATTTAGAGTGTTGTTTTAGTTTCAGGTGTACTGCAAAGTGAATCAGTTATACATATAAGTATATCCATTCTTTTTCAGATTCTTTTCCCATATAGGTTATTACAGAATATTGAGTAGAGTTCCCTGTGCTATACAGTAGGTCACTGTTGATTATCTATTTTATATATAGTAGTGAGTATATGTTACTATATGTAACATAGTGAGTATATGTTATTCCCAAACTCCTAAATTATCTCTCTTCCCCACTTTTCCCCCCCGGCAACCACAAGTCTGCTCTTGAAGTCTGTGAGTCTTTCTGTTTTGCAAGTAAGTTCATTTGTATCAGTTTTTTTTTTAGATTCCACATATAAGTAATAACATATGATATTTGGAGTTGAAATTCTTAATAATTTTATCTTTCAACTTGTGTTTTAATTGAAGTCCGTTGAGACAAGGGAGCCACACACATGAGCAGGAGATGTGTGCGCTATGCATGTCAGTCACTGTTCCTTGTGGCCTCATTCATGGTACCGCATGAGTGCAGAATCCGGTAGATGCACAATGCACAGTTCAGTGAGACTCAAAACAAGTACAAAGGAATTGTGTTACGGAAGCCACTGGCTTCCAGAGAGTGCTGGTAGAATGTGTGTGGACGTATGAGCTATGAAATATGAACTGAGTAATTTCAATGATTCTACATACAAAGTAAATATTCTGTATTTCTTTCAAAACTGACATTGCACAATATAAACAGTAAAATTCATAGTAATAATTTAAGATTTTAATTTTCCTTTACTTAGAACATCTTTAAATAGCAAGTTAAAAAATACCATCCCAAGTAGAAAGAGTCTGTGGAAGAAAGGAAAAAGCTTCATTTTGGTACATTTAATGGCACTCTTTTCCTGCTTTTTGAACAAGCGGTCCTTCATTTTCTTGTTGTACGGAGCCACACATATTTTGTATCTGGCAATGCCTCAAGGGATGGGAGAGACAGAGAAGAGTTGCTGCTGGTGACCTAAGGTGGGATTTGCCGCAAGTTTTTAAGTAACTAGAACCAATAGCAACGTGATGCCTGGAGAGGTGTGCCTGTTCTTTAGCAGCCCAGGAATATGCTGATTTGTGATATAAAGTGACATTTCTTTCCTCTTACTACTTTCCCCAGAAATGCTCTTTTATTCCATTCATGTGTATGTGTGCATGCATGCCTGTGTGTGTGTGTGTGTGTGTTTGTGTGTGTGTGTTTCTCCCAACAAAACCTCCTCCTCTGCCAAAATAAAGCGAAGGAAGAGGGGAGGACACTGCACACAGAAAAGAGATCTAGACAGCCTGATTGGAGGATGCAAGCTGATCAGAGGTCAGTTTGGGATTGGACTGCAGGCTGGGCTGAGAGAGAAGAGAGAGGGTGTCTTAGGGAGCCCAGGTTGTCTTGTTGTAACAAACAAACACAAACTTTCTTGTCACGCATGTCCAATGCAGATCAGACAGCCGGCTTCCAAGCAATGGCTTGAACCGAGGCTCCTTGCATTATGTGGTTCCAATTCTGAGTCCCTCACTTTCTGTTACATCAATTCTACCCGCATTCTATTGGCTAAAACCAGGTACAGGGCCCCAGTTAGGTGAAATGGGAGCTGGGAAAAAGAGTTTTTCTATTGGCTGATGTATTAGTCAGGGTTTTCCAGAGAAACAGAACCAGTAGCACACTACAAACACACATTTAAAGAGATTTATTATGAGGAATTTGCTCATGCAATTATGGAGGTTTACAAGTCCCAAGATCTGAGTTAGCAAGCTGGAGACCCAGGAGAGCTGATGGCGTAGTTCCAGTCCAAGTCTGAAGGCAGGAAAAACCAAATGTCCCAGCTTGAAGGCAGTCAGTTAGGAGGAGTTCTCACCTACTTGTGGGAGCCTAAGCCTTTTTGTTCTTTTCAAGCCTTCAACTGATTGGATAAGGCCCACCCACACTGGAGAGGATAATCTGCTTTACTCAGTGTACTGATTCAAATGTTAACCTCACCCAGAAACACCCTCAGAGACACACCCAGAATAAGGTTTGACACATAAAATTATTAACCATCAAAGTCCAGAAAGAAAATGAAAGGGTTTGTTGAACACACAGTATTGTCTCTGCTACAGCGGTGATGAGGGGAAGGGGAGGTAAGGCTGATTTGGTGTAAAGAGAAAGTGGTCTGTGGTGGAACAGTTCATTGAAAGGGAAGCACATCCTTTAGTGACCCTCTCAGCTCCAGACCCATGGAGAACCTTAGAGGAGGAGAACATACAGCAAAAAATCCAGGTGTTATGTCGATGGTGGGCCTGGTAGCTCTTACCTTCCTGTAATGAAAGACCCTGGTGACAGCATTTAGTCGATTTGATGGTTTTTTGGATCTCAGGACACAACTAGGACATGAAGAGCTGCCCATACAGCAACAATGGTGAAAAGAGGAGGAGAGGAAACTCAGCTCCCAATAAGAGGTTTGGGAAGGACCCTCTTTATGTGGTAAAGCTGCATACTCAATATATATGGAATCTAGAAAAATGGTACTGATGAATGTAGTGGCAGGGCTGAAATAGAGACTCAGACATAGAGAATGGGCTTGTGGACACTGGAGAGGAAGGGGAGGCTGGGATGAAGTGAGAGTGTAGCACTGGCAGATATCACTGCCCTGTGTAAAATAGATAGCTAGAGAGAAGCAGCCACATAGCACAGGGAGATCAGCTCGGTGCTTTGTGACGACCTAGAGGGGTGGGATAGGGAGGGTGGGAGGGACGCTCAAGAGCGAGGGGATATATGTATATGTAGAGCTGATTCCCTTTGTTATACAGCAGAAACTAACACAACATGGTAAAGCAATTATACTCCAATAAAGATGTAAAAAAATCAGGGCAAAAAAAAAAATAAGCTGCATACTCAGTTCTGGGGGAGTAAGCCTGACCCCACATTCCCAGGAAACCTAATAAGTATGTTCCTCACAGAGGCTAGAACAGGCAAAACACTGAGAAGGAGACCAGAACTTGGTGGGGGAGGAGTTTGAGAGCTGGAACCCCAGGAGGTTTGGCAAGGATGTGGAAGCGAGAGTTAGAGACAGCACAAATTACCTCCCAGCCACGTAGGCACACAGGAGGCAGTGGTCCCAGGTGTTGCCCTTTGTATCTCCATGTTCCAGTTTGTCTAGGCTAATGGAGCAGGCATTGTCCGACAAATTTGGGGCAACTTTAGGAATCCACTTTGGCAGTCATATCAAATATTTATTCCAACAAGAAAACATTGCATAATACATTTTGCCCATTTTTTGATGGGAAGAATGCATGTGTATATGTATGTTAAAAAACAACTAGAGGATATAAAATAAAATATTACCGTGGTTTAAAAAAGTTAATTTGAAAATCCTTGTAGGCCTCTCAGTACTTTCACCCATCCTATATAACCAGAACTTCTGTCCTGGTTAATATTATGGTTACTGATGAGGGCAAGGTCTTGCATTCTTGAAGTTTCACTTTTGAGTTAGAAGAGTTTATCTCAGATCCATAGGAGACCAAGAACAGTGGTTACCATGATCACTAGCCAAGTGGCAGTCCAAGCTACTCCAGAGGATGGGGCTGAAAGAACAAGAAAACACAAAACATTTAGGTGTCTTGATTAATGTGTTGAGAAGGGGCAGGGGTACTGGACATTGGCGTGGGAGCTTATAGAGCAGGGGAATTGTTTCCTCCCTCAATCCAGACCCAGTGTGCCTGGGACATCCTTTTCCCAGATTGAGCAAAGCTCAAACTCCCAGATGTAAAGTATAAAGAGTACAGAAATCCCTGAAATATCACTGGCTTAGCTGAGTCCTGTACTTGAAGGTTACCTTGGCACCTCTGTGGACCTGGGAAAGAGTCACTCTCCTACACTGGGCAGCAATTAAGTAGGGCAGAGCTTCAGGTGCAGTTGATAATATGATGCTATGCGTTAACTTTAGGGAAGGAAGTATTAGTTCCCTTCCCTGTTTCTCTACACTACTAACCATCAGTACCAAATAGGAGGAAAAAAGGGGTAGGAAAAAAAAAAGAAAGGGAAATAAAGAGATACAGAAGGGGAAGGCAGGATACTGATAAATTAGGGAAGAAGAATTAGGGATACTTTTCTAGGATAATTTGGATAGCTAAAAAGTGACAAGATGGGGCTTCCCTGGTGGTGCAGTTGTTGAGAGTCCGCCTGCCAATGCAGGGGACATGGGTTCGTGCCCCGGTCCGGGAAGATCCCACATGCCGCGGAGCGGCTGGGCCCGTGAGCCATGGCCGCTGAGCCTGCACGCCCAGAGCCTGTGCTCCGCAACGGGAGAGGCCACAACAGTGAGAGGGAGAGGCCACAACAGTGAGAGGCCCGCATAACGCGAAAAAAAAAAAAGTGACAAGATGGGCTTAGCCCTTCAAAAAATAGATGTATTATTGCTTTCATCCTCTCAGTGAATGAGCAGCCACTTTCATTCTATAAAGGACAGGGATTGTTTCTCTTCCTTTTTCTGGATCTCAGGATATGGTGGTGATATAAAGGCGGTGTTAGGACCACCCAGCCAACTGGTGGTCTTATGGTCAGACACCAAAGTGTCCTACTGGGTCTATGGTGGCAGAAAAGCAGGGCATATCAGTAAAGACTAGAAGAGACATGACCAGTTAGTTGGGAAGAATACTGAACATACAGTTTCCATAGCTCATGTGTGGGAGCAGAGGTAAAGAAATTAGCACAGGTGGGCAGAGTAGATTGGGTCCAAGAAGACCATGAAAGAGCCATGTCTCCAGGGGCCATGATCCCTGATGATTGGGTATGACAGGAATCTCAGGTAAATGTTGGCACCACAGGTATGAGTTATTCTGGAGGGATTTGTACACCAGGGCTTGGGGATATGATTTCAGGCCTGTGGAGAGCACAGGGCCTGAAATGCTGAAGATGGTGATCCAAATTTATTAAGTGGTTGCCAAATCCCTAGTGTCTCTAGAATTAAAAGGATGGGGCCTAAGTTAACTACCATTCATTGAGGACTTGTTAGATACTGTGCTAGGTAGTTATCTGTATTGCCTCCTTTAATCCTTATAACAGTATGAGATAAGAACTATTGTTTTGTCTTATTTAAGAAGGACATGACTTCATACAGAGTGAAGTAAGTCAGAAAGAGAAAAACAAATCCCCTAGGCTAATGCATATATACGGAATCTAGATAAATGGTACGGATGAACCTACTGGCAGGGCAGGAATAGAGATGCAGACGTAGAGAAAGGACTTGAGGACACAGCGGGGGAAGGGGAAGCCGGGACGAAGTGAGAGAGTGGCGTTGACATACATACACTACCAAATGTAAACTAGATGGCTAGTGGGAAGCAGCTGCATAGCACAGGGAGATCAGCTCGGCGCTGTGTGACCACCTAGAGGGGTGGGATGGGGAGGGTGGGAGGGAGGCTCAAGAGGGAGGGGTTATGGGAATACATGTATACACACAGTGATTCACTTTGTTGTACAGCAGAAACTAACACAACACGTAAAGCAATTATACTCCAATAAATATGAAAAGAAAAAAGAAGGACGTGACTTGGAGAAGCTAAGTAACTTGTTTAGCTAGTAAGTGACAGTCCCAGGATTAATCCCAGGTGTAACTGACTCCAAAACCTATGCTCATAGCTACCGCACTATGGGACCTGTGTAGGCTTGAGAGAGAACGAGGAGTGATGCTCTAATGAGTGGATCCTCCCAGGAGACAGAGAAATCTGAAACACGAAACCCAGAGTTTGCTTTTCCAGCTTCATCAAGGAGCATACACCTGAGGAAGAACAGAAAGTCTCTACCTTAGGATCAGGTTCTCCTGTTCACCACTTGTTCTCACTCATGCTCATCCAGTTGGCCCTTTTTTCCTTCGCTGCCCACCAGAAATGCCTCTGTGTTGCTGCCCAACAGTGTCTGGACCGTTCCCCTACTTGCCCTTTTTCTCCCTGCTCACCCTGAAATCTCAGATTATCCTGCAAGGACACTGGCCTCAGATTCCAGGATGATGCACTGTTAGAGCACGGCAGGAGAAGGGGAAATCAGGGCCCCTGTGCCAACTGCCCTTTGCGGATGAGGACCCTGAGCTCCACAAAGCCGAGGTGAGCTGCTGAGAGGCGGTGAACCCTCTCAGCAAGGCAGTGAAACCTTAGAGAACCCAAGTCGTCCATGCCTTTGGGATTCTCCACTAATTTCTGTGCCAGGAGGCTGAATAAGATCTCCATGATTTTATTCCTTCAAGAGAAAACTAGTTACCCTGTGCCCACCTCAGCTCCCCTGGCAGTATCTCTTACCCAGTACACAGGGTGAAGTGAAGTTGACTGTGTTATTTTGGCTGCTCACAGGATTGCTGACTTGGCAGGTATAAGAACTGGAGTAGTTTTGTGGTGTGTGGGTCACTTCAAGCACACTGCTCCGAGACTCTTTTGGAAGGGACTCTGCATACCAGGTGTAGTTTACAGGCTGGTCCTGGATCACACAGGACAAGGTCAGGTGACACTTGTTCACTTCCTGTGTCTTCTTGACTTCTATGACAGGCTTTGGTACAGGGTCTAAAAATGAATATGTTAAGATGAGACAATGGGTTTATGCATTTATGAAGCATTTATGCTGGGAGGGTTTCGCCAACAAAGTACAGAGGGAGCCCCAGAGGGCTGCAGGAGCAGTCATGGAGAAGAGGCCCCTGCAGAGGGAGCCAGTGAGCAGTTTTGACCTCTGGAGGCTTCAGACTGAAAGAGCTACTCCTTGGAGTGAAGCTAAGCTGGATCCAGAAGGGGGAGCCATGCACCCAGAAACAAAAATGGGGTTATGACAATCTGTGGGCCAGAAAGAACAACAGAGGTTTAGCATAGATATCAGCGGGGTTGGACTTGGCTAGGGCAGACTGGCTCCCAGATGCCCCCTTTGAGCTGTCAGAAATTCCTGGGCTGGACTGAAGGATAATTCTTCTGCTAATCGCACCCTCAGGGTCTTATCCCTAGGCAAGTGTGCTAAAGCCAAGCCAGCTTGTGGATTTTAAGATATTCAGAAATTTTGCAAGCTGGTTGTGAAACCATTAGCAGTTTGGAGGTGGCTGTGGTGGGAGTATTTACCACAGAATTTGGTAAATGATATAAATTTGGGATTTTTTTAAAAACCACTGTAAGAGCCTTTGAATCTTTCCTGTTCCCAGTACGTCTTGAACTTTCAGGCCATATGACATGGAGGAAGTGAGTGAGAAGGGGATTTTAGCCTCTTAGACCGTTCTTCCTCCCCTTCAGCCCTTCTTGACTCTTCTAAACTCCTTGCATTGCTTTAAATAGTCCTAGTTTTCTTTTTTTTAAGAAATTCTTTTTTGCTAAAGGTACATCAAATTGGTCTCCATCGCTTGCCATCAACAGAATCTTACCTAATGGGGCAGAGATGGCAAGATCTTTCTCCAAGTTCACACAGCTAGTAAGTTACTGACCAGGGTTTTAAACCCAGGTCTGTCTGACTCCAAGTATAATGTTCTAGCCCTTACTTCACGTATACTCGTTAGGCTGGCACTAGGAGTGGAAGTTTTTTTCCCACCCATTCAGTAAGATAAAAACACTCTTGAACGGCTCTTGCCCAATCCTTTATCTCTTCTATCTTTTTCCTTATGTTTGATGAAGTCTTTGTTCAGTTATGTTATTAAGAAGAGCTCAGAACTGATTTGCGTTGATCACAGGAGAGCATGAAGAGAATAGAGAGGAAACCATCCTTACTGTTTTCTTTATCTTCAAATCTTAGACTCCTTAATGTCAGAAGAGGTTTTAAATGTCCCAGAGTAATCTACTTCGAGTCTGGCTGGCCCAGCCTCACTTCCAAGTGGAACGGGCTCCAGGAGAAATGAATTAAGCCTATCCTGAGGTTTTTCCCTCCCCCTCCCAGGGAGAGTCCCCTCCCAGTGGTCTGTCCAGGGCCCTGGAGTGGGGACTTGCCCTTTGGTTCCCCTAACTCACCAAGCACCACCAGTGAGATCTTCCATTCGTCCTCGTACCCAGGGTCCTTCAGCACCATCAGGAGGTAAGTGCTGCTGTCCTCCTTCTGGACGTTATGGATGTGCAGTGTGCCACTTTGAAGATCAAGCCTGACCCTGTCCTTAAATTTAGTATTGAAGTATTTAAGCTGACCGGATTCCCATTCTACAATCTTCTGGTCAGTAGTATAAAACCAGGTGAGTGTTTTGTAGTTCCTCGGCAAACTGGAGATTGACAGACTTATGTTGCTGCTGGAGATGGCATATTTTGAATAATCTGCCAATGAGAGGCAGAGTGAGTGAGACCCATTTTAAAAAAGGCAGAGCTGCCCAGTGGCCCAGGCTTTGGCCTGGGCTGGTGGAACAAAGAAGAAGGAAGAGCCTTTTGCTTGGGAGCAGTGAGTATGATCTTTATCAGAGGACCTGACCCCTGATCAGGAACTCAGTGATAGTCAGAGCTTGAGAAGTGGGAGATGTGCTTATAATCCGTCTAATTCTGCCCTAGAGGATAAAGAAAAAGGACACTGAGCCAGCCCTGGCTCTCTCCCTTACTCTCATAACAGGACATTTTCAAAGAAAATGATGACGAGTCACGTCTCCTCTCTGTGCTTGTGTTCCTTGTGTTTCAATTTAGTTCTCCAGCAGTAGGTAAGAAGTAAAGGAGAAACAAGGTTAGAAATGAAAGGGAACCAGAGTTAGTCAGTGACAAAGTATTATAGGAGAGTGAACGCATTTTATTAATAAAAATATTGTGCTATTTTTCTGGCTTTTGTGATTTTTGTATTTGTCAGCTTTTAAAAAAACTTGTGATACACTGGGCTTTCTTTTCTCATTCTAACTACATTCATTTTTGTTCCTATTTGTATTTACAGTTCTGTTCTCTTTCTCATGAGGGCACTCCAAATTGTATAAGCCTCAGTTCTAAAAAACCTGGTTTCTTGAATGCACGGAGAAAGAAAAGGTGATAGCCAGAAGACATAAGATGAAGGAAGGTCTGCTAACTCTCTCTGTGGAGGGAGGAAAACTAAGTGTAAATGTATAGGCTGAGAAAGAGCAGTAGAAAAAAGCTAATGGTAGAGGAAAGAAGAAATATGATCTATATCGCTCTTACCTCGTATACTGTCACACAAAACTTCATATTGTTTAACATCGTATCTATATCTATTTACTTTCCACATGTCTATCATTCCCGAAAACATTCTTTTCAATAAAGATTCAAAATGCCTGTGTCCCCAGGTCTTTCAAGTTCCTAGTCACTAATCCTTCCAACCATCCATCTATCCATTCAACAACCAGTTATGGAGCATTTAATCTATGCCTGGTGCGTTCACAAACACACACAGGCATTTATTTCCACAGTGTTTCTGATTGATCCATTCCATACTTTATAATCTCTGACAGCCTAGGTCAGTGTTTTTCAACCTTGGCATTATTGACCTTTTGGACCAGAGAATTCCTTGTTGTGAAGGGCTGTCCTTGTGCATTGTAGGATATTTAGCAGCCTCCCTGGCCTCTGCCCACTAGATGCCAGTAGCCTCATTCCAGTTGTGACCATCAAAAATATCTCCAGACAATGCCAAATGCCCCCTGGGAGGAAAAATCTTCCTGCCTTCATTCTGCTGGCCTAGGTCATCCTTGGTAGACTCTCCAACAAGTCTCAGACATATTCTTAGGAAGACAGCACAACCCACAATTAACCGCTTTATTTCTCAGTAAGAAGTCACAGCCAACCACCAGGATGGCTTTTTTTGAATCATTACACATAGGTGGTGAAGGAAGGAGGAAGGAAAGCTACAATATCCTGTGCATATCTATATCTTAGAACTCATATCATATTAAAGTGATCCATTTAATATCTATTACTTGCCTTTATCACCAGATCACATGCTTCCTAAGGACAAAAAATGACTCATGAGTTTAACTCATTTTCCATTGTAGTATGATGGTTAAGATCATGGGCTCTGGGGACTTCCCTGGTGGTGCAATGGTTAGGAATCCGCCTGCCAATGCAGGGGTTCTAGCCCTGGTCCAGGAAGATCCCACATGCCGTGGAGCAACTAAGCCCATGAGCCACAACTACTGAGCCTGCGTGCCACAACTACTGAAGCCCACGTGCCTAGAGCCCGTGCTCCACAAGAGAAGCCACTGAAATGAGAAACCTGTACACTGCAACAAAGAGTAGCCCCAGCTCGCCACAACTAGAGAAAGCCTGCGTGAAGGAACAAAGACCCAATACAGCCAAAACTAAATAAAGAAAGAAAGAAAGAAAAGAAAAAAAAAAAAGATCATGGGTTCTGGAATTAGACTATGCAAATCCTGGCCCACTTATTAGCTGTATAACCTTGAGCATTTTACCTAACATCTCTGCCTTTGTTTTAGTATTTATCTTACAGAGTTTGTGAAGGTGAAGTTCATGTGTCAAGTTTACTGAGTTAAAGGATGCCCAGACAGCTGGTAAAACACTACTTGTGGATCATCTATACGGGTTTTTCTGGAAGAGATTAGCATTTGAATCAGTAGACTGAGTAAGAAGATCACCCTCACCAATGTGTGTGAGCATCATCCAATCTACTGAGGGCCAGAATAGGACAAAAAGGCAGAAAAAAAAGGCAAATTTGTTTTCTACCTTGAGCTGGGATATCCATCTTCTCCTACCCTTGGACATCACTGTTCTTGGTCCTTGGACCTTAGGACTTGAACTAGGAATTAGACCATTGGCTCCCCTGAAGACTCTTTGTGGAAGGATGAATGAAGATGAGTTCACTGAGAATGAAGAACACAGAACATATCGACTCAAATCATGAGTCTATATGCTCTCAGGCCTGTGGATTTGTACTGGAACTACACCTGTAGCTTTCCTGGCCTCCATCTTGCAGGTGGCAGATCATGGGACTTCTCCAAAGAAGTACATAATATGGGTTATGCTTCCATAACTGCATGGGCCTCATAATAAATCTCTTTCTATATATTTATATATATATCCTATTGGTTCTTTTTACTCTAAAGAACCCTGACCCAGAGTTACACAAATAAATGCTTAGGATACAATCAAATTAATACAAATAATCAATACACATAAAGTACTTAGACTAATACTTGGAAGATTAGTAAGTATTCAATAAATGTCATGTATTGTTTTATTATATTACCTACATTAATTTTGTATCCATAACATCTAGTACTATGCATTAAGTACTGAGATGTTTAACAACTGCCTGTTGAACTTACTTTATTGTACCAAAACAGTGGTAAAATAAGGACTAGACTAATGATATATTTTTAAGGAATGAATGCCTATATGTGAATCTGGAAGAGTGAAGAATGTTGAAGTAGGGGCCAAAATTCCAAAAACCTGTAGCAGCTCCTGAAGAAGCTTTCACTTGTAGGCTAGGTCTAAAAGTAAAAGACATCAGCATGCACAAAAGAAAAACAAAAACAGGTCTTTGGCTAGGACATGTGATGATAAGAAAGAGGCCCCAGCACCATGGTAGGACCAGAAAACTTACCTGAAGCTTCCTTGGGGAAGGAGGAATGAAGATGAACACAATGAGGAATGAAGAATGGAGCATATAGACTCAAGTCATGATCCAGAGCCAGTTATAATACACATCATTTCTCCTTGTGAGAATGGGGTCTGCTTTATAACAATGAGATCTTGTTTGTCCAGGGTATCCCCAACATGCTCAAAAAAACTTCAAACTAAAGTGTAAGGGGGAGGGAGAAACCATAACAGACCCATAGTCACTAAGATTGTGAGCTTCTCAAAGGCAAAGACCATGTCTTACTCAATCCCCACAATACTTGGCTCACATTTGTTGTTTAGTATAGAATGAAAGAATGAATGAATGAATGGCAGGGATAAAAATGTATACATAAGTGTTCCCAGTTGTCTCCTCATGACCTCCTACTAGTCACATTTTTCTTACTTTTAATCTCACTTAGCTTTTTTTTTTTTTTTTTTTGCTTACTTCTTAAGATCGGTTTGGACTGAAAAGGCAGAGAGGAAAGGAGAAGATAAACAGAGGCCACTCAGGTTGGTTTAGGAAATAGGGGTGCTATAGTACTAAGGCTTAAAGGAGTGAGAATCTCTGGGCAGCAGATGAATGGGATGGTTTGAGAAGACTGAAGAGGACAGGAGAGGATATGATAGGAAGTATCACTATAGCTTATAAATTGGATTCCCTTTAACATCCTTTGAGAGACTTCAAGTAGAAATTTGAGTTACTATTTAATTACTTATGACCAATGAACTGTGTTTCTTAAGTATCATAATGTGCCCAAACTGGGCCAGTGAAGCAGCCCTGTCTTATGGTTGGGTCCTGAATAAATGAATAAAAGATGACTATTATGACATAGACGGCAGAGGAGCAATTGAAAAGCTGCCCAGAAACTCTCAAAAGAAACAACATAAAAGAGTGTTGAGGAGACAAGAGAAGATGGCGGAAGAATAGGATGCGGAGATCACCATCCTCGCCACACATACATCAGAAATACATCTACACGTGGAATTGCTCCTATAGAACACCCACTGATCGCTGGCAGAAGACCTCAGACCTCCCAAAAGACAAGACACTCCCCACGTACCTGGGTAGGACAAAAGAAAAAACAGAGACAAAAGAATAGGGACGGGACCTGCACCAGTGGGAGGGAGCTGTGAAGGAGGAAAGGTTTCCACACACTAGGAGCCCCTTTGAGGGCGGAGACTGCGGGTGGCGGAGAGGGGGAGCTTCGGGGCCGCGGAGGAGAGCGCAGCAACAGGGGTGCGGAGGGCAAAGCGGAGAGATTCCCGCATAGAGGATCGGTGCCAACCAGCGCTCACCAGCCCGAGAGGCTTGTCTGCTCACCCGCCGGGGCGGGCGGGGATGGGAGCTGAGGCTCTGGCTTCGGAGGTCGGATCCCAGGGAGAGGACTGGGGTTGGCGGCGTGAACACAGCCTGAAGGGGATAGTGCACCACAGCTAGCCAGGAGGGAGTCCGGGAAAAAGTCTAGACCTGCCGAAGAGGCAAGAGACTTTTTCCTGCCTCTTTGTTTCCTGGTGCGCGAGGAGAAGGGATTAAGAGCGCTGCTTAAAGGAGCTCCAGAGACAGGCGCGAGCCGCGGCTAACAGCGTGGACCCCAGAGACGGGCGGGAGACGCTAAGGCTGCTGCTGCCGCCACCAAGACGCCTGTGTGCGAGCACAGGTCACTATCCACACCTCTCCTCCCCGGAGCCTGTGCAGCCCGCAACTGCCAGGGTCCAGGGATCCAGGGACAACTTCCCCTGGAAAACGCACGGCGCCTCAGGCTGGTGCAACGTCACGCCGGCCTCTGCCGCTGCACGCTCGCCCCTCATCCGTACCCCTCCCTCCCCGCGGCCTGAGTGAACCAGAGCCCTCGAATCAGCGGCTCCTTTAACCCCGTCCTGTCTGAGCGAAGAACAGACACCCTCAGGCGACCTACACGAAGAGGCAAGGCCAAATCCAAAGCTGAACCTTGGGAACTGTGCGAAAAAAGAAGAGAAAGGGAAATGTCTCCCAGCAGCCTCAGAAACAGCAGATTAAATCCCCACAATCAACTTGATGTACCCTGCATCTGTGGAATCCCTGAAGGGACAACGAATCATCCCAAATTGAGGAGGTGGATTTTGGGAGCAAGATAGATTATTTTTTCCCCTTTTCCTCTTTTTATGAGTGTGTGTGTATATGCTTCTATGAGAGATTTTGTCTGTATAGCTTTGCTTTCACCATTTGTCCTAGGGTTCTAGCCGTCTGTTTTGTTTGTTTATTTTTTTGTGTTTTTTTACTTTTAAAAAATTTTTTCTTAATAATTATTTTAATTATTTTATTTTATTTTATCTTACTTTATTTAATTTTAACCTCTTTCTTTCTAGTTTTCTCCCCTTTATTCTGAGCCATGTGGAGGACAGTCTCTTGGTGCTCCAGCTAGGCGTCAGGGCTGTGCCACTGAGGTGGGAGAGCAAACTTCAGGACACTGGTCCACAAGAGACCTCCCAGCTCCATGTAATATCAAACGGCAAAAATCTCCCAGAGATCTCCATCTCCACACCAACACCCAGCTTCACTCAACGACCAGCAAGCTACAGTGCTGGACACCCTATGCCAAACAACTAGCAAGACAGGAGCACAGCCCCATCCATTAGCAGAGAGGCTGCCTAAAATCATAATAAGACCACAGACACCCCAAAACACACCATCAGACGTGGACCTGACCACAAGAAAGACAAGATCCAGCCTCATCCACCAGAACACAGGCACTAGTCCCCTCCACCAGGAAACCTACACAACCCACTGAACCAACCTTAGCCACTGGGGACAGACACCAAAAACAACGGGAACTACAAACCTGCAGCCTGCAAAAAGGAGACCCCAAACACAGTAAGTGAAGCAAAATGAGAAGACAGAAAAACACACAGCAGATGAAGGAGCAAGGTAAAAACCCACCAGACCTAACAAATGAAGAGGAAATAGGCAGTGTACCTGAAAAAGAATTCAGAATAATGACAGTAAAGATGATCTAAAACCTTGTAAATAGAATGGAGAAAGTGCAAGAAACATTTAACAAAGACCTAGAAGAACTAAACAGGAAACAAGCAATGATGAACAACATAATAAATGAAATTAAAAATACTCTAGATGGGATCAATAGCAGAATAACTGCGGCAGAAGAACGGATAAGTGACCTGGAAGATAAAATAGTGGAAATAACTACTGCAGAGCAGAATAAAGAAAAAAGAATGAAAGGAACTGAGGACTGTCTCAGAGACCTCTGGGACAACATTAAATGCACCAACATTCGAATTATAGGGGTTCCAGAAGAAGAAGAGAAAAAGAAAGGGACTGAGAAAATACTTGAAGAGATTATAGTTGAAAACTTCCCTAATATGGGAAAGGAAATAGTTAATCAAGTCCAGAAAGCACAGAGAGTCCCATACAGGATAAATCCAAGGAGAAACATGTGAAGACACATATTAATCAAACTATCAAAAATTAAATACAAAGAAAACATATTAAAAGCAGCAAGGGAAAAACAACAAATAACACACAAGGGAATCCCCATAAGGTTAACAGCTGGTCTTTCAGCAGAACCTTTGCAGGCCAGAAGGGACTGGCAGGCAATATTTAAAGTGATGAAGGAGAAAAACCTACAACCAAGATTACTCTACCCAGCAAGGATCTCATTCAGATTTGATGGAGAACTTAAAACCTTTACAGACAAGCAAAAGCTGAGAGAGTTCAGCACCACCAAACCAGTTTTACAACAAATGCTAAAGGAACTTCTCTAGGCAAGAAACACAAGAGAAGGAAAAGACATACAATAACAAACCCAAAACAATTAAGAAAACGGGAATAGGAACATAGATATCGATAATTACCTTAAATGTAAATGGATTAAATGCTCCCACCAAAAGACGCAGACTGGCTGAATGGATACAAAAACAAGACCAATATATATGCTGTCGACAAGAGACCCGCTTCAGACCTAGGGACACATACAGACTGAAAGTGAGGGGATTGAAAAAGATATTCCATGCAAATGGAAACCAAAAGAAAGCTGGAGTAGCAATTCTCATATCAGACAAAATAGACTTTCAAATAAAGACTATTACAAGAGACAAAGAAGGACACTACATAATGATCAAGGGATTGATCCAAGAAGAAGATATAACAATTATAAATATTTATGCACCCAACATAGGAGCACCTCAATACATAAGGCAAATACTAACAGCCATAAAAGGGGAAATCAACAGTAACACATTCATAGTAGGGGACTTTAACACCCCACTTTCACCCATGGACAGATCATCCAAAATGAAAATAAATAAGGAAACACAAGCTTTAAATGATACATTAAACAAGATGGACTGAATTGATATTTATAGGACACTCCATCCAAAAACAACAGAATACACGTTTTTCTCAAGTGCTCATGGAACATTCTCCAGGATAGATCATATCTGGGGTCACAAATCAAGCCTTGGTAAATTTAAGAAAATTGAAATTGTATCAAGTATCTCTTCTGACCACAACGCCATGAGACTAGATATCAATTACAGGAAAAGATCTGTAAGAAATACAAACACATGGAAGCTAAACAATACACTACTTAATAATGAAGAGATCACTGAAGAAATCAAAGAGGAAATAAAAAATAACTAGGAACAAATGGCAATGGAGACACGAAGACCCAAAACCTATGGGATGCAGCAAAAACAGTTCTAAGAGTGAAGTTTATAGCAATACAATCCTACCTTAAGAAACAGGAAACATCTCGAATAAACAACCTAACCTTGCACCTAAAGCAATTAGAGAAAGAAGAACAAAAAAACTACAAAGTTAGCAGAAGGAAAGAAATCATAAAGATCAGATCAGAAATAAATGAAAAAGAAATGAAGGAAATGATAACAAAGATCAATAAAACTAAAAGCTGGTTCTTTGAGAAGATAAACAAAATAGATAAACCACTAGCCAGACTCATCAAGAAAAAAAGGGAGAAGATTCAAATCAATAGAATTAGAAATGAAAAAGGAGAAGTAACAACTGACACTGCAGAAATAAAAAAGATCATGAGAGATTACTACAAGCAACTCTATGCCAATAAAATGGACAATCTGGAAGAAATGGACAAATTCTTAGAAATGCACAACCTGCCAAGACTGAATCAGGAAGAAATAGAAAATATGAACAGACCGATCACAAGCACTGAAATTGAAACTGTGATTAAAAATCTTCCAACAAACAAAAGCCCAGGACCAGATGCCTTCATAGGTGAATTCTATCAAACATTTAGAGAAGAGCTAACACCTATCCTTCTCAAACTCTTCCAAAATATAGCAGAGGGAGGAACACTCCCAAATTCCTTCTACGAGGCCACCATCACCTTGATACCAAAACCAGACAAGGATGTCACAAAGAAAACTACAGGCCAATATCACTGATGAACATAGATGCAAAAATCCTCAACAAAATACTAGCAAACAGAATCCAACAGCACATTAAAAGGATCATACACCATGATCAAGTGGGTTTTATTCCAGGAATGCAAGGATTCTTCAATATATGCAAACCTATCAATGTGATAAACCATATTAACAAATTGAAGGAGAAAAACCATATGATCATCTCAATAGATGCTGAGAAAGCTTCAACACCCATTTATGATAAAAACCCTGCAGAAAGTAGGCATAGAGGGAACTTTCCTCAACATAATAAAGGCCATATATGACAAGCTCACAGCAAACATCATCCTTAATGGTGAAAAATGAAAGCATTTCCACTAAGATCAGGAACAAGACAAGGTTGTCCACTCTCACCACTCTTATTCAACATAGTTTTGGAAGTTTTAGCCACAGCAATCAGAGAAGAAAAGGAAATAAAAGGAATCCAAATCGGAAAAGAAGAAGTAATGCTGTCACTGTTTGCAGATGACATGATACTATACATAGAGGATCCTAAAGATGATACCAGAAAACTACTAGAGCTAATCAATGAATTTGGTAAAGTAGCAGGATACAAAATTAATGCACAGAAATCTCTGGCATTCCTATATACTAATGATGAAAATTCTGAAAGTGAAATCAAGAAAACACTCCCATTTACCATTGCAACAAAAAGAATAAAATATCTAGGAATAAACCTACCTAAGGAGACAAAAGACCTGTATGCAGAAAATTATAAGACACTGATGAAAGAAATTAAAGATGATACCAATAGATGGAGAGATATACCATGTTCTTGGATTGGAAGAATCAACATTGTGAAAATGACTCTACTACCCAAAGCAATCTATAGATTCAATGTGATCCCTATCAAACTACCACTGGCATTTTTCACAGAACTAGAACAAAAAATTTCACAATTTGTATGGAAACACAAAAGACCCCGAATAGCCAAAGCAATCTTGAGAACGAAAAAAGGAGCTGGAGGAATCAGGCTCCCTGACTTCAGACTATACTACAAAGCTACAGTAATCAAGACAGTATGGTACTGGCACAAAAAGAGAAATATAGATCAATGGAACAGGATAGAAAGCCCAGAGATAAACCCACGCACATATGGACACCTTATCTTTGATAAAGGTGGCAGAAATGTACAGTGGAGAAAGGACAGCCTCTTCAATAAGTGGTGCTGGGAAAACTGGACAGGTCCATGTAAAAGTATGAGATTAGATCACTCCCTAACACCATACACAAAAATAAGCTCAAAATGGATTAAAGACCTAAATGTAAGGCCAGAAACTATGAAACTCTTAGAGGAAAACATAGGCAGAACACGCTATGACATAAATCACAGCAAGATTCTTTCTGACCCACCTCCTAGAGTAATGGAAATAAAAACAAAAATAAACAAATGGGACGTAATGAAACTTCAAAGCTTTTGCACAGCAAAGGAAACCATAAACAAGACCAAAAGACAGCCCTCAGAATGGGAGAAAATATTTGCAAATGAAGCAACTGACAAAGGATTAATCTCCAAAATTTACAAACAGCTCATGCAGCTCAATAACAAAAAAACAAACAACCCAATCCAAAAATGGGCAGAAGACCTAAATAGACATTTCTCCAAAGAAGATATACAGACTCCCAGCAAACACATGAAAGAATGCTCAACATCATTAATCATTAGAGAAATGCAAATCAAAACTACAATGAGATATCATCTCACACCAGTCAGAATGGCCATCATCAAAAAATCTAGAAACAATAAATGCTGGAGAGGGTGTGGAGAAAAGGGAACCCTCTTGCACTGCTGGTGGGAATGTGAACTGGTTCAGCCACTATGGAGAACAGTATGGAGGTTCCTTAAAAAAGTACAAATAGCACTACCATATCACCCAGCAATCCCACTACTGGGCATATACCCTGAGAAAACCATAATTCAAAAAGAGTCATGTACCAAAATGTTCATTGCAGCTCTATTTACAATAGCCCAGAGATGGAAACAACCTAAGTGTCCATCATTGGATGAACGGATAAAGAAGATGTGGCACATATATACAATGGAATATTACTCAGCCATAAAAAGAAACGAAATTGAGCTATGTGTAATGAGGTGGATAGACCTAGAGTCTGTCATACAGAGTGAAGTAAGTCAGAAAGAAAAAGACAAATACCGTATGCTAACACATATATATGGAATTTAAGGGGAAAAATGTCATGAAAAACCTAAGGGTAAGACAGGAATAAAGACACAGACCTACTGGAGAACGGACTTGAGGATATGGGGAGGGGGAAGGATGAGCTGTGACAGGGCGAGAGAGAGTCATGGACATATACACACTAACAAACGTAGTAAGGTAGATAGCTAGTGGGAAGCAGCCGCATGGCACAGGGATATTGGCTCGGTACTTTGTGACAGCCTGGAGGGGTGGGATAGGGAGGGTGGGAGGGAAGGAGACGCAGTAGTTGGTTATGTGTGTGGATGCTTAGGATAAAGTAACTGTGTTTACCTGTAGTTTATAACAGAAAATGAAACAGATCTTTCCTGTGCTTACCCATGTTTCTTGTCTGTAGAGAAGCAAAACTAAAACGGGGTGGGGGGAATTCAGATCAAAGGAAGTTGTAATTTCATACAAAAAGTGTCTACCCAGGAAGGAGAAAGAGGTCCTAAAGGGGAAATTCTGATTACTCTAAAAACAAGTCATGTGATTTCTAGTAAAACTTTGAAGAACTGAAAGAGGTGAGTTTTAAAGATATTGATATAGAGTTACCTGGAGCTCTCTAATGAGATCAACTATTTAACAAACCTGTACAAACCTTTCAAGGAAGTAATTTGTCAGTAGATATCAAGACTCCAGATGTGTGTCATGGGGGACAAGATGAACAGAGAGAGTTCCATTTCCTGAGATGGGAAGTCTAATGAGTTTAATCGGCCAGATTGCCATGACTAACTGGAAGGTGAGGAAGTCCCAGTGTTGTGGTGGCTTGTTATGCAGCAGTAGATAGCTGGAACAAAGATGGGGAGTTAGATTTTGGAAATGTGTTTGGAGAGTCTGGAGATGTTTAAAAAGCAGTTAGAAATTCAGGTCTGTGGCTCAGGAGAGAGTGCGGGGCTTTAGAGTTTCCTTATGTTCTTCTCAGCTCTTATCTACCTCAGATTGTATGTGGTCACAATCACAATTTCACATTCTTTATTTCTTTTGATCTTAACAATAACCCCTTGAAAAAATGGTGAGCATATTGTTATATCCATAACAGAGTGGAGAAAATTGAGGCTCAGGAAGCTTTCACAATTTATAGAAAGTCCCATGGCATGGAACTCAGAACATAGATCTTCTGATTCCCAGTTCAAGCTGTTTCCACCACACTCTGTTGTACTGAAGGGAGACAGGGAAGATGCCTACTAGTGATGAGGGGGCCCTGAGGTCAGAGAGCTGAGAAACTCAAGTCTGAGGAGGGATTAAGGAGAAGATTTAAAACTACTTCTTAAATTTCTTCATAAGAGCATCCCTTACTGGGGAGGAGAGAATTACTATACCCCTAGGAAGATCTGGACAGATAACCTGAAAGGAAGTTCTTTGATATCATTCATTCATAGGATTAACAATTATTTATTGAGCCCATGCCATGTTCTAGGCACTGTGCCATGTTCAGCACTGGACAAGGTCCCTGTCCTCACGGGGCTCAAGGAAACAGACAGTCAAGCAGTTCACCAACCATAACTTGGAGTCTGAGGTTTCCAGGAGGAAGTCACATGAAAATGGAATGCTAAGGGAGGAGCTGAAGAGAAGAGAGTGAAGGAAGTTTTAGGCAGGAGGAAAGACATTTGTATAGACCTAGAGGTAAGAGAGACAGAACCTCCTTCAAGGCAAACAGCAAAGTTAAATTTAGATGAAATGTGGTTATGGGGTGAGGAAGTCATAAATTGGGGATAAAAGGACCATCTGGAGGCATAATCTAGACATAAAAAGATTTAGACACATTGACCTAAGTCTAGAAAAGTCCTGAAATATTCCAGTTCTCTTGGCATCTCTATCTTTCCCAACAACTGGATGAATAATTCATGCCAACCCCCACTCCCAAGGTCATATCAGTGCCCTATGAGTAAACTCAGTCCCATGGAGCCCACACAGCCATGAGTACCCTGAATATATCATGTATCTAGGCTTACACAGCCAAAGGGAGCAGAATTTGCCACCCTAATATATGTTTCTTTGGCATATTAATTGTTTTAAGCTGGTTATTTTCTAAAGAAAGAGAAACATTCTGAAAATCATGTAGGAGTTACCCTTTTGTAAGAAACATTTATATTTGTAAGGGAAATTTTCATTTGTAAGGGTGTCTCCCTCTCTGTACCGGAAGAGGACAGAGAGGGAGACCAAGTCTCTAGAAACTCTTATCAACGGAGAAGGCACTAACTTAAGTCTGCCTAACAACCTTACCCTTGTTTACTGTGCTTTTCCTGATAACCTCCCAGAACTGTCACCCTTAACATCCTCTTTTGTCTTTAGCTGAGGATGGTATTTAAAGTGAGGGCTTCAGCCATTATGGCAAGTTATTCAGGTTTTCTTGGTTTCTCCCATGTATGCAATATTAAACTCCGATTTTCTCTTGTTAATATGTCTCATGTCAATTTAATTCTTAGACCAGTCAGAAGAACCTAGAAGGGTAGAGAAAAATTTCTTCCTCTCCTAAACCTGTCATAAACCAGATCCAATGTATTACCACCCTGAGAGGCCTTGCATGAGTGGCCAACAGGGTTTCCTTCAAGCATTGCTATCTCATCTTCCTAAAAGTTATAATTCTATGTCATAATTCTATGATGTTATATTTGTTTCCCATACGAACATTCACTTTTACTCATTTTTTTCCATAGTGGTGAGCATTAAAGCCCCTTAAATGAAAAAGACCTGAGTATTTATTAGGGGGAATAGTGAGAAAGACAATAGCTTAGCTCTCAATTCTCAGACAGGTACTGGAGGGCTGGGCAGCTGTAACAGGGAAAGGAAAGTTAGCACAGGAGGGGACCAGAACAAGCCCATGGCAGAAGAATGAACCTGAACTCTTAATCAGATGTTTGGGGGTTCCTCTGGTGCTGAGTCCTCTGCTCAGACTCTCACTCAGAGACCCTAGACAAGTTTCCTCTCCCACAATTTTGATCTCTCTCTGGGACAATGACAACATCATTTACCTTTGCTCATGACACAATTCCTTGCATAGACAAAGGTCTCAAAGCATGCCTCAAGGAGCACAACACACCTGAGCATAAAATGTGGCGGCTATCAGAGTAGCTTCCTGTTATTCAAAATGAAAGGAGACTTTACAGAGGACAAACCACAGCACTAAATATGAGGGGCCTACTTTCCCATCTCACCAAGGTCCTAATTTTGTCACGTCCCCTTGGGGAAAGAGATGGAGTCTGATTCTCCAGGCTAAGGAAGGCTCCCCAACTCACCACAGCCCTGTTACTAGGATGAAAATACCTGCTGCCTGGAGCCCCTACTCCACTTCCAGGTTGAGCCACACCCCATATTCCCTTTTCCGTCTGACAGGGCTTTCAGTGCACAATTAGAGGCAGACAATTTGTGGAAATTACCTTGTATGCTGGTTGCCAGGAACAAATGAGGCAGCAGTAGAAGTTCCAGAGCCAGAGACAGTTCCCACCTTCTGGAGCACATGCTACTCTCCAGAATTTCCCAGGAACTCTAGAGACAGGCCAGAACCAAGCTAGAAAGGGACCGAGGGCTCTCTTGAATTTGTGTCTTAAGGTTAGAGAAAAATAGCACTGAGCTCTTCTCTCCATTCAGCAACTCGTGGGTGGGGCCTGGGCACCAGAAACAGGAAGTCCCATTGCATTTTTCATATTTTTTTTTAATGCGAGCACAACAGGAACGAACCACTTTGTTTGAATGTGTGTTAGTTTTTTTTCTGGTGAGAGGATCCATAGCTTCTACTTGTTTTCAGAGGTGTCAGTGCTCAGAAAAGATTAAAGACCTCTGATAGAGAATATCTGCTTTTGGTTTTCCAGTTAGGAATCACCCTGATTAATCCAGAGGCTAAAATTGCGGGTACCCACCCAAGGGGATTTCTAGCCTGAGCTAACTTTAAATCATGTGAGGAGTAGATCATGTGTGGGTAGGTTGAGAGCACAAAGTGTGGGAAATCAGACCTACACAGTTTGAATACTGGTCTCCCACCCACAGGTTCTTCCTCCCTTATGATAAATTCACTGTATGAACCTTTACATTGGCCTATCCACTGAACATTAGTAGAAAAGCAAGGTTATTTGACCCAAATGAATGGATTCCACACCCTTGTGGTCTAAGAAATTTCAGGTCCATCCCTCTTGTATCTAAATGAATTATTTCCCCACCCAGGACAATTTGGAGACCCATAAAGTAGCCACAGTCCCTGATACAGCATATTAGTAGCTATTTCCAATTGGGGACATTTCTGATTCTCAACATGGAGATGACAAATAAAAACACTGCTCCCCTCAATCTCTGAACTCTTGTCTTGGAAGTAGTTACCCTCCCCAAAGGATCAGCATGGGGAAATGGAGTCGACTAAATACCAGAAATTGTATATGACACTTGATCATATTGGAGCCCTGTGAGGTGAGAAGGACAGTTATTACTACCTGCATTTCTGAACTGAAACTCAGGGTCAGACTTGCCTGAGGTCATGCTTCAGCTCCAGTCAACCCCAGTTTTCACTCAGCTCTTCCCCCAACGTGGACCACAGTAAATAATTGGACTAGAAGATAAGATGAGACAGGAGTAGAATGAGCAAGGTTGAAATGGAGTTAACTAAGAAAAACTTTAAAGTGAACCATGAAAAAGAAGCTGAGGAGGAGTAGGCAGAGTCAAATGACAGAACAGGGTAAGGGATGGAAGTCAAGATCATGGGATTTGCTCAGACTGATTCCTCTGAGGATTTTTCAAAAAGGCTGTTACCCAGTGGGTTTTCTTTTTGTTTTTTCTCTTGATCTTTTATTTATTTTAATTTTTGAATTTTATATTACTTATTTTTTTATACAGCAGGTTCTAATTAGTTATCCATTTTATATATATTAGTGTATACATGTCTATCTCAATCTCCCAATTCATCACACGACCACCACCACCACCCCACCGCTTTCCCCTCTTGGTGTCCATAGGTTTGTTGTCTACATCTCTGTCTAAATTTCTGCCCTGCAAACCATTTCATCTGTACCATTTTTGTAAGTTCCACATATGTGTGCTAATATACAATATTTGTTTTTCTCTTTCTGACTTACTTCACTCTGTATGACAGTCTCTAGATCTAGCCACGTCTCTACAAATAACTGAATTTTGTTCCTTTTTATGGCTGAGTAATATTCCATTGTATATATGTACCATATCTTCCTTATCCATTCATCTGTCAATGCGCATTTAGGTTGCTTCCATGACCTGGCTATTGTAAATAGTGCTGCTATGAACATAGGGGTGCTTGTGTCTTTCTGAATTATGGTTTTTTCTGGGTACATGCCCAGTACTGGGATTGCTGGGTCATATGGTAATTCTATTTTTAGTTTTTTAAGGAACTTCCATACTGTTCTCCCTAGTGGCTGTATCAATTTACATTCCCACCAACAGTGCAAGAGGGCTCACTTTTCTCTACACCCTCTCCAGTATTTTTAGTTTGTAGATTTTCTGATGATGCCCATTCTAAATGGTGTGAGGTTGTACCTCATTATACTTTTGATTTGCATTTCTCTAATAATTAGTGATGTTGAGCAGCTTTTCATGTGCTTCTTGGCCATCTGTATGTCTCCTTTGGAGAACTGTCTACTTATGTCTTCTGCCCATTTTTGGATTGGGTTTTTTGGTTTTTTAATATTGAGCTGCATGAGCTGTTTATATATTTGGGAGAATAATCCTTTGTCAGTTACTTCATTTGCAAATGTTTTCTATCATTCTCAGGGTTGTCTTTTCATCTTGTTTATGGTTTCCTTTGTTGTGCAAAAGCTTTGAAGTTTCATTACATCTCATTTGTTTATTTTTGTTTTTATTTCCATTTCTCTAGCAGGTGTGTCAAAAAGGATCTTGCTGTGATGTATGTCATAGAGTGTTCTGTCTATGTTTTCCCCTAAGAGTTTGATAGTGTCTGGCCTTACATTTAGGTCTTTAATCCATTTTGAGTTTATCTTTGTGTATGGTGTTAGGGAGTGTTCTAATTTCATTCTTTTACATGTAGCTGTCCAGTTTTCCCAACACCACTTATTGAAGAGACTATATTTTCTCCATTAAATATCCTTGGCTCCTTTGTCATAGATTACTTGACATAGGTACATGGGTTCATCTCTGGGCTTTCTATCCTGTTCCATTGATCTACATTTCTCTTTTTGTGCCACTACCATATTGTCTTGACTACTGTACCTTTGTAATATAGTCTGAAGTCAGGAAGTCTGATTCCTCCAGCTCCGTTTTTTTCCCTCAAGACTGCTTTGGCTATTCGGGGTCTTTTGTGTCTCCATACAAATTTTAAGATTTTTTGTTCTAGTTCCATAAAAACTACCATCAATAATTTGATAGGGATTGCAGTGAATCTGCAGATTGCTTTGGGTAGTAGAGTTATTTTCACAATATTGATTCTTCCAATCCAAGAACATGGTATATTTCTCCATCTGTTGGTATGATTTTTAATTTCTTTCATCACTGTCTTATACTTTTCTGCATACAGGTCTTTTGTCTCCTTAAGTAGGTTTATTCCTAGATATTTTATTCTTTTTGTTGCAATGGTAAATGGGAGTGTTTCCTTAATTTCTCTTTCTGATCTTTCATTGTTAGTGTAGAGGAATGCAAGAGATTTCTGTGCATTAATTTTGTATCCTGCTAATTTACCAAATTCATTGATTATCTCTAGTAATTTTCTGGTGGCATCTTTAGGATTCTCTATGTATAGTATCATGTCATCTGCAAAGAGTGACAGTTTTATTTCTTCTTTTCCAATTTGTATTCCTTTTATTTCTTTTTCATCTCTGATTGCCATGGTTAAGGCTTCCAAAACTATGTTGAATAACAGGGGTGAGAGTGGACACCCTTGTCCTGTTCCTGATCTTAGAGGAAACACTTCCAGTTTTTCACCATTGAGAATGAGGTTTGCTGTGGGTTTGTCGTATATGCCCTTTATTATGTTGAGGTAGGTTCCCTCTATGCCCACCTTCTAGAGATTTTATCATAAATCAGTGTTAAATTTTGTCAAAAGCTTTTTCTGCATCTATTGAGATGATCATATGGTTTTGTGGGGGGTTTTTTACATCTTTATTGAAGTATAATTGCTTTACAATGGTGTGTTAGTTTCTGCTTTATAACAAAGTGAATCAGTTATACATATACATATGTTCCCATATCTCTTCCCTCTTGTGTCTCCTTCCCTCCCACCTTCACTATCCCACCCCTCTAGGTGATCTCCCTGTGTTATGCGGCTGCTTCCCACTAGCTATCTATTTTACGTTTGGTAGTGTATATTTATCCATGCCACTCTCTCACTTTGTCACAGCTTACCCTTCCCCCTCCCCATATCCTCAAGTCCATTCTCTAGCAGGTCTGTGTCTTTATTCCCGTCTTATCCCTAGGTCCTTCATGACATTTTTTCCCTTAAATTCCGTATATATGTGTTAGCATACAGTATTTGTCTTTCACTTTCTGACTTACTTCACTCTGTATGACAGACTCTAGGTCCATCCACCTATTACAAATAGCTCACTTTCATTTCTTTTTATGGCTGAGTAATATTCCATTGTATATAAGTGCCAAATCTTCTTTATCTATTCATCCGATGATGGACACGTAGGTTGTTTCCATCTCCTGGCTATTGTAAAAAGTGCTGCAATGAACATTTTTGGTACATGACTCTTTTTGAATTATGGTTTTCTCAGGGTATATGCCCAGTAGTGGGATTGCTGGGTCAGATGGTAGTTCTATGTGTAGTTTTTTAAGAAACATCCATACTGTTCTCCATAGTGGCTATACCAACTCACATTCCCACGAGCAGTGCAAGAGTGTTCCCTTTTCTCCACACCCTTTCCAGCATTTATTGTTTCTAGAGTTTTTGATGATATGGCCATTCTGACTGGTGTGAGATGATATCTCACTGTAGTTCTGATTTGCATTTCTCTAATGATTAATGATGTTGAGCATTCCTTCATGTGTTTGTTGGCAGTCTGTATATCTTCTTTGGAGAAATGTCTATTTAGGTCTTCTGCCCATTTTTGGATTGGGTTGTTTGTTTTCTTGTGTGTGTATGGGTTTATCTCTGGGCTTTCTATCCTGTTCCATTGATCTATATTTCTCTTTTTGTGCCAGTACCATACTGTCTTGATTACTGTAGCTTTGTAGAATAGTCTGAAGTCAGGGAGTCTGATTCCTCCAGCTCCATTTTGCATTTTCAATATTGCTTTAGCTATTCAGGGTCTTTTGTGTTTCCATACAAATTGTGAAATTTTTTGTTCTATTTCTGTGAAAAATGCCAGTAATAGTTTGATAGGGATTGCATTAAATCTGTAGATTGCTTTGGGTAGTAGAGTCATTTTCACAATGTTGATTCTTCCAATCCAAGAACATGGTATATCTCTCCATCTATTGGTATCATCTTTAACTTCTTTCATCAGTGTCTTATAATTTTCTGCATACAGGTCTTTTATTTCCTTAGGTAGGTTTATTCCTAGATATTTTATTCCGTTTGTTGCAATGGTAAATGGGAGTGTATTCTTGATATCACTTTCAGATTTTTCATCATTAGTGTATAGGAATGCCAGAGATTTCTGTGCATTAGTTTCGTTTCCTGCTACTTTACCAAATTCATTGAATAGCTCTAGTAGTTTTCTGGTAGCATCTTTAGGATTCTCTATGTATAGTATCATGTCATCTGCAAACAGTGACAGCTTTACTTCTTTTCCGATTTGAATTCCTTTTATTTCCTTTTCTTCTCTGATTGCTGTGGCTAAAACTTCCAAAACTATGTTGGATAAGAGTGGTGAGAGTGGACAACCTTGTCTTGTTCCTGATCTTAGTGGAAATGGTTTCAGTTTTCCACCATTGAGGACGATGTTTGCTGTGAGCTTGTCATATATGGCCTTTATTATGTTGAGGAAAGTTCCCTCTATGCCTACTTTCTGGAGGGTTTTTATCATAAATGGGTGTTGAATTTTGTCAAAAGCTTTCTCTGTGTCTATTGAGATGACCATATGGTTTTTCTCCTTCAATTTATTAATATGGTGTATCACATTGATTGATTTGCGCATATTGAAGAATCCTTGCATTCCTGGAATAAATCCCACTTGATCATGTTGTATGATCCTTTTAACGTGCTGTTGGATTCTGTTTGCTAGTATTTTGTTGAGAATTTTTGCATCTATGCTCATCAGTGATATTAGCCTGTAGTTTTCTTTCTTTGTCACATCCTTGTCTGGTTTTGGTATCACAGTGATGGTGGCCTCGTAGAATGAGTTTGGGAGTGTTCCTCCCACTTCTATATTTTGGAAGAGTTTGAGAAGGATAGGTGTTAGCTCTTCTCTAAATGTTTGATAGAATTCGCCTGTGAAGCCATCTGGTCCTGGGCTTTTGTTTGTTGGAAGATTTTTTCTTTCTTTTTTTTTTTTTTTTTTAACGTGGACCTCTCACTCTTGTGGCCTCTCCCATTGCGGAGCACAGGCTCTGGACGTGCAGGCTCAGCGGCCATGGCTCACGGGCCCAGCCGCTCCACGGCATGTGGGATCCTCCTGGACCATGGCACGAACCCGTGTCCCCTGCATCGGCAGGTGGACTCTCAACCACTGCGCCACCAGGGAAGCCCCTGTTGGAAGATATTTAATCACAGTTTCAATTTCAGTGCTTGTGATTGGTCTGTTCATATTTTCTATTTATTCCTGATTCACTCTTGGCAAGTTGTGCATTTCTAAGAATTTGTTCATTTCTTCCAGGTTGTCCATTTCATTGGCATAGAGTTGCTTGTAGTAATATCTCATGATCTTTTGTATTTCTGCAGTGTCAGTTGTTACTTCTTCTTTTTCATTTCTAGTTCTATTGATTTCAGTCATTTCCCTTCTTTTCTTAATGAGTCTAACTATTGGTTTATGAATTTTGTTTACCTTCTCAAAGTACCAGCTTTTAGTTTTATTGATCTTTGCTATCATTTCCTTCATTTCTTTTTCATTTATTTCTGATCTGATCTTTATGATTTCTTTCCTTCTGCTAACTTTGGGGTTATTTTGTTCTTCTTTCTCTAATTGATTTAAGTGCAAGTTTAAGTTGTTTATTCGAGATGTTTCCTGTTTCTTAAGGTAGGATTGTACTGCTGTAAAATTCCTTGTTAGAACTGCTTTTTCTGCATCCCATAGGTTTTGGGTCGTCATGTCTCCGTTGTCATTTGTTTCTAGGTATTTTTTGATTTCCTCTTTGATTTCTTCAGTGATCACTTCGTTATTAAGTAGTGTATTGTTTAGCCTCCATGTGTTTGTATATTTTACAGATCTTTTCCTGTAATTGATATCTAGTCTCATAGTGTTGTGGTCGGAAAAGATGTTTGATACAATTTCAATTTTCTTAAATTTACCAAGGCTTGTTTTGTGACCCAAGATATGATCTATCCTGGAGAATGTTCCATGAGCACTTGAGAAAAATGTGTATTCTGTTGTTTTTGGATGGAGTGTCCTATAAATATCAATTAAGACTATCTTTTTTAATGTATCATTTATAGCTTCTGTTTCCTTATTTATTTTCATTTTGAATGATCTGTCCATTGGTGAAAGTGGGGTGTTAAAGTCCCCTACTATGAATGTGTTACTGTCGATTTCCCCTTTTATGGCTGTTAGTATTTGCCTTATGTATTGAGGTGCTCCTATGTTGAGTGCATAAATATTTACAATTGTTATATCTTCTTGGATCGATCCCTTGATCATTATGTAGTGTCCTTCTTTGTCTCTTGTAATAGTCTTTATTTGAAAGTCTATTTTGTCTGATATGAGAATTGCTACTCCAGCTTTCTTTTGGTTTCCATTTGCATGGAATATCTTTTTCCATCCCCTCAGGTTCAGCCTGTATGTGTTCCTAGGTCTGAAGTGGGTCTCTTGTAGACAGAATACATATGGGTCTTGTTTTTGTATCCATTCAGCCAGTCTGTGTCTTTTGGTGGGAGCATTTAATCCATTTACATTTAAGGTAATTATCGATATGTATGTTCCTATTCCCATTATCTTAATTGTTTTGGGTTTGTTATTGTATGTCTTTTCCTTCTCTTGTGTTTCTTGCCTAGAGAAGTTCCTTTAGCATTTGTTGTAAAACTGGTTTGGTGGTGCTGAACTCTCTCAGCTTTTGCTTGTCTGTAAAGGTTTTAAGTTCTCCATCAAATCTGAATGAGATCCTTGCTGGGTAGAGTAATCTTGATTGTAGGTTTTTCTCCTTCATCACTTTAAATATGTCCTGCCAGTTCCTTCTGGCTTGCAGAGTTTCTGCTGAAAGATCAGCTGTTAACCTTATGGGGATTCCCTTGTGTGTTATTTGTTGTTTTTCCCTTGCTGCTTTTAATATGTTTTCTTTGTATTTAATTTTTGATAGTTTGATTAATATGTGTCTTGGCATGTTTCTCCTTGGATTTATCCTGTATGGGACTCTCTGTGCTTTCTGAACTTGATGAACTATTTCCTTTCCCATATTAGGGAAGTTTTCAACTATGATCTCTTCAAGTATTTTCTCACTCCCTTTATTTTTCTCTTCTTCTTCTGGAACCCCTATAATTCGAATGTTGGTGCATTTAATGTTGTCCCAGAGGTCTCTGAGACTGTCCTCAGTTCTTTTCATTCTTCTTTCTTTATTCTGCTCTGCAGTAGTTGTTTCCACTATTTTATCTTCCAGGTCACTTATCCATTCTTCTGCCTCAGTTATTCTGCTGTTGATACCTTCTAGAGTGTTTTTAATTTCATTTATTGTGTTGTTCATCATTGCTTGTTTCATATTTAGTTCTTCTAGGTCCTTGTTAAATGTTTCTTGGATTTTCTCTATTCTATTTCCAAGATTTTGGATCATCTTTACTATCATTATTCTGAATTCTTTTTCAGGTAGACTGCGTATTTCCTCTTCATGTGTTAGGTCTGGTGGGTTTTTATCTTGCTCCTTCATCTGCTGTGTGTTTTTCTGTCTTCTCATTTTGCTTATCTTACTGTGTTTGGGGTCTCCTTTTCACAGGCTGCAGGTTCATAGTTCCCGTTGTTTTTGGTGTCTGTCCTCAGTGGCAAAATTTGGTTCAGTGGGTTGTGTAGGTTTCCTGGTGGAGGGGACTAGTGCCTGTGTTCTGGTGGATGAGGCTGGATCTTGTCTTTCTGGTGGGCAAGTCCATGTCTGGTGGTGTGTTTTGGGGTGTCTGTGGACTTATTTTGATTTTAGGCAGCTACTCTACTAAAGGTGGGGTTGTGTTCCTCTCTTGCTAGTTGTTTGGCATAGGGTGTCCAGCACTGTAGCTTGCTGGTCATTGAGTGAATCTGCGTGTTGGTGTTGAGATGGAGATCTCTTTTCGCCGTTTGATATTACGTGGAGCTGGGAGGTCTCTTGTGGACCAGTGTCCTGAAGTTGCCTCTCCCACCTCAGAGGCACAGCACTGACTCCTGGCTGCAGCACCAAGAGCCTTTCATGGCTCAGAATAAAAGGGAGAAAAAGTAGAAAGAAAGAAAGAAAGAAAGATAGAAAGAAAGAAAGAAAGAAAGAAAGAAAGAAAGAAAGAAAGGAAGGAAGGAAGAAAGAGGATAAAATAAAGTAAGATAAAATAAAATACAGTTATTAAAATAGAAAATAATTATTAAGAAAAAGAAAATTTTAAGTAAAAGAAAACAAAAAAAGCAAACAAAAAATGAATGGACAGAACCCTAGGACAAATGGTGAAAGCAAAGCTGTACAGACAAAATCTCACACAGAAGCATACACATACACACTCACAGAAAGAGGAAAAGGGGAAAAAATAATAAATCTTGCTCTCAAAGTCCTCCTCCTCAATTTGGGATGATTCGTTGTCTATTCATGTATTCCACAGATGCAGGGTACATCAAGTTGATTGTGGAGATTTAATCCGCTGCTTCTGAGGCTGCTGGGAGACATTTCCCTTTCTCTTCTTTGTTCGCACAGCTCCCGGGGCTCAGCTTTATATTTGGCCCCGCCTCTGTGTGTAGGTCGCCTGAGGGCGTCTGTTCTTCGCTCAGAGAGGACGGGGTTAAAGGAGCCACTGATTCAGGGGCTCTGGTTCAGTCAGGCCGCGGGGAGGGAGGGGTACGGATGCAGGTTGAGCCTGCGGCGGTGGAGGCCAGTGGGACATTGCAACAGCCGGAGGCGCCCCATGCATTCTCCTGGGGAAGTTGTCCCTGGCTCCCGGGACCCTGGCAGTGGCAGACTGCACAGGCTCCCTGGAAGGGGAGGTGTGGATAGTGACCTGTGCTCGCACACAGGCTTCTTGGTAGCGGCAGCAGCAGCCTTAGCATCTCATGCCCGTCTCTGTGGTCCACGCTGATAGCCGCGGCTCGCGCCCGTCTCTGGAGCTCCTTTAAGCAGAGCTCTTAATCCCCTCTCCTCGCGCACCAGGAATCAAAGAGGGAAGAAAAGGTCTCTTGCCTCTTCGGCAGGTCTAGACTTTTCCCCGGACTCCCTCCTGGCTAGCAGTGGTGCGCTAACCCCTTCCGGCTGTGTTCACGCCGCCAGTCCTCTCCCTGTGATCCGACAGAAGCCAGAGCCTCAGCTCCCAGCCCCCGCCACCCCGGCGGGTGAGCAGACAAGCCTCTTGGGCTGGTGAGTGTTGGTCGGCATCAATCCTCTATGCAGGAATCTCTCCGCTTTGCCCTCCGCACCCCTGTGGCTGTGCTCTCCTCCATGGCCCCAAAGGATCCCCCCTCCGCCATCCATGTCTCCACCAGTGAAGGGGCTTCCTAGTGTGTGGAAACCTTTCCTCCTTCACAGCTCGCTCCCACTGGTGCAGGTCCCGTCCCTATTATTTTGTCTCTGTTTTTTCTTTTTTCTTTTGCCCTACCCAAGTATGTGAGGAGTTTCTTGCCTTTTGGGGGGTCTGAGGTCTTCTGCCAGCATTCAGTAGGTGTTCTGTAGGAGCTGTTCCACATGTAGATGTATTTCTGATATATGTGTGGGGAGGAAGGTGATCTCCGCATCTTACTCTTCCGCCATCTTCCCCCTCTCTCCCGATCATATGGTTTTTATTCTTCAGTTTGTTAATATGGTGTATCACGCTGATTGATTTGCGTATATTGAAGAATCCTTGCATCCCAGGGATAAATCCCACTTGATCCTGGTGTATGATCCTTTTAATGTGTTGCTGGATTCTGTTTGCTAGTATTTTGTTGAGGATTTTTGCATCTTTATTCATGAGTGATATTGACCTATAATTTTCTTTTTTTGTAGTATCTTTCTCTGCTTTTGGTATCAGGGTGATTGTGGCCTCATAGAATGAGTTTAGGAGTGTTCCTTCCTCTGCAATTTTTTGGAAGAGTTTGAGAAGGGTTGGTGTTAGCTCTTCTCTAAATGTTTGGTAGAATTCACCTCTGAAGCCATCTGGTCCTGGACTTTTGTTTGTTGGAAGATTTTAAATCACAGTTTCAATTTCATTACTTGTGATTGGTCTGTTCATATTTTCTGCTTCTTCCTGATTCACTCTTGGAAAGCTATACCTTTCTAAGAATTTGTCCATTTCTTCCAGTTTGTCCATTTTATTGACATAGAGTTGTTTGTAGTAGTCTCGTAGGATGTTTTGTATTTCTGCCGTGTCTGTTATAACTTCTTCTTTTTCATTTCTAATTTTATTGATTTGAGTCCTCTCTCTCTTTTTCTTGATGAGTCTGGCTAATGGTTTATCAATTTTGTTTATCTTCTCAAAGAATCAGCTTTTATTTTATTGATCTTTACTATTGTTTCCTTTGTTTCTATTTCATTTATTTCTGCTCTGATCTTTATGATTTCTTTCCTTTTGCTAACTTTGGGTTTTGTTTGTTCTTCTTTCTCTAGTTCCTTTAGGCGTAAGGTTCGATTGTTTATTTGAGGTGTTTCTTGTTTCTTGAGGTAGGCTTTTATAGCTATAAACTTCCCTCTTAGAACTGTTTTTGCTGCATCCCATAGGTTTTGGATTGTCGTGTTTTCATTGTCATTTGTCTCTAGGTATTTTTTTATTTCCTCTTTGATTTCTTCAGTCATCTCTTGGTTATTTAGTAACGTATTGTTTAGCCTCCATGTGTTTGTGTTTTTTATGTTTTTTTCCCTGTAATCCACTTCTATTCTCATAGCGTTGAGGTCAGAAAAGATGCTGATATGATTTCAATTTTCTTAAATTTACTGAGGCTTGATTTGTCACCCAGATATGATCTATCCTGGAGAATGTTCCGTGAGCACTTGAGAAGAAAGTATAATCTGCTGGTTTTGAATGGAATGTCCTATAAATATCAATTAAATATATCTGGTCTATTGTGTCATTTAAAGCTTCTGTTTCCTTATTTATTTTCATTTTGGATGATCTGTCCATTGGTGCAAGTGAGGTGTTAAAGTCCCCCACTATTATTGTGTTACTGTTGATTTCCTCTTTTATAGCTGTTAGCAGTTGCCTTATGTATTGAGGTGCTCCTATGTTGGGTGCATATATATTTATAATTGTTATACCTTCTTCTTGGATTGATCCCTTGATCATTATGTAGTGTCTTTCCTTGTCTCTTGTAACATTCTTTATTTTAAAACTTATTTTATCTGCTATGAGTATTGATACTCCAGCTTTCTTTTGATTTCCATTTGCATGGAATATCTTTTTTCCATCCCCTCACTTTCAGTCTGTATGTGTCCCTAGGTCTGAAGTGGGTCTCTTGTAGACAGCATATATATAGGTCTTGTTTTTGTGTCCATTTAGCGAGCCTGTGTCTTTTGGTCGGAACGTCTAATCCACTCACGTTTAGGGTAATTATTGATATGTATGTTCCTATTACCATTTTCTTAATTGTTATGGGTTTGTTGTAGGTCCTTTTCTCCTGTGTTTCCCACTTAGAGAAGTTCCTTTAGCATTTGTTGTAGAGCTGGTTTGGTGATACTGAATTCTCCTAGCTTTTGCTTGTCTGTAAAGCTTTTGATTTCTCCATCAAATCTGAGTGGGATCCTTGCCGGTAGAGTAATCTTGGTTGTAGGTTCTTCCCTTTCATCACTTTAAATATGTCATGCCACTCTCTTCTGCCTTGTAGAGTTTCTGCTGAGAAATCATCTGTTAACCTTATGGGAGTTCCCTTGTGTGTTATTTGTCGTTTTTCCCCTGCTCCTTTCAATATAATTTTTCTTTGTCTTTATTTTTTCCAATTTGATTACGATGTGTCATGGCATGTTTCACCTTGGGTTTATCCTATATGGGACTCTCCGCACTTTCTGGATTTGTGTGGCCATTTCCTTTCCCATGTTATGGAAGTTTTTGACTATAATCTCTTCAAATATTTTCTCTGGTCCTTTCTCTCTCTTCTCCTTCTGGGACCCCTATAATTTGAATGTTGGTGGATTTAATGTTGTCCCAGAGGTCTCTTAGGCTGTCTTCATTTCTTTCCATTCTTTTTTCTTTATTATGTTCTGCAGCACTGAATTCCACCATTCTGTCTTCCAGGTCAGTTATCCGTTCTTCTGCCTCAGTTATTCTGCTACTGATTTCTTCTAGTGTAATTTTCATTTCAGTTATTGTATTGTTCATCTCTGTTTGTTTGTTCTTTAATTCTTCTAGATCTTTGTTAAGCATTTCTTTCATCTTCTTGATCTTTGCCTCCATTTTTTTCCCAAGGTCCTGGATCATCTTCACTATCATTATTCTGAATTCTTTTTCTGGAAGGTTGCCTATCTGCACCTCATTTAGTTATTTTTCTGGGGGTTTATCTTGTTCCTTCATCTGGTACATAGTCCTCTGCCTTTTCATCTTGTCTATCTTTCTGTGAACATGGTTTTTATTCCACAGGCTGCAGGATTGTACTTTTTCTTGCTTCTTCTGTCTGTCCTCTGGTGGATGAAGCTATCTAAAAGGGTTGAGCAAGTTTTCTGATGGGAGAGACTGGTGGTAGATAGAGCTGACTGTTCCTCTGGTGGGCAGAGCTCAGTAAAACTTTAATCTGCTTGTCTGCTGATGGGTGGGTCTGGGTTCCCTCCCTGTTGGTCATTTGGCGTAAGGGGACCCAACACTGGAACCTACCCAGGCTCTCTGGTGTGGCTAATGGTGGACTCTGGGAGGTCTCACTCCAAGGAGTACTTCCCAGAACTTCTGCTGCCAGTGTCCTTGGCCTTATGGTGAGACACAGCCATCCCCCGCCTCTGCAGGAGACCCTCCAACACTAACAGGTAGGTCTGGTTCAGTCTCCTATGGGGTCACTGTTCCTTCCCCTGGGTCCAATGCACACACTACTTTGTGTGTGCCCTTCAAACTTGGAGTCTTTGTTTCCCCCAGTCCTGTCAAAGTCCTGCAATCAAATCCAACTAGGCTTTAAAGTCTGATTCTCTAGGAATTCCTCCTCTCATTGCTGGACCCCCAGGTTAGGAAGCCTGATGTGGGGCTCAGAACGTTCACTCCAGTGGGTGGACTTCTGTGGTATAAGTGTTCTCCAGTTTGTGAGTCACCCACCCAGCAGTTAGGGAATTTGATTTTATTGTGATTACGCCCCTCCTACCATCTCATTGTGACTTCTCCTTTGTCTTTGGATGTGGGGTATTTTTTTGGTGAGTTTCAATGTTTTCCTGTTGATGATTGTTCAGCAGTTAGTTGTGATTCTTGTCCTCTTGCAAGAGGGAGTGAGAGCACATCCTTCTACTCCACCATCTTGAACCAATCTCCCTGTTGCCCAGTGTTTTGCTGAAGCATTTGATGTCTTAGCCAGCAGAGAATAGCAAAACCTATTTGCAACACCCTAGGATGAGGGGCTCTACTTTTGCTGGCTGGCCTCTTGCTGGTTCCAGTAGGTGGCAGTACAACACTGCAGGTGTCTGAGTAAGCTCCAGCTTGGACCTCGGTCTCCAGTGAAACTAAAAGATCTGGAGACCCAGGACACTATCCTGAGGTAGGAGGTAAGCTTAACATTTAAGAAGCAAGCAGAAGAAAAGGATCCCGGAGAGGAAAATGAGAAAGATCTATCTGATAGACAGGAGTCTAAGAGAAAGCAATGTCTCAAAAAAACAATACAAAGAAACAAGGAAAAGATTTTCAAAACTGTATCCAGATTAGCAAAAATTATGTCCAATGCATTTAGTAATTGTGTGGTCACTGGTAACGTTGATCTTGGTGAGCACTTTTTAGTGGAGGTAAATGCCAGATTCTCCTTTGCTCTTCTTCTTCCTTCTATCTATTGGATATTTCTTGAGCTATATCTGAGGATGTAGAAATAAAAGCTACACTCTTGTCTGCTCTTAAGCAGCTCGCAGTCTCATGGAGGAACCAGCTAGAGAAGCAAAGCATTAACATGTAGTTCTGAAACTATGGGGTCACTTAGAATGACTGCATAATATAACTCTATGTTATCAGAGGAGGCTGCTGGGAGAGAAGTTAATAGGTGTGGTTCCTTTGAAGAATGGGGGAAGTATGTTACATAATGAGGATGAACAAGGGTAATATCTGAGAAGCCAGAGAACTTAGCTAGTTCAAGAAACTGAGGATATTTTAATGTGGTTGAAAGAAAAGGAAAGAAAACCAGGTCCATAGTGCTAAGGTTTTAGTGTCCAAGATTAGGAGTTTGGATTTTATCCTGAAGCCTTTCAAGGAGATGTAAAGAAAGGATTTGGGGCAGGGGAGTGTTATACTTCAATTCACAGGTTAGAAACAAAACTGATGAAGAGGAGAATGAGACTAGAAACAAGGAGATATTCCAAGGCTATTGGAAGAATCCAGCTAAGCAATAATGAAGGCCTTAGTTGAAGTGGGGCGGGGAGGGGGGTGGATAAATGGAAGAAATCAGATTCAGCAAAACTTGATACCTGGTTTTATATGCTAGTTGAAGGAGAGGGAAAAGGAAGAGTCTGGTTGCTGACTTGGGTGATCAAACCCAAGATAAGAGAAGGGACAAGTTGGGACATGAGAGATGATAAGTTCAGTTTGGGACACGTTAAGATTAAGATGTTTATGACAGAGTTGAATATATGGATGTGGGACTAAAAAGAGTCACCTGAGCTACATACCAGATACATGTATAAGCAGCACACAAATTGTGGTTGAAGTCATACCATGTGCTAGAAGGATCTTTCTTGGAAAGAAAATGTGAAGTGAAAAGGGGGCTGAGGAGGAGCATCCCCTGTGGCTTAGTCCATGCCAACCACTATGTCAAAAATACCATTATCTATATGGCTTAAACAACACACATTTTTTTTCTCACAGTTCAGGAGGCTGGGAAATCCAAGATGAGGGAACCAACGGACTCAGTGTCTAGTTAGAGTCCACTTACTGGTTCATAGACGGGCATCTTCACACTGTGTTCTTACATGGTAGAAAAGAGGAGAGAGCTCTCTGACGTCTCTTTTTTAAAAGTATTAATCTAGGGCAGGGCCAAGAGAGTGGAGTTGGAAGACCCTGAGCTCATGGGCATAACAAAATTATAACTATTTACAGGGCAACTATTGATGAGAAAAACTGGGAGACTAGAAGAAAAGATCTCCTACAACTAGAGATATAAAGAAGGAGCCACAATGAGACAGATAGAAGAGTGAAGACACAGTATAGTCAAGAACCCATAACCCAAGGTGGGTGACCCACAAAAGGGAGGACTATTATAATTGTAGAGTTTCTTCCCAAGGAACAAGGGGTTTGAGCCCCACATTAGGCTCCCCTTCCCTGGGGTCCTGCACCAGAAATATGAACCCCCAGAATGTTTGACTTTGAAAGCCAATGGGGCTTACTTTCAGGGGTGTGAGAGGGTTGTGGGAAGTAGACATTCCAGTCTTAAAAGGTAACACAAAATTCCCTTTACTCAGGGACCCAGGGAAGAGGCAGTAATTTGAAAGGAGCCTGGATCAGACCCACCTGCTGATATTGGGGAGCCTCATGGAGAAGCTGGAGGAAACTGCAGCTCACCTTGGGGACATAGACACTGGAGGCAGCCATTTTGAGGAACTTGTTCTACCACGTGGGAACTGGTGCTGGCAAGCACCATTTTGGAATCCTCCCTCTAGCTTATTAGTGCAGGGACCTGGCCCCACCCACCAGCCTTTCAGCACCAGTACTGGGATGCCTCAAGCCAAGCAGCAAGCTGGTCGAGAACACAGCCCCAGCCACTAGCAGGGCTTCTGCCTTAAGGCCTCCTGAGCCCACAGCCATCCCAGGACCATACCCTGCCCATCAGAGGGCCCAGGACCACAACTCATACACCAGTGCACCAACACTAGCCCTGGGAACACCAGGACCCTGCAGTCAGAGGCCCTGGGACCTGGCTGTGCCCACCAATGAACTGGTACTAGCCCCAGGACCATCCTCATCCACCAGTGGGTAGGCACCAACACCACGACCTGCTGGCCTTGACCCTAGCAGGCCAACCCCAGCTTCAAGACACCTTGGACCCCTCACTCAGCTGCCCTAGGATCATCTCCACTCATCATAGGCCAACACTAGTCTTGGGACAACTTAGATCCCACAGCCAGTTGTGTCAGGAGCTGGCTCTGCTCACCAGTAGACTGACAATAGATATGGAACTCCTGGTCTCACAACCACCCATGCCTGACCTGGCTCTGCCTACCAGTGGCCCAGCACTAGATCCAAAACCACCTGAGGTCCTGCAGCTATCAGCCTCATGACTCAGCCCTGACAACCAGTGGCCAGCAGCTTCCACACAAGACAGGACATGGCAACCAACTGGACTGGGAGCCAGCCACATCTACCAGATTGCCCACAGTAGTCAGCCTGCCACAACAGAAGGACCCACACAGCCCAAATAGGGGGCAACTCTAGAGCATAGAGCTCTGGTGACCAGAGGGGAATACGCTACTGTGAGGCATAGGAGGTCTCCCCCAAAAGGTCACTTCTCCAAGCACAGGAAACATAACCAACCTACAGATAGATAGAAATAAAAACAGCAAATTAAGCAAAATGATGTAACAGAGGAATATCTTCCAAATGAAGGAATAAGATAAAACCCCAGAAGAAGAACTAAGTGAAGTGGAGATAGGCAATCTACCCTATAGACAGTTCAAGTTAATGATCATAAAGATGTTCAAAGAACTCAGAAGAAGACTGGATAAACAGAATGAGAAGTTAGAAGTTTTTAACAGTTAGAAAATATGAAGAAGACCAGAGATGAAGAATATAATCATTGAAATGAAAAATACACTAGAAGTAGTCAACAGTAGATTAGATGATTCAGAGGAATGGATCAACTGGAAGATCAGAGGAATGGATCAAACTGGAAGACAGAGTAAGGGAAATCAGTGTAAAGGAACAGAAAAAAAGAACAAAAAGAAATGAAGGCAGTTTAAGAGACCTCTGGGACAACGTCAAGCATACTAACATTCACATTATAGGGGTCTCAGAAGGAGAAGTGAGAGAGCAAGGGGCAGAGAACAAGTTTCATACAAGGGATCTCCCATAAGGCTATCAGCTGACTTTTCAGCAGAAACTCTGTAGGCCAAAATGGAGTGGGCCGATATATTTAAAGTGATGAAAGGGAAAAACCACGACCAAGAACACTCTACCCAGCAAGGCTTTCAATCAGATTTGATGGAGAAATCAAAAGTGTTACAGACAAGCAAAAGCTAAAAGAGTTCACACCACACCAGCTTTACAAGAAATGTTAAAGGGACTTCTCTAAGTGAAAAAGAAAGGCCGCAACTAGAAACACGAAAATTATGAAAGGAAAAATCTCGTTAGTAAAGGCAAATATACAGTAAATCAGCCATGTATAAAGTTAGGAGGGAGGGCAAAAGACAAAGGTAATAAAATCGTGTATATCTGCAATAAGTAATTAAGGGATACACTAAACAAAATGATGTAAAATATGACATCAAGAACAGTTAGTGTGTTGGGGGGAGTGAAAATGCAGGTTTGTCAAATGCATTTGAATTTAAGAGATCAGCAACTTAAAATAACTATATGTGTGTGTGTGTATATACAGATAGATACAGATAGATAGTTATGTACAATGGGGGGAATATAGTCAATAACTAATATCTTTGTATGATGACATCATAACTAGACTTATCGTGGTGATCATTTTGAAATGTATAGAAATACCAAATTGCTATGTTGTGGCACAGGAACTAACACAGTGTTGTAGGTCAATTACACTTTAAAAACAAACAAACAAATCATAGAAAAAGATTGGATTTGTGGTTACCAGAGGCTGGGGTTGGGGGGAGGGGAATTGGATGAAGGCAGTCAAAAGCTACAAACTACCAGTTATAAGATAAATAAGTACTAGGAATGTAATGTTCAACATGATAAATACAATGACCACTGCTGTATGTTAAATATGAAACTTGCTAAGAGAGTAAATCCTAAGAGTTTTCATCACTAGAAAAAAATGTTTTTCTGTTTCTTTAATTTTGTTTCTTTATAAGATGATGGGTGTTCCCTAAACTTGTTGTAATAATCATTCATGATGTACGAAATTCAAATCATTATGGTGTACACCTTAAACTTACACAGTGCTGTATGTCAATTATATCTCAATGAAACTAGAAGGAAAAAAAGACCACTAATCCCATTCATGAGGGCTCCACCCTCCTGAGTTAATCATCTCCCAAAGGCCCCACTTTCTAATGCTATCACACTGGAGATTAAGTTTCAACAGAAGACTTAGGGTGTTGGAAGGGGAGGGGCACACAAACATCCAGTCTATAGCATCCTGGCAATACTAACATTTAAAGAATTGTAAAGGAAGAGACATACACAGAGGAGATTGACAACAACTCACTAGAAAAGTAGGAAGAAAATTAAAGGAGGTCAGTAGGAAATTAAAGAATTTGAAGAACTGGGATATTAACAATGTCAAATACTGCAGAAATGAAATACAATAATGTTACAGGGATGTGTTCATTGCAGCAATTTATAGAATAAGAATAAGAAACTGCTTAACAAACATGAAAAATGCACATTCATTCTAGGAATCATAGAAATATAAATTAAACAGATATTGATAATATTGCCTATCAAATTGGAAAAAAATAATTGATAGATTCCAGTGATGACAAAATTAGAAGAAACCAGGCACATACACTGTTTATGGAAGTATAAATTGGTGCAGAGTTTTTGGAGAAAAAATTGGTGTTACCTGTCAAAATTTTAATTGTTTGATACCCTTGGTACTCTGTTCTATTTGTAACAATCTGTATACACACATACTAGCACAATTGCACAAGGATAAGTGAGACATAAAACAATGTTCATTACAACATAATTCACAATGAAAGAAGTTGGAAATAATTTACAAATACCAATCAATAAGAGCTTAGGTGAATAAATTATGGTATAAACATACTATGGAACAATATGGATCTGTAATACAGAATGAGACAAAACAGATGGTATTGATCTAAAAGAAATCTGTTATATATTGTTGAAGAAAAAAATTGTAGACAAATACACATGAGAGACTCCTATTTTTTTAATTTTATTTTATAGAAATATAGTTAATTTACAATGTTGTGTTAATTTCTGCTGTACAGCAAGGTGATTCAGTTATATATATATACTTTTTAATATTTTTTCCATTATGGCTTATCACAGGATATTAAATATAGTTCCCTGTGCTATACAGTAGGACCTTGTTTTTTATCCATTCTATATATAATAGTTTGCATCTGCTAATCCCAAACTCCACTCCTGTTTTATTTCTACCTCTCTGATTCTATTTCTTGTGTTCATTTTTATTACTGGCAGTTCCCAGAATTGTGTCCTTCATCCTTTCTCTTCTCACATATGGTCCCTGAATGATTCACTCTTTTTCTGTGGCTTCATCTATCCCCTTTCATGTTATTTATGATGGAATTTTTCTAATATCAAGAAGATAAAGTTGATAGCAGTATAAGCAATTGGCATACCAGTCTAAACATGCATTGACTCTAGCTCATTCAGTTAAAACTTCACAAGGGTGGCATATTTCTTGTGCATCTGAGAATGTTCCTTCTTTTCCCTTGTACTAAATGATGACTTGAAGTGGCAATAGAGTTCTTGGGTCATCATCTGCACCTTCCTCAACTCCGTAGATGTTATTCAAGTCTTTTATTACATTTTTGCAGCAGAAAGTAGAATTTTCAGGTCTGGTGGTGCTGGTGGTTCTCCCCAATCCAGCTACCTGGCTGTGGAAATCACCACCATTTACCTCCTGGATGTATAGTTCCCTCACAGGAGAGTGAGTCTCAAGGCAGGCCTCACTCTTCCCTCACTCTTGTCTGGTCTACACAGCTTTATCGCTCTAATAAACAAGCTCAGCCAAAGATGCTTTTCCTCCAAGTCTGAGAGGTAATCTCTAAACCCTTAGAATGTCAAGCCTGATAAGAGTGTCTTTGTTTGCCAGGGGAGCTTGCACCTGCCAGATAGTAACAATGTGATTTAGGTTAAGGGATTTAAGCCACATCAAAAATGTGATTCAACGTGGGGACTTTGGGTCATATATATCAACTCAACTTCCTGAAGGGTTGAAAATCGAGATCAGTAATATTGGAGCCTGAATGATGAACCAACACTGACTCTGGACACCAAGACTGGAGTAAGCATCCCTAACTGACAATACTTCATGTATATTGTCATTCATCACTGCCAGGAAGAGTTAATGCTGTTCATGACTCCATGGGAAGAGGACAATTGGAAGATCCATGTTTAAAACCCTCCTGGACTCTTCCACAAGCATCCCTTCCTTTGGCTATTTTAATCTGTATCCTTTCCCTATAATAAATCATAACCATGAGTATAGAAGATTTTGGTGAATTTTTTTTTTAACAAATGGAGAGAGAGACCCAGAGAGGTCAGCACAGCAAAGAGCTCACACAGTGGCCAAGTGGCAGAACCAGGATTCAAACCCAAGCCCTGCTGTGTGCACTAATCCCCTGGGCCAACTCTGTTCTTGTTCACAGGGGCCTGTGAGGGTGAGGCTCATTTTGCTGCTCTCCAGAACTTCCTGGAGAGCCTGGTATTTCCACCTGGTTACAAATCTCAAACCTTTCACATGTCAGGTGAATTCTAATGAGTTATCAAAATAGAGTGTGGTTTTGGGAAGCCCCCTGAGCTTGTAATTGGTGTCAGAAGTGAAGCGGTTTTTAGGGACTGCCCCTAACTTCAGTTGGCTAACCTTCACACAGAGACTTTCTGGAGGTTGAGAAAGTGTAGACTGAAGTACCAAGAACTTCTCCCCTTTTGGAGAAAGCAGTGGTTTTCTACTTTTCTACGAATGTTCTGGGAGGCATTAAATTCCATTCATTTATCACACTATTCTCTAGTCACCCTCCACTGCTCCCATTATTTGAGTAGAACGATTTATAACACTGATTGTGCTGTTATATTCTCAGTAGGTAAATTTCTTGCATGTTCCAGTAAACATGCCATCTCCTTTTAAGATAAAATTGACAAACTTTTATCTAGACTAAGAAAAAAAGAGAGAAGACTCAAATAAATAAAAGCAGAAATGAAGGAGGAGACGTTACAACTCACACCACAGAAATACAAAACATCACAAGAGACTACTATAAACTACTATATGCCAACAAACTAGATAACCCAGAAGAAATGGTTCAATTCCCAGAAATGTGCAACCTGTCAAGACTGTATAATGAAGAGATAGAAAATTTGAACAGACCAATGACAAGAAAGGAGATTGAATCAGTAATCAAAAACTTCTCAACAAAGAAAAAGCCAGGACCAGATGGTTTCACTGGTGAATTCTACCAAACATTTAAAAAAGAATTAGCACCAGTCCTTCTCAAACTCTTCCAAAAAATTTGAAGAGGAGAGAACATCCCTAAACTCATTTTATTACGCTAGCATTACCCTGATACCAAAGCCAAATAAGGAACTACAGGAAAAGAAAACTACAGGCCAATATCCTTGATGAATATAGATGCAAAGATTCTCAACCAAATACTAGCACACTAAATTCAACCACATATTCAAAGGATTATACATCGTGATCAAGAAGAATTTATCCCTGGGATTTCAACACAGGTGAATAAATAAATGTGATAAGCCATATTAATAGAATGAAAGATAAACATCATATGATCATCTTAATAGATGCAGAAAAAGCATTTTAAAAGATTCAGCATCTTTTATAATAAAAATTCAGCAAATGGGGTATAAAAAGAATGTACCTCAACATAGTAAAGGCCATATACGACAAAACCATAGCTAACGATATACTCAGTGGTGAAAGGTTGAAAGTTTTCCTTCTAACATTAAGAAAGTGGACACAAATGTGCCCACTCTCACCACTCTCATTCAACGTAGAGCTGAAAGTCCTAGCCAGAGCCATTAAACAAGAAGAAGAAATAAAGGCATCCAATTAGAAAGCAAGAAGTAAACTTGTCTAAATAGTCATAACGACTCCACCAAAAAACCGTTAGAACTAATAAAGGAATTTAGCAAATTTGCAGGATACAAAATCAACATAAAAAATCAATTGTATTTTTTTAACTAGCCACAAGATTTTATTGTAGGGATCTATATATATCTTTCTGAGAAATGGTTTGAGCTATTCACTTGATGGTTATGAACACAACAGGATCTGTTTCATTGGTATATTTTTGGTTTGCTTGGCAAGGGAAAATCATGAGTCATTTTTATATATTAACAATGAACTAGCTGAAAAATAAAGAAAACAATCTTATTTGTAATAGCATCAAAAATAGTAAACTATTTAGGAATAAATTTAACCAAGGAGTTGAAAGATTTGTATACTGAAAATCACAAGGCTTTGATGAAAGAAATTGAAGACATAAATAAGTGAAAAAATATCCTGTGTTCATGAATTGGAAGATTTAATATTGTTAAAATATTCATACTACCTAAAGCCATCTATAGATTCAGTAAAAACTCTACCAAATTTCCAATGGCATTTTTCATAGAAATAGAAAAATTTATATGGAACCACGAAAGACCAAATGTAGCCATAGCAATCCTGAGAAAGGAGAACAAACCTGGAGGCATCACATGTTCTGATTTGAAACTTTATTTCAAAGCTATAATAATCAAAATAGTGTGGTACTGGCATAAAGACAGACACATAGACCAATGGAACAGAATTGAGAGTCCAGGAATAAACACATGTATATACAGTCAACTAATATTTGACAAGGGAGCCAAGAATACTCAATGGGAAAAGTATAGTCTTCAATAAATGGTGCTGGGAAAACTGGTTATTTACATACAAAAGAGTGAAATTAGATCCCTATCTTATACCAGTCACAAAGACTATCAAAATGGATTAAAGATTTAAGTGTAAGACCCAAAACTGTGATACTCCTAGACGAAAACATAGCTGAAAAACTCCTTGACACTGGTGTTGGTAATGGTTTTTTGAATATGACATCAATAGCACAAAAAACAAAAATAAAGAAGTGGGGCTACATCAAACTAAAAAGCTTCTGCACAGCAAAAGAAACAATTGAAAAGGTGACCTACTGAATTGGAGAAAGTATTTGCAAACCATCTGATAAAGGGTTAACATCCAAAATATATAAGAAACTCATGCAACCTGCACCCCAATGTTCATTGCAGCACTATTTACAATAGCTCAGATATGGAAGCAACCTAAACGTTTATTGACAGGGGAAAGGATAAAGAAGATGTGGTACATATATACAATGGAATATTACTCAGCCCTAAAAAAGAATGAAATCATTCCATTTGCAGCAGCATGGATGGACCAAAGATTGTCATACTGAGTAAAGTATGAAGTAAGAAAGTCACAGAAGAACAAATGTCGTATGATATCACTTATATGTAGAATCTTAAAAAAATGGTACAAACGAACTAATTTACAAAACAAATAGAGTCACAGAAGTAGAAAACAATCTTATGGTTACCAGGAGGAAAGGGGAGAGGGTTAAACTGGGAAATTGGGATTGACATATACACACCACTATATATAAAACAGATAACTAATAAGGACCTACTGTATAGCACAGGGAACTCTACTCAATACTATGTAATGACCTACATGGGTAAAGAATCTAATAAAGAGTAAATATCTATATACATATAACTGATTCACTTTGCTTTACAGCAGAAAGTAACACAACATTGTAAATCAACTATACTTCAATTTAAAAATATATATGGAACTCATGCAACTTAATAGAAAGAAATATGATTTAAAAATGGGCAGAGGACATGAATAGACATTTTTCCCAAAGAAGACATAAATGACCAACATGTCCATGACTTATTAGCTCCATGAACTTGGATGTCAAAATCTCTTTTCAGATTTGGGAAATTCTCAGCCATTATTTCTTTTTGTTTTTTGTGGTTTTTTTAGAACTTACTTTTTTTTTTTAACATCTTTATTAGAGTATAATTGCTTTACAGTGGTGTGTTAGTTTCTGCTTTATAACAAAGTGAATCAGCTATACATATAAATATATCCCCATTACTCCTCCTTCTTGTGTTTCCCTCCCACCCTCCCTATCCCACCCCTCTAGGTGGACACAGAGCACCAGGTTGATCTCCCTCTTCTATGCAGCTGCTTCCCACTAGCTATCTATTTTACATTTGGTAGTGTATATATGTCCATGCCACTCTCTCACTTTGTCACAGCTTACCCTTCTCCCTCCCTGTGTCCTCAAGTCCATTCTCTACATCTGTGTCTTTATTCCTGCCCTGCCACTAGGTTCTTCGGAAGCTTTTTTTTTTTTTTAGATTCCATATATATGTGTTAGCATACAGTATTTATTTTTCTCTTTCTGACTTACTTCACTCTGTATGACAGACTCTAGGTCCATCTACCTCACTACAAATAACTCAATTTCTTTTCTTTTTATGGCTGAGTAATATTCCATTGCATATATGTGCCACATCTTCTTTATCCATTCATCTGTCAATGGACACTTAGGTTGCTTCCATGTCCTGGCTACTGTAAATAGAGCTGCAATGAACATTGTGGTACATGACTCTTTGAATTATGGTTTTCTCAGGGTATATGCCCAGTAATGGGATTGCTGGCTCATATGGTAGTTCTATTTGTAGTTTTTTAGGGAACTTCCATGCTGTTCTCCATAGTGACTGTATCAATTCACATTCCCACCAACACTGCAAGAGGGTTCCCTTTTCTCCACACCCTCTCCAGCATTTATTGTTTCTAGATTTTTTGAAGATGGTCATTCTGATCTGTGTCAGGTGATACCTCATTGTAGTCTTGATCTGCATTTCTCTAATGATTAGTGATGTTGAACATTCTCACATGTGTTTTTTGGCAATCTGTATATCTTCTTTGGAGAAATGTCTATTTAGGTCTTCTGCCCAGTTTTTTGGATTGAGTTGTTTGTTTTTTTGACATTGAGCTGCATGAGCTGCTTGTAAATTTTGGAGATTAATCCTTTGTCAGTTGCTTCATTTGCAAACATTTTCTCCCATTCTGAGGGTTGTCTTTTTGTCTTGCTTATGGTTTCCTTTGCCGTGCAAAATCTTTTAAGTTTCATTAGGTCCCATTTATTTATTTTTGTTTTTATTTCCATTTCTCTAGGAGGTGAGTCAAAAAGGATTTTGCTCAGTCATTATTTCTTTAAGTAAGCTTTTTGCTCCTTTTTCCTCCTCTTCTCCTTCTGGGTCTCCAAACATGTGTAGATTGTTTATTTTAATGTTAACCCATAATTCACATAGGCTTTCTTTGCTCTTTTTCATTGTTTTTTCTTCTCTAAGAGAATGATTCAAAGGACCTGTCTTCTAGTTCACTAATTCTTCTGTTTGGTTGAGTCTATTGTTGAAGCTCTCTATGGACTCTTTCAGTTTAGTTACTGTATTCTGCAACATAGGATTTCTGTTCTGGGTTTTTCTGTGTGTTTTTTTTTTAATGGTTTCTATTTCTTTGTTGAACTTTTCATTTTGTTCATGCCCTGCTTTCCTAATTTTATTTAGTTGTCTCTCTGTGTTTTCTTAGAGTTCACTGAATTTCAGAAGATTATTCTGAATTCTTTGTCAAACACTTTGTAAATCTCCATTTCTTTAGCATCAGCCTTTGGAGCTTTATTAGTTTCCTTTGATGGTGTCATGTTTCCTTGATTATTCATGATCCTTGTGGCCTTGAATTGGTGTCTGCACATTTGAGGAAGTAGGCACCTCTTCCAGTCTTTAAAGACTAGCTTCAGCAGGCAAAGCCCTTTACCAGTCAGCCCATCAGAGATCCAGAGATCCTGAGTGGGCTTACTTCTTGAGTCCTTGTACTGGCAAGTATGGTGCCTGGGTCAGCAGACTGGCAGGCCTGGTGCTTGGGTTCATTTGTGCCTGGGTCCATGGGTTGGGCCCAGAGCCTGTGTTCACTTGGGTGGGTCTGATGCATAAGTCTGTAGTGGGGAGCCTGGGATCTGTGTCCAAATGGGAAGACCTGTCTTCTAGGACCACAAGGGTCAACCAAGGCTACCAAGGCTAGTCTCATAATTTGCCTGCAGATTCCTTTGGATTTTCTACATCAGCAGTAATGTGATCTAAACCAAGGCTACCAAGGTACCAGTGAGATGAGCCTGACATCTAGGTCTAAAGGGGCCAGTCAGGTGTTGGAATGGGCCAGGAACCTGGTTTTGTGGGAGCCAGCCTGGAGGCTGTGGACATGGGGATTGGCCTGGACCTAGGGTGATCCTGGAGCCTGAGGCCACAGCTGCTGGTCTGAAGGTTGGGTCTGAGGGAAGTCATCTGGCACTACTAGGAGGGCAGACTAGGAGCCTGGGTCTGTAAGAGATTATCTAAAGTCTAGGTCTGCAGGGGCCAGCCTGGCACTGGGACAGGCTGGCAGCTTGGGGTGTGGTAGCATGGGCCCAGCTGGAGTCTGGGTTCATAGAAGCGTAGATTCATGGGAGCTGGTTGGGAGCTGGGGCCACAAGAGTCATGATCTAAGGGAGCTGGCTTGCTCTGGGGTGGTCCAGCAGGCTTGGTTCACTGGAGTCCACCAGGAGCCTGCTGTCACAGAAGCTGCCTGGAGCCACTGGAGTTGTTCAAATTGATGTTTCTAGGAGGGGACAGGCACTAAAAAATCCTACACCGCCATCTTGCTCATTTTACTCCTGTCTCTTCTAAGACTGAATTTTTCTACACACTTGCTAATCACAATATCTGTGTGTTCTTTCTGTGAGTTTTTACTAACTGTAACTGCATTCATTTGCCCAATTTAGCTGTGGAGTCAATACTGACTACTTACATGAGATCAGAGCTGGCCACAGCTTGTCAGGGGCACATGGTAGCAAGTTATTCCAGTGTGCTTTCTAGTCTTAGTATCAATTTGATGTGATTTTCATCTTAATGTGCTAACACAGTCTACCTTCTTTACATCAAAATATAGTATTTTATATAAAAATCACCCTTAATTTCCACAAAATGGCTCCCAGAGTGATTTTTAAATCTGTTTATACTAATTTGCACAGCTGCTAAGTAATTGAAATATGTTGAGATTCTACCAATTCCCCCCCTTCTTTTTTTGAAAAATATTTACATTACAGTCAGCCTTCCATATCCATGTTTCTAGAACCCACAGATACAGAGGATGATTGTAAAGGACTTGAGCATCCAGGGTATCTTGGTGTGGAGTGAGCAGTCCTAGACTCAATCTCCCATGGATACCAAGGGACTACTGTATATGATTATAATGTCAGAACTTACAATTGGTGTCATGAGCTCTGTGAAAACAGAGACTAGGTGTAACAGACATCTCCATGTTTGTCAACTTACACACACCCTCCATCTCCCACCTACCTCCCCCATCCCTCTTACCTAAGCCTGGCACATGGCACACATATCTGTGCCAACAGATAACAGCAAAGAGTCAGGGAATCAGAGATGAGGTATCAGTTAGGAGTGCTATAACCTACCTGAATGAGTCAAGTGGCTTTTCTGCAGTGGGGAGGGAGCTGGAACATCAACGCAGAGGACAGAGGGCAAGTGCAGATGCACAGCAGGCATACGGCTCACCAGCATTCCTCACATAAAGACTGGGACTAGGGGACTTCCCTGATGGTCCAGCAGTTAAGACTTTGCCTTCCAATGCAGGGGGTGTGGGTTTGATCCCTGGTCAGGGAGCTAAGATTCCATATGCCTCCCGGCCAAAAAACTAAAACATAAAAACAGAAGCAATATTGTAACAAATTCAATAAAGACTTTTAAAAAAAAAGACTGGGACTTCATCTGTTTATGCTTACAGCCCAAGGTCTGGCTCTTTATAACTGATTAGAAGCTATTTTAAATGAATTATAATTAAAATAATAGCTAATATTTACTGAGGACTTACTAGGAGGTAATCTTGAACTATGTCAAGATTAGTAAACAAGTGTTAACCTGTGAGCCAAGTTAGAAAAATATCTTGTATACGATATGGTTGTTTGCTGGAGTCCTGTTCACTCCTTTATTAGCTCTCATAATTTGCCTGCAGATTCCTTTGGATATTCTACATCAGCAGTAATGTGATCTAAAAATATGATAATTTGTGTCTCCTTTTCTAATCCACATACATTTTTATTTTTCTTGTCTCATTGCTTTGGCCAAGACACCAGTTAATTAATAGATAGTAGCAGTAACTGGAGAAATTCTTGCCTTATTCCTGACTTTGATAGTATTGCTTCTAAAGGCTCACTACCTAAATATGATGTTTGCTGTAGTTTTCTACAAGTTTTTGCAGTTATGAGTGAGTACTGAATTTTACCAAGTTTTTATTAAATCTTCTGAGATTTTACCAATTAACAAGAAGTCATTTTTAAAGGTTCCACCATTATTTCCATGAGAGAAAGATAGATAGATAGATAGATAGATAGATAGATTAGAAAGGCTATAAAAACACATGATCAGACTACTCATTCCAGAGAAAATGAAGTGGGCACATTTTTCTCTACTTTTCCAAGAATCCTGGACATTATATATAAAACACAAACACAAGAAGATTCTAAAAGGTGGAGAGAAGAAGTACTGGATAGGGACCTCAAGATCCAAGGAATGACATGGTGGTTAGTTCCCTGGGTTTCCTTTTTGTCATGTATATACCTTGGGCTGTGTGTTAAACAAGTCTGTAACACAGAAATGCCAATCCCAAGAGAACTCTTCTCTCTCTTGGCAAAGGATGAGAAAAGAGATGGCCTAGCAAGATAGAAGCCTTTAGGCAATAATCACCCTATTCTGGCCAAATGCCACTGGAAAAATGTGGGACCCCACACCATCAGCAAGGCCAAGAGGAAGGCCTAGACCTCCATCTCTCTTGGCAGTAAGGAGGAATCCCTCCTCTTCCCAACTGAGGTGACATCAGAAGAGGCTGAGTGGGAAGACTGAACTTCCATTCCCACCCTGAAGTAATGAGGCACTACTTCCCTCTCTTGCTTGGGGTGTTATTGAGCAAGGACAAGGGAAAATTTGGATTTTCACAACCACCCAGTGGTAATAATATCACCTACCCTACTGCCACAGTGTCAAAAATCACTCATCATACCAAAAACCAGGAAAATATCAACTTGAATGAAGAAAAGGCAATCAATAGGCACCAAAACCAAGATGACAGATGTTGGAATTATCTGACAAGGATTTTAAAGCAGCCATCATAAAAATGCTTCAACAAGTAATTATAAAACCCTGGAAATGAAAAAAAAGACAAAACCACTAGAAAGTCTCAGCAAAAGAACAGAATATATGAAGAAGAAACAAAGGGAAGTTTTAGAAGTGAATAATGCAGTAAATGAAATTTAAAAGTCACTTGATGAGCTTAATAGCAAAACGGAGATTATAAAGGAAAGAATCAGTGTACTTGAAGATAGAAAATGCCCAACCTGAACAACAGAAAGAAAATAGACTGAAAAAAATTAACAAGAGACTCAGAGCTCTATGGGGGCAATAATAGAAGATCTAACATTCTTGTTATCAAAGTCTCAGAATGAGAGGAGAAAAAATAAGAATGCTGGGCTAAAAAAAGAAAAACTATTCAAAAAGTATTGAAATTTCTCCAAACTTGGCAAAAAGCACGAATCTACAGATTCAAGAAACTGAATGAACCCCAAAGAAACTCAAAGAAATACATACCAAGACACATAATCAGCCAGCTGAAAACTAACAAAAAAGAAAAAAAAATCTTCATAACAGAGAGAAACTACACATTAACTACAAGGGAAAACAATTTAAATGACTGCTGATTTCTCATCAGAAACCAATGTGGGCAAGAGGAGTAGCATAACATTTTTCAAGTGCTGAAAGAGAAGAACTGTCAATCTAGAATTCTATACCCAGGGTCGGCAAGATTAAGTGCCTTACAAAAGGTGGTAAAAAGGGAGCCAAGAAGAAAGTGGTTGACCCATTTTCTAAGAAAGATTGGTATGATGTGAAAGCACCAGCTATGTTCAATGTAAGAAATATTGGGAAAACACTAGTCACGAGAACTCAAGGAACCAAAATCTCATCTGATGGCCTCAAGGGTCATATTTTTGAAGTGAGCCTTGCTGATCTGCAGAATGGTGAAGTTGTATTTAGAAAATTCATGCTAATTACTGAGGATGTTCAGGGCAAAAACTGCCTGACTAATTTCCATTGCATGGATCTGACCCATGATAAAATGTGCTCCATGGTCAAAAAATGTCAGACCATGATTGAAGGTCACACTGATGTCAAGACTACCTATGGTTATTTGCTTTGTCTATTCTGTACGGGTTTTACTAAAAAACGCAACAATCAGATTCGGAAGACCTCTTATGCCCGACACCAGCAGGTCCTCCAGATCCGCAAGAAGATGATGAAAATCATGACCCAAGAGGTGTAGACAAATGACTGGAAACAGGGTAAATAAATTCATTCCAGGCAGCATTGGGAAAGACAGAAAATGTCTTCCAATCTATTTATCCACTCCATGATGCCTTTGTTAGAAAAGTAAAAATGCTGAAGAAGCCCAAGTTTGAATTGGGAAAACTCATGGAGCTACATAGTGAAGGTAGTAGTTCTGGAAAAGCTACTGGGGATGCAGCAGGTGCTAAAGTTGAATGAACTGATGGATATGAGCCACCAGTCCAATCTGTTTAAAAATCAGACTTCTAATGGTGACAAATAAAAGATCTTATTTGTGAAAAAAAATAGAATTCTATGCCCAGGAAATGAAGGTGAAATCAAGACATCCTCACTGTGAAGGAAAACTAAAAGTATTTGTCACCATCAGACCTACCCTAAAAGAATGGCTAAAGGAATATCTTGAAACAGAAAGAAAAAAGAAGGAAACTTGGAACATCAGGAATAAAGAAAGAGCAATGGAAAGAGTAAAAATATGGGTTAAATATCATGGACTATCCTTCTCCCTTCTCCTCATTTCTTTCTTTTTATTGGCTGCACCAGGTGGCTTGCAGGATTTTAGTTCCCCCACCAGGGATTTAACCCAGGCCCTGGAAGTGAAAGTACTGAGTCCTAATCACTTGACCGCCAGGGAATTCCCTATCCTTCTCCTCTTGAGTTTTCTAAATTATATTTGACAATTGAAGCAAAAATTATAACATTACCTGATATGGTTCTCAATATGTGGAGAAGATATAGTTAAGATAAGTTATTAAGGAGCGATGGTAAAGGAATCTTGTAAGGGTAATGTTTCTACATGCTAGCTGAACTGGTAAAAAGCCAACATCAGTAAACCATAAGTTACGTATGTTTAATGTAATGCCTTGAGCAGCCATTTAAAAATCTATTCAAAGAGATATACTCAAGATATACTATAGTAAATCAAAATGGAATTATTAAAAAAATATTCAAATAACCTACAGAATGGCCAGGAAAGTAAAACAGAGGAATAAAAAACAGAAGAAACAAGAAGAAAATAAACAATAAAATGGCAGACTTAAGTCATAATATATCAATAATTACATTATATAAATCAATGGAACAGAATAGGTAGCCCAGAATATACCCACACAAGTATAGTCAACTGCTTTTTGACAGAGGTATAAAAGCAATTCAAAATAGACAACTAGTGAAAACATACTGTATAGCACAGGGAATTTTACTTAATGCACTGTGGTAACCTAAATGGGAAGGAAATCCAAAAAAGAGGGAATATATGTATATGTATAGCTAATTCATTTTGCTGTACAGTAGGAACTAACACAACATTGTAAAGCAACTATACTCCAATAAAAATTAATTTTAAAATAAAAAGCAATTCAATATAGAAAGGACAGTCTTTTCAACAAATGGTGCTGGAACAATTGGACAACAATATATTATGGATATAAGCCTCTTGTGGAATAAATGTATTACAAATATGTTCTCCCACTACGTGGTTTGCCTTTTTACTATTATAATGGTTACTTTTGATTAAAAGAACTTCTTAATTTTGCTGTACTATACTCTAAGCCTTCATTTTCTCATCTGTAAACTAGGCATTATGGTAGTATTTCACTCACAGGGTTGTTATGAGGAATAAATAAAAGAATGCAGGTACTCCTGGTACTTAGCAAAGCTCAAAAGATATTATTATTATCCCCAGTGCCACCCTTTTTTCTCTGTATAATCTTTTATTTCCTTCCAGGTTCTCTATTATGAATCTCTGAAAGGTCACATGTGTAACAGAAAATGCTGGCCATATGGAGAAAATTGAGATGACTCATTCTCAATCTCATGACCCCACCTACTTAAAATCCCAGCAGGGGAAAAGATATAAGAGGGTGACTACAAAAGGGAAGTGGGTTCATTTTAGTGACTGACATCCAAAGAGCAATATGCTTTCTTCCACAGCATGCTTCACCTTCATCTTTCTCCTCTGCCAGCTCACAGGTGAGTCCGGCAAGATCTTCCTGTTTTCTGGACTGCCTACCCCATCCTGCTTGTAGCTCCAGGCTTCTGGCTCCACTCTGGGCCTCTGGCTCAACTTAGGAGGCTCTGCTCCCTCATCTAATATTGCTTTTTCTTTTAAAAAAAAACATCTTTATTGGAGTATAATTGCTTTACAATGGTGTGTTAGTTTCTACTTTATTAACAAAGTGAATCAGTTATACATATACATATGTTCCCATATCTCTTCCCTCTTGCGTCTCCCTCCCTCCCACCCTCCCTATCCCACCCCTCTAGGTTGTCACAAAGCCATGATCTCCCTGTGCTATGCGGCTGCTTCCCACTAGCTATCTATTTTACGTTTGGTAGTGTATATATGTCCATGCCACTCTCTCACTTTGTCACAGCTTACCCTTCCCCCTCCCCATATCCTCAAGTCCATTCTCTAGTAGGCCTGTGTCTTTATTCCCGTCTTACCCCTAGGTTCTTCATGACCTTTTTTTTTCTTCTTAGATTCCATATATATGTGTTAGCATATGGTATTTGTTTTTCTCTTTCTGACTTACTTCACTCTGTATGACAGACTCTAGGTCCAGCCACCTCACTACAAATATCTCAATTTCCTTTCTTTTTATGGCTGAGTAATATTCCATTGTATATATGTGCCACATCTTCTTTATCCATTCATCTGATGATGGACGCTTAGGTTGCTTCCATCCCCCGGCTATTGTAAATAGAGCTGCAATGAATATTTTGGTACATGACTCTTTTTGAATTATGGTTTTCTCAGGGTATATGCCCAGTAGTGGGATTGCTGGGTCATATGGTAGTTCTATTTGTAGCTTTTTAAGGAACCTCCATACTGTTCTCCATAGTGGCGGTATCAATTTACATTCCCACCAGCAGTGCAAGAGTGTTCCCTTTTCTCCACACCCTCTCCAGCATTTATTGTTTCTAGATTTTTTGATGATGGCCATTCTGACTGGTGTGAGATTTGCATTTTGATTTTGCATTTGCATTTTGTAATTTTGATTTGCATTTCTCTAATGATTAATGATGTTGCATTTTGTAATTTTGATTTGCATTTCTCTAATGATTAATGATGTTGAGCATTCTTTCATGTGTTTGTTGGCAATCTGTATATCTGCTTTGGAGAAATGTCTATTTAGGTCTTCCGCCCATTTTTGGATTGGGTTCTTTGTTTTTTTGTTATTGAGCTGCATGAACTGCTTGTAAATTTTGGAGATTAATCCTTTGTCAGTTGCTTCATTTGCAAATATTTTCTCCCATTCTGAGGGTTGTATTTTGATCTTGTTTATGGTTTCCTTTGCTGTGCAAAAGCTTTTACATCCTGTGGTCTCTGACTCACAGAGGGTAGGAAGAGACTGGAGGGAGAGGAGAAGGAATGACTTTGGGAGTTGACTGCCCTTCTGACTGTCCCAAGGAACAAAGGGCTGAAAGAAGTGGTGTTGGGTATCAGGAAAACCTGTGTCCTTATCTGGATTCTGCCATGAAGTAGATGAAGAATGTCATCTTCCTCGGACCTCAGCCTTCCTTCATTTTGAGGGTAATTTTAAGAACAAAATGAGATGGTACAGGTGTATATTTATTTACTTAGAAATATATATTTTAAATATTTTAATTCAAATATATTTATAACATTTATACATATACTTCTATGTTTTATATTTATGTAAATATAAATATGTATTATTTAGAAAAATATTTTAAATTATTATGCATTTAACAATCATACTGATGGCAGAGAACATTTGAATTTTCCCTCTTAACCCAAGTAACCCAATCAGTCTCTACTTAGAAAACCAACTCATAGGTAGGCATTTTATATTTAATGCCATGAAGGACTGAGGACTTTTCTATGCCTGTCACAGGTATTCTAGTCTTTCAAGATGTTACTATCTTCAGGGCTCTCAGGAAGGACCAGGAACCCCATAAGTTAGGAATATCTCTCTGGTCATCAAACTCATGGAGAACCACCATGAGGTCTCCCTCTGAGGATTTGGTGTGGCTGGTTCATTTATGTGTGCCCCAGGCCTGCCAGAAGAGAACTGCCCAAGCCCACGTAGTAAGTCAGGCCTTGCTGTCCTCTCCTCCCCACCACCTGGTGTCTTGAGCTGTTCAGCATCAACAGACTCTCACCCTCTGTGAGTTCGTTAAAAGTTTGCATTTTTAGGAAGCACCTGGTCCTGGAACTGACCCTTACTTTAAAAATCACTCCTTGAACGGAAATGGTGATCAGAAGGGGAACTTGGGGATGGTGAAATAGGGGAGGACATGGCAGGACTTTTCAAAACCCAGGTGCCCACCTGAAACATGACCTGGGGCAGCAGGGTGCAAGTTGCAAGTGTGCGCCCTGCTCCAGGAGGCTGTGGCAGCCTGCGTGCTATACCTTCCGTGATTCAAAGAATAATCTGAGATTGTCATAGAGCCTCCAGTGGGCAGGACTGTGAAAGCAGTGCTGGCCCTGGAGAAGAACTCCTGGGCTTGACTTAGTAGCTATATTATTGTGGATAAATTTCTTAGCCTCTGAACCTCGGTCTTTACAAGTATGTAAGAGAAAATGAAACTTAACTTGCAAATTATTGTCATGTTTTAAATAAGATATCAAATGCAAAACAATATAATAATAATCACCATTTATTAAGCTCCTATTACATCCAAGGCATTTTTCATACAATCTCCTCACAAATCTACAAGATAGATATTATTATCCCCAAAACTTAGGCTCTGAGAGGTCAAGTGTCTTAGGCAAGATTACACAGCTATTAGCAGGTAGAACAGAAACTGAGTTTCCAAACCTAGTGCTCATTTCATCACACCAAACTAATGGCCTAATATTGTACCCTCAGAAATAGTGCTCAATGAATGTGTATTTGAGATGAATCTTCCCCAGAGATTCCTTCCCTCTCCAGGTACATGAGGCCAAGGTAGGCAGTGGAAATGCCCAAGAAGAGTAGGGAACTCCATTTCCAGGATGTGAATGCACCAAACAAAAGTCACCCTGGCCAAATTCAGAGGGACCAAGGAACAACTCTTGCAGCCTCAGTATTCTCATCTGGAAAATGGGCACAATTTTATGATGATTATAGGATACAGTAGGGTTGAGGAGACAGTTTATAAAAGGAAATCAGAAAAAGTGGGTGAGGAGGTATTGGGGAGGTGTTGAAAAAGACCAGAAGAGACAAACAAGAGGAACGTTTCGGAGATGAGTGAGGGGCAGAACAGTAGGGAACTTGAATATGAATGTTGCAGGTTAGAACTGGAGTGTTGGCAAAGGTGGCTGGTGAATTGGGAGGCTTGTCAGCCTCTGTTCCATGTACATCTTACATGGTACTGATTGTAAATGCCCTTTCCAAGTACATTAATTAAGGGGAATTTGGGTAAAGAACAGTAGTTTCCAAAGTCGTTTTTTTCTTTTTTAAGCAGTGGTTTCCTTTTATAAAAAGAAAACTTACACAGAAACAAACAACTCTGATGCATAGAATTGAAGCCTCCCTGATGGAGGGGGGTAGTTCCATAGCCTCCACCCCATCCCCTACCCCCTTGACCTCCATCTAAGCTCCCAAGAAATACACTGAGGCACTGCCACAGACCTCAAAGGTAGCAGGGACACAGCTTGGGAAACCCTGCCTTAGGAGCCCTTGTTACTAATCCTGGCCTTCCACTCACTTGGCACACATCACTATAACCTTCAGAGCACCAGACTCTTCATCTATAAAATGGGATTGGACTAAGTCCCTAAAATTCCTCCTAGCTTTGAGATGCTCTGATCCTTGGTTTCCATGGTGAGGGTGGCATGACACGGTGGTGCATTCTGATAGAGGCACCCAGTACTGGAAGAGGTGCTCGGGGACCGGGCTGGCAAGCAGGAGGTGGGCTTTACACACTCCGCTATGCTGAGGTCTTCCTCCTAGGTCACCATTCCTTGATTCTGGCTGTACTGGTGGTGCCCCTTCCTCCTAATTTGGCTCCTTCCCTCCACTCAACACATGAGCCTCGGGGGAACAGGTTAAGGGGAGGAGGTGACAGCCAAAAGGAAAGGCACGTGGCAAAAGGGAGGAGCTGTTGTCCGTTCTTGTTATGAAGAGCATCTTAGGGCTGAATCTTCTGGTGCCAAAAATACCTGAGACTTGGCCAGGGCAGAAAGCAGAGGGTTTCCTGCCCCAGCTTCCTCAACCTCCAGAAGTAGGTTGGTGGGGATGCTTGCTGTAGGAATTATCTCCCTGCGTGGTGATTGGACTTACTCTTTTGCTGTGAATTAGCCAGTAACTGATGTATAGGCGTTAGTGTGCAGACCACCTTCTAAGAAGCTTACCTTGCTGAGAAGCCATCCAAAGAAGTTTTGGGAAATCTCACTTTTAGCCATTCTTGCAGAAATGAGACCAAAAAGTGGGAAGCTTTCTCAAAGCCTGTCTCATAACACTACTGCCTGTCGTTTCCTCTTGCCTCCTACCATGTCTCAGACTGCTCTGTACTTCTCAAAGTGTTTTCACATTTGTATTCACCCTTCATCCTTCCCTAAATCTTGGTGAATAAAGATTATTCTTTTTCTCCTATGAGAGGTAAGAACACTGAAATTCAAATTTACGTTTAGGATGTAAACTGGGGATAAGCTGAAATTCAAAGTGGTAGTGGGAGGTAGCAGTGGAAAGAATGCAGGCCTCTAGAGGAGATGGGGGAACGAACTAGCTTCTCATGTCACTTCTGCCACTTTCCAGTTTGGGGCCTTGGGAAAGTCACTCAGCATCTTGGACCCCCAATGTCTTCATCTATAAAGTGCAGCTTAACCTTTATCACGTAGAGTTGACTTGAGGATCAAGAACGGGAATACCCATTAAACCAAGTATTCATTGCTGGAGTTATTATTACAGTGGAACCAGAATGGAACCCAGGTCTCCTGACCCCCATTTAGGCCATACCTCTAACTTTTTTACACTGCTGCATGTTGCCTGGGAGAAGAGACCATCTCCACATGTCCCTGGATGAGACTCCAGACCCCATCACCAGGTGATCTGGAACCTAATGCCTGTAGATCAGTGATCCGCTAACTCACAGCAAAATGGTATGTCCAGTCACCACCCATGGGAATAGCTCCTCATGGGGAATTTCAAGTGGAAAATGAAGTGACATTCATGGTGGAATTTCAGGGGGTAGGTGTGAGAAAGTGTTGAAGACTTCCTCAGGGAAGGGCTTTGAACTAGGATTTATGGGTCTTAAATAAGACTTAGATGGACAGAGAAAAGGATAAAGCACCAATAAAAGCGTGAGTTAGGACATAAACTGGGGATAAGCTGAGGAAGGAGCCCTGGCTGCTTATCTGGTGGTAGTAAGTGGGTGGCAGTCCAAGGCTTCATATCTTCCCACAACATCAACTATTGCTGGCCTAGGAACAAAAGCCCAGATACAATCTCAGATTGTATCTCAGATACAATCAGATACAATCAACCTGGGACATGTGATACCCCTGAACTAATTACTATGCAGAGGAAGGCTACCACTTGAGTTGAGTTACCCAAACCATATGGCTGCTACAAAATGAGGAAGGACTGAAATGAATGCAGAGGAGGCAAGTTACAACATTCACCACATTGATCCAGGTAGGAGGGTAGATGAGTCTCATGGGGCCCAATCCTCCCTGGCATTGTAGATAGGTGTTAGTAGCTACTCATTCTCTAGGGCCTTCTGATCACACAGGTCATGTTACATCCCCCACCCCCATCATGTGTTCCCTAAGTACTATCATTTCCCCTTTCACAGCACATGTTGTTACTCATTTAATGACTCTCTCCCAATTCCATGAGTGCAAGGATCATGACTATCTTGCTCCCCAGTTATACCCTCAGCTCCTAAACAGTGCCAGGCACAAGTATGGAACTAAACATATTTTAGTTAAAGGAAGGAATGACTGAATGAGCAGAGCATGACTTACCTAGACATGGTAAAACCCTATAGGGTCACACATCACAGGTGGAGAAGCCATCAGAGAAAGGGGAACTTCAGTTCAGTCTTAGAAGCTGAGAAGAGAAGTGTCTTGTTTCTGGACCCCCTTTCACAGTCAACTGGGAAGAGGAAACAAAACTGGTTAGGACTTAACCAACCCAGGCCCCTAACGTCTGAGCTCACATTTAGGGAATGGCATGGAACTACTTTCTTCTTTTATGACTCTTCTCCTCACCCTGAAGATACAATAAAGATAGACCAATATCTTCCACCTAGGTTCATGTTGGCAATTTGCACTGTATTGTCCTCCAATTTCATTCTAACAAGGAACAATGAATTTGGAGATATTTTCTTATATCTCCACACAATTAACATTTCTTAAAATGTACCCTAGGAAGATAGCACCATGTATATAAAGATGTAAAAAGAACAATTAATTATTCATGGCTTAAGTGCATGCACACATGCTAAAACACTAAAACCACATCCTTACAATTTTGTCACCTCCTTGATATATACATGTCCCCCAAACCTCGCATGAAAATTAAAATACTCAAAGGTGCCCTCATCCAAGAATTGAACCTACTTGGGTGCAAGTGATATCCAATCTTTATTTGACTGCAAAATATTCACCCCTTCCATCTCATGGTTGAAGTAACAGAATGAATACATTAATTGATAAATCAAAAATTCAAATAAAACTGGTTTTGTCTATAACATTTACTGGAAATATTTTGACACCCCATGAGATGATCAAAGAGAGAGTAATGAAAAACCATCCTCCCTTAGTATTAGAGTAGCAGGAAGGGTAGCTTTTTGGAAAATCAGCTTACTTAACAGGATGATTTGATAAAGGCTTGAGTGATCCAAAGTATATATGCATATATATAAATTATAGGGGAAAACTGTTTGAAAACAGGAATCAGCTCCTAAAAGGCATTTACTCAGGAAGAGAAACAAGTACTTTTAGAGATAAATTTAGCAAAAAATTTGGTCAAGACCCAAGACCTGTTATCAAGGGGCTAGGTCAACATTTGGTAGCACCAGATTCCCTTACTCTGGGGGCACTGGTAGAGCAGCTTGTACTTGAAGGAAGGTCACCAAAGGACTTGAATGGTAAATCGGGATTCCATGAGACCCCAGGGCTTCAGAGTTGACACCTGAGCCCTTGAGGGAACTGAAGAAGGGGACTAATGGAAAGGGCTGGAGCTGGTACAAATGCCAAGGGACCTTCAAACTGAGCCATAGTGGAAAGAGTCCAGACTCCAGGGCTGGAGTGACATTGGGTTAAATCCTCAAATTATCACCTGCTAGCTTTGTGCCCTTGGAAAAGTTACTTACTTTTTTTGAATCTCAGGTTTGTTTTTGTTTTTTTAATCAAATTCAGTTAACAAACTTTTGCTGTAAAGGGCCAAATAGTAAAATTTTAAGCTTTGCAGGCAGTATGATCTCTGTCACAACTATCCAACTCAGCCTTTGTAGTGGAAAAGCAACCATAGACAATGTGCAAAGGAAAGAACATGGCTGTGTTCCAATAAAACTTTATTTTCAAAAACAGGGGGCAGGCCAGGTTTGGCCCATGGGCTATTTATTAGGTTGCTGCTCAGCTGACCACTTCTGGAAGCTTTTTCAGCAGCCATTCTTAACTGTTTTTCACCTGGAGCCACAAAATCAGTGATGGTTGTTTGCAAGTCATGCTTTCTGAGGTGAATTAAGATTGCACTGAAACAGAAATTTGGGAGGCAGGGAGCTGTAAATCCCTACTACAATTCCTGATAGTTCAGGTTAAACATCACAAGGTAGCCTGGGCATATTCCAGAGCTCCCAGTCACTCACCCTTTTCCTTTCCACTCAAGGAAGGATATTGGAATTCAAGTGGATGAGAACCTCATTTGGGGATGAGCTTGAATTCACTCCCATCCACCATAAAATAGAAAGATAAATCATCCTCAAACTTCTAAGCTATCACTATCTTTAAAGACTTACAGCTTGCCTCCCAGTGCCCTGGTTTGTGCTTAAGAACCTCTGTCCCAGGTCAGATAGACTGTTACCTTCTTCATTTGCAGCAAAATCAGCTCTCCCAGGAGCAATCTGGGAGTCCTAAATGGAGCTTGGACAGTAACCTCCCCACTTATCACCCCACAGGAACCTGTCGAGGATGCAGCCGACCTCATGGTCTACCTCAGAGCTTGGTCTTTTCAGCCAGAGATCTCTGGGAATGGGGTGGGTTTGCCTGTAGTCACCCCTTTCAGGCAGAGAGTTCTGACCTCAGTGCCTTTGTGTGAGTGAGGTTCCAAAGGGTTTCCCAGGACTGGTTGGGTTAGACTGAGAGGGTTTCTTGGGACCTTTCCAGGACCCAAAGGGAGTGAGTAATTGGTGGCAAGGTCAGGAACTCAGGTTTATTTTATGGTTCTCTGTTTCTGCAGGGCCAGCAGCCTCTGGAGTACTGAAGAAGCTAGTTGGTGCCCTTGGTGGGTCTGTGAACTTCCCACTGAATCTCTCAGTAGATCCAATTGACAGCATTATCTGGGTCTTCAACACAACCACTCTCGTCACCATACAGCCAAAGTTGGCAGACAAAAAAGCCCTTATCATAGTGACCCAACATCGTAACAAGGAAAGGGTGAATTTCCCGCATGAAGGCTACTCCCTGAAGCTCAGCAAACTGAAGAAGAATGACTCAGGTGTCTACCGTGTGGAGATACACAGCTCAACCCTCCAGGATCCCCTAACCCAGGAGTATGAGCTGCGTGTCTATGGTGAGCAGAACCAGTTCCAAAGGTGGATGACTGCCTTCTTAAAATGGTGAACTCCCTGATATTGGAGCTGTTCAGACAAAGGCTGGATAAACCCTTGGCAATAAAGTGGAAGAGGGAACTCATGCATGGATGAAGTAGATATAGCCAACCCTTGAAGTCCCCTCTTAGATATTCAGTAAGAAGGATTGTGGTGCAACAGATAGGCTTTATGAGAAGTGACAATCACGCAGGTCAAACGTTGGCTTCTCTACTTACTAGTTACATGGCCTTAGACAAGTTACTTGATCTCTTTGAAACTTAGTTTCCATATCTGTAATGGGGAGTAAAGTGATACCTATCTTAGAAAGATTATCAGGTATAGCTATCAATCACACCTCTTCCTGTGAAGATTCTAACCAAATGAGAAATAGACACAAGAATCAGAAAGGAAGATAAAAATATCAGCTTTATTTTTTCTGGTAAACCTGGATAATAAAAATACTTTCCCCCAAGTCTAGACTTTGGTGCCTATTCAGGGAAAATGAACTTATGAAACAATTACTCAACCAGCTAAAAGAATAGCTGCCTTTCTCACTGAGCTGCAATATCAGGGATACCAGGAGATGGGCCTGCAGGTTTGCATGTAGGAGGTAGACCATGCACCTTGATCCAGGTGTGTCCTCCATATAGATATAGTTGAAAAGAATGGAAGACATGCATTCTGCAGGCAAACTAGCAGGGGTGGGGGGAGGGGGGAGGGCAAACCACATTTAAACAGCAATCATAACAGCCCAAACATGTAAATAGAGAAATGTAGATGAGGGATGTCAGACTCACCATCTCAGCAACGAAACAATTGCTCATCCTCTGAAAGAGTGAGCACAAGGTCGAGAGGGGAACCAGAAGTGTTGCTCCAATACCTTTGTTCTCTCCTAGAGAGTAAAGTGAGTCTCTTCAAGGAAGCCTGAGGACAGGGGAATAGGGAGCCTCCAAAAAAGATAAAACTAATGAACATCTAAAATGCTTTTAACACAGTGCTTACCATATGCTTACCATAGTGCTTACCACAGTGCTTACCATAAATGGCAGCTCATTCTTGTTGCATTGTAATTATTTCTATTACTACTGTTGTTGTTTTATGGCTGTGGGCAATCTGACCTAGATAGTTCTCTTCCCCAGATAAGAATGAGAATTCTGCTCTGAATTGCTACTTCCTCTCCACTCTGTAGCACACCAGGGAGATTCAGGTCCAAGGTTTACAAGAATAATGCAGAAAAAATGAGGGCTATGGGCATAGTTTCCACACTTGGTTGTCTATTTCTCTTTTACAGAGCACCTGTCAAAGCCCAAAGTCATCATAGGTCTGCAGAACAATAAGAATGGCACATGTGTAACCAATCTGACATGTTCCATGGAACAGGGAGGAGAGGATGTAACTTACAGCTGGAAGTCCCTGGGACAGGCGACCAATGAGTCCCATAGTGGCTCCACCCTCCCCATATCCTGGAGGCAGGAGAAAAGGGATATGACCTTCATTTGCATGGCCAGAAACCCCATCAGCAGCAACTCCTCAAACCCCATCTTTGCCTGGAAGCTCTGTGAAGGTGACTGTCTCTCCTCTTTCTCCAGGAGCCCCTGGTCTTAGGACCTATATCTTCTTCAGCTCCTGGTCCCCTATGGGAACAAGCCCTTTGTGAAAACTGGAAGCCCTGGGGAAGTCATCAGACTGGGAGGAAGGTTGCAATTGCTCCAAAAGTTGGGTCATTTTCCCTAGCTGACTCTTCTCCCTGCCCTGTGCCTCCACCCATTCTCTCTTTAAAGGTGCTGCTGGTGGCCTGGATACCACTGTGATCCTCAAACTCCTGTTGTCACTCACCCTGCTCTGTTTCATTGCACTGGTGCTAATTATTTTGATCATACGAAGAGAAAGAAGAAAAGGTAGAGCATGAACTATTTTTGTCTTCACCCTCAATCATGCATTTTCTCCTTCACTCATTCAACAGTATGTTGGACTGTGTGCCAAGCTTGGTGTTAGGCACTAAGGATGCAGAAATGAAGAAGCCATCATCTCTGTCCTAAAGGACAGCACCAGCCATCTGTACTCCTTAATTCTGGAGTGGAGAGAATACCTAAGCCCTTAACTTCTCTCCTAAGACAAAGGTTCTCCTAGTTCCTTCTCCAATGCCTGCCCTTCTCCTTCCCCTCAGAGGGACTTACTAGTGTATCCCTCCTGCTGACACAGGTCACACACTGTTGACTCTGCTCCCCTGACTGGGAGGCCATGGCCTTCAACTCTGAGGTCCACAAACCAGCACCGTCCGTTCAGCCCATCCCTGTCAGAGCCCCCAATCCATCCCAGTTCTCTCCATTGGATCAACTCCAGAGACTTCTCTCTACTCCCCACCTCAGTCTAGATACATTACTCCTGGAGAAGCCTTTCTCTGTCTTTCTCCAGGCTGTACCCCATGCTCTGTGTCCCTAAACCCTGCTGATTTGTCTTCTCGGGTTCCCACTGATGCTGTCCACTCAGGGTATTGGGGAGGAACCTAAGCGTTCGTTGGGTACGAACTGCAAACTTTGAGATATTCTCTCCCTCCTGTAAACACTGTAAAAACATTTCTGATCTCCTCTGCTTCCTCTTTTGGCTGCCTTTGTCCAGAAATTGGGAAGTGAAGTGATGAGGGTGACCAGTTCATCTTGGGGTTCCTGGGTTTAGCACTGAAAGTCTCATGTCCTGGAAAACCCTTCAGTTACAGGGAAATCAAGATGGTTGGTCACCCTAAGTGGGTCATCCAGATGGTGGGCCAATGGGGGTGGCCAGGGGAAGGAGGAGCCAGCTCTGATTCTCTCCCAACTTGGTTTCAGAGTCCATTGAAGAGAAGAAGGGACTGAACCTTCATCCAGAAACTCTTAACTACTCCCACACTTTTGGAGAGACCTCGGAGTACGACACAATCTCTTACTTAAATGTGAGTTCTTTCCCGTCTTTCCTGGGGCCTGATTCTCCTCTCTGAGGCCCTCCTTGTTTTACTTGAGATTTTTCCATGGATTTGGGCAACATGGGAAATGAAAATGTATAACCCTTTAAACCCAATGTACCTGTGTCTCCCCCAAGTCTTCATGGATTCTCTCTTGTGCAGGAACTGGTGGCCCCTGGAGCATCTGGCTCTAACCTAGCCAGTAACGCTCACACTGTGATTTACGGAATCACTCCTTCCCCTCCACTGTTCAAAATGGCCACTCAATGGACCCAATTCCTTTTGCATAGGATGGTGGGTAGAGAAATGTGACTTTGATATGATGTTTGAGTTATGGTATCAGAAAACTGGCTTTAGAGATGCCATTTCCTCTGAGGCAACTCAAGGAAGCATCAGGAGGGGGCTCAGAGGGTCCATGGTGGCTCTGGGCCCTCACTCAAGGCTTCCCAAGTGTGGGTCGCCAAGCTGCAGTGAACAAACACAAGGTTAATTCAAAGAAAACTCTTTGAAAAGAAAATCCTAAGACTAAGGTTTAAAGAAATGCAAATAACAAGAGACAGTTTGTAGACAAGAACTAGGTAGACAGCTTCAAAAGGTCCACTGGCAAAAATCATTGCAGCCGAGGCTAGGCTTGCTCCTTAGGGTTCATAGTGCCCTTTCCACATTGGCCCACTTAATGAAGAAATAAAAGCACTTTGGAGCTTCAAAAATCTTAGTTTTACCCCAGCCTTCAGTGTCTCCTGATCAGGATGCATCTTCTTACACTTATCCACAACTTTTCCAAGAGGAGATATTATGTTTCCTCTTCGAAGTTGTTGGTGTCCTGAGAGCTCCTTCCTTCCTCACAGGGGTGACCTCTTTGTGCTTCACTCAGCCCGGCTTCTGTCAGAATCGATCACTTTGTCACCATCCTCCCTCTTCCCCTGCTCAAGACACATTCCCTGGAGACCACAAGACTGTCCTAGATGTTCAGGAATAAACTTCACTGACCCAGGATATTTTTCTCCAGCCTGGAAGGAGCTTTTGTTATTGCTGTCATTGTTTTGTTTTGTTTTGTTTTGTCCCTTTAGTCATCATTTCTGATTTGCCCCATAAGCTCTTTTGACTGATGGAAAAGTTTATTTCCAACATTGACAATATGATTTCAAATTATCCTTTAATCACCTTAGGAGGCTCATAGCTCATGGGACTTATATATCTTACATATTTATTAAGTAATTTTTTATTAAGTAATTTAAACGAGATACAGTTTAAACAAGATACAGTTTTAAAATAATGCAATTTCTTCTTTTTTAAATTTTATTTATTTTTGGCTGCATTGGGTCCTTGTTGCTGTGCACGGGCTTTCTCTAGTTGTGGTGAGCAGGGGCTACTCTTCGTTGCGGTTCACAGTCTTCTCGTTGCAGTGGCGTCACTTGTTGCAGAGCATGGGTTCTAGGCACATGGGCGTCAGTAGTTGCAGCTTGCAGGATCTAGAGCACAGGCTCAGTAGTTGTGGTGCATGGGCTTAGTTGCTCCGTGGCATGTGGGATCTTCCCAGACCAGGGCTCGAACCCGCGTCCCCTGCATTGGCAGATGGATTCTTAACCACTGTGCTACGAGGGAAGCCCGCAATTGCTTCTTGAAAAAAGTCATTAATAATTACAATAGCAGTCACTGACAAGAGCACTTCCCACTCCCCCATTCAGGCTCCAGAACCCTCTCTTCTCTCTCACCATCTCCTCCCACCTCTGTTTTCCCTTCTCTGGATTCTGGATGTCTCTTTGGCCTTGTCTATGTGACCCAGGGGTTTGGCGATGATTTCTTTTGTTTGTTTTTTGTTTTTTAACAGAGCACTGTACCAGAGGAAAATGCAGTGAATACACTTTATTCCACTGTGCAAATACCCCCAAAGGTAAGAAGCTTTAGAGCTGAGTTTTATCTTAGCTGTCCCATCCTTCTTCCTGTTTCAAGTTTAGCTAGAATTTCTTGGGCCCCAGAGATCTCATTTTCCCTGGTACTAAAAGGCGCACCAGGATACCCATTCCCTTTGCTTAAGGTTACACAAGTATGTGGGGAATAGAATTGTGTTTTAGGAGTGAAAATGGGGGTAATGTGGAACAAATAGAGTAAGAGAGAGGTTCCAGGTGGGATCTAATAGGGAAAATCAGCAGGATCCTGACTGAGGGCCTGGGAAAAGTTCCATGGCTTAGGCTGTGCCTGGGAGAAAGGGATGGCTGGGGAGACAACTCTGGCTTGTTTCTGAGCCACTAGTAAACTGGAGGCAGGAGAGCATTCCTCTTCTTTTCCATGGTCTAGCTATGTTACATGTGATTTGCAACTTCTCCCCAGTCAAGCTACTAACGTAGTAAGCTTTTAAAGCTTATTCCTTCACAGATCACACTTGGCAGAAGCCAGGAATGCCTTCCTGTCTCCTCTCCCAACCACATCAGAAAAATGAGGATGGGTAATGCACTTTGCCTAGTAATAGGAAAGGTTGGTTTGGATAGATCATTAGAAGGAAAGTTGAGTTCATTAAGCATTCAACAAGATAAATGTGGGTTAGGCTTGAGGAGTAGTTTTTCTAAGGTCAAAATGATTAAACAGTGGGAGAAAGCATAGCGAGAGGTTTAGGTTGGGTACCCTTGGCAATGAAGAGTGTCTGGGATGGTGGGGTCTCCTGGGGGGATCCATAGTTCTGCTCCTCTTCAGTGTTCTGCATCCTTATGTCTGCCCAGCAGGTGGAGAAATCCCACTCACTGCCCACGTTGCCAGACACACCAAGGAAATTTACCCATGAGAATGTCAACTAAGCAGCCATGTGCTCCAAAGAAAATGGTCAAAAGAATCCACTGACTTAATCAAAAACATCAAGGAAGAATGAAGGACACTGACTTCCTTCCAGAATAAAGTATCCCTTAGGTTCCTACAGACTTAAGAGTTCCTAATCTGGGAATTTCCTGGTGGTCCAGTGGTTAGGACTCTGTGCTTTCACTGCTGAGGTCCGGGGTTCAATCCCTGGTTGGGGAACTAAAATCCCACAAGCAGTGTGGTGAGGCCAAAAAAAAAAAAAAAAGAGAGAGAGAGAGAGTTCTTAATCCTACCCACTGCTGAGAAATCTCTTCAAATCCAGAATCCCTCCTGGAAATGTGATTGTGAATTTATCAGCCAACTCAAAGCAAGGGCTTAGAAGCATCTCTGTTGAAATGTAAATGCGGTTTCACACATTTGAATGACAGCTCCCATTCCAGGGTTTGGAGATGAGGAATATACCAAGGGTTTGGTTGCCAAGAGGGCAAGAACTTCGGAGCAGCCAGCTGACGTTCCCCGCAGAAGCAGAAGACAGCAGTCAGAAATGGATTTATTTACTGACTCATCAACGACGTGCCTGGCACTGCGCTGAGCTTACTGTGATTTTCGTCAGATGTGCTCTCTGTTCTCCTGAAACTGACCCTTCATGAATTATTTCCGTGGACAGTGGCATCAGGCCTGACCACTGATTCCCAGCACCCAGGGGGTCAGGTGTGGATTCACAGGACTTGGGAGTCAAAGAACACAAGGACAGAGAAGCCAGGTAGAAGACTCAATTTGGCTGAGTGAAAACTCAGAAGTGTGATTGACCACTGCCCCAGCTTCATTTACACTTTTGTGCTGCAAGGGAGAAACCCAGGCCTTAGGCCTATGCAGGAGCCCATCTCAGTGGAAGAACTGCCCTGAAGACATACTTTGAATCTATTTATAAGAGACTTGCAGACATTTAAAGTTGTTTAATTCATTCAATGAATATTTATTAGGAACCTCTGTTAGGTCAGTCTAGCAAATAAGACAGACATGATCCCTGCCCCCCATAGAGCTCACCTTTTTAATGAAATGAGAAATATGTGGAGGGAGAGGGCTGCTTTAGATGTCTTCCTGGACACACATCTTGAATGGAAATGTTGGAAAGGGATCTGAGGTCTCAGGTCTAGGGTTGTGAAGTGTTTCCTTTATTCAAGGGAAAACAACTTCTGCACTGGGGGAGTACAGTGCCTCACAAGCAGTGCAGCACTCTTCCTGAGGGATTTTGGACAAGAGTGAGTTTTACAGAGTTTTAGAAGAGGCAACTTAGACACAGGGCATGATCGGCTAAGAGGTGGGGATTTCCCTATAAGTTCTAGTTTCTAGGGTAAAAGGTGAGCTAGGGAAAGCTGAGTTAGAGGATTGTTATTAGTGGATGTTAGGTTCCTGGACAGGTGTTTCCCATAAGTGCAGGCTGACTTAGGCTTAGATTCGTGATGTGGACTGGACCACTAGGGCAGCTACCATTTTGTGGGTCCAAATATATGAATTATTAGAAATGAAGTGAAGAAATGTGTGTTAAAGTTTGTGAAAGGAGAAAATATCTGCTCTGTGTGGAAAGGCCCACATGGGAGAAGAGCAAGTCCACTGGCTGACAGCCAAGCTGAGCTTCCAGCCGACAGCCAGCACCAGCTGCCAGCCACGAGAGTGAAGCCATTCTGGATATTCCATCATTCTTGACACCTCAGCCAATACCACGTGAAGCAGAAGAACCAGCTAGGCAATCCAGCGAATAGTAAGAAATTTAAAAATTGTTGTTTTAAACCATGAGAGAGAGAGAGAGAGAGAGAGAAAGAGAGAGGAAATATCTAGAAAAAAAGAAACTTCCGATAGGGCTTCCCTGGTGGCGCAGTGGTTGAGAGTCCGCCTGCCGATGCAGGGGACACGGGTTCGTGCCCCGGTCCGGGAGGATCCCACACGCCGCGGAGTGGCTGGGCCCGTGAGCCATGGCCGCTGAGCCTGCGCGTCCGGAGCCTGTGCTCCGCAACGGGAGAGGCCACAACAGTGAGAGGCCCGCGTACTGCAAAAAAAAACAAAAAAAACTTTCAGATATAAAATGGCCAATGTAAGAGCTAATAAGCTGTCAAGAAAAAAACTAAAAGGGAGGGGACCAACAGAACAGTCTGAGGCTGATTTGAGGGGAAACAAAGGTTGTGAGTAGGAGGCAGTCCCCCAGCTCTGAGGAACCTGGAGGAGGGCCCAGCTGGCCTCCACGTGGAGCCGTGCAGATGTAGATGAGGAAAAAATAATTTTCCTCTGCCCTTCTGGGTTCTTGGCTGGGACCCCACAATAAAATGATTAACAGAAGAAAAACAAACACGTTTAATAACAAGTATTCCTCCTATATACATGTGAGATACCCAGGAAAACTGAATAAGCCTCCCTGAAATGGCCTCTTCCATCACCATCTCCAGACAAAAGAAGACGGAGGTGGGGGCAGTTATGGGAGGTTATCAGGCAAAGCACAGTACCACATGATTGTTATGCAGTTTTAAATCACTGCCCTCTCCGTTGATGAGTTTTTAGAGATTTAGTCACCCCCCTCCTCCTGGTACAGAGAAGGAGACACCCTTGCAAATGGAGATTTCTCTTGTAAATGTAAATGTCTCTTACAAAAGGGTAACTTCTACTCATTTTCAGAGCTCTTCCTATGTCTGTTGTTTCTTAAAAGTAATCAGCATAAAATAATCCTTATGCCAAAGAGACATATTTTTGAGGTGACAAATTCTGCTCCCCTTCACAGATGTGTCCTTTCTGAGACACCACATCAAATAGAGTGTGATTCACATATAAATATTGTAAATGTCTGTATTTATTACTACAATTACCTTTTTAATAAAATAAACATGTCTTGAGGAAGATTTTTTTTTTCTAATTCTCACAAAGATTGGTGTGGGGCGGAATGGGGTGGAGTGTAGCTATAGCAGCACTTGGAGGGGAGGGTGATCTACATTGGAGCCAGAAGGGGAAGCTACCAACTGAGTATATGTGTGACCGGCACTGATGCCACCTCAGCTGTGACACTGTACCACATCTTCACGGCCTAGGGTGAAGCCAGTGTGGCATTCATCATGGCACAAAATTTAAGGGAGCACCAAAACACTCAGCCATCAAGGTAAATAATATTTTTGTGCAATATTTAGAAAAATCAAAATTAATGCGAAAAATCCATTACGGGTGAAGGAGTGTTTCCCTTCTTTCCCCTCTTAGTTCTTTTGGCTAGCAATTAAAATGACATAAGGCAGATTAACAGGAGAAAATCAAATTTATTACATGCACAGTAGGAATCCATATAAGTATGAAGAATTTCAAAGACAGCAAGACAAGGTGAGATGTGTATGTATTCTGGGCTAAGGAGAAGGAGGTAGGAGTCTGAAGTTTCAATGGGAAGTAAGGTAACTCACAGGAAGATAAAAAGAGTTAATGTTTGGTAAACAAATGTTTACTGGGCCATCAAAAGATCATGGGACACAGGACTTTGACCAAATGGGCTTTGCTAGGTTCTACCACTGTCTGCCACTCCTAATACTTTATATAGTTTTCTATGGTGAGAGCATCTTCCTGGAGAGGCCTCCTATCTTAAAGTCTTTTAGTCGGTAAGGGGTAAGTTCAAGGTTCTTCCTGAGACACCAAGATCTGCAGCAGAGAAAAGATTTATTCTTGAGGCAGCCAAGTGGAGAGACAGGAGAACAAATCTCAAATCCACCTCCTCAAAGGTGAGGAGCTCAGGTTATTTATGGGGTAAGAAAGCAGGGTGGTCTGAAGCATGGGGAATGTGGGAAAAGGTGAATGGAAATAAGAAAAAAAAGGTGAGATAATCATCATTCTGCACACTGCAACTAAACTACAGGCTTCTTCGTAGGATGCATATTCAGAAAACGGCTGCATGCATGTCCTCAGGGTGGAGTTTTAGACCCTCTGATGTTAAAAGGTCACCGAGAGGACACTCATGCATGCCCAGTTGGAGGGTCAGAGGTCTTAACTGGCTCAAGCTCCAACTGAACAGAGCTAACTCCAAATTCCTGAAAAACAGTTAAGGCAAACATCTTATCATCTAGGCTACATGACTCTTGGAGAACATGAAAGTTTTTGTAAAAACTATTAAAGCAAGCTTGATCAGTGAAGGCAGGTTACAAGTTTAATGGATCTAACGGATGACTAACCTTGGTAATTTTCAACTCAAAATAATCTGCATGCCAGAGTGGCACATCTTGGGGTGGTCTGCTCTCTGCCCCATCACTGTGATGGACAAAATATCAAAATTTTAAATAAAGAAGTGCCATGCCAAGTCAGATTGGAGACTGAAGGAAAAGGAAAAATTAGTAATACTGATTCTGTCTTTAGTTAAAATTTTGATACTTTGTTCTCTGAGCTGCGTTGTTCTCTCTCCTTCAGCCCAAAGCCAGGTGGGTCTTTAGGCAAGAGTGTGAGTCCCCCATTATTCTAAGTGGAAAAAAATACTAATTTACAGTATTCCCTAAACTGAGATGACAACCTCTCTGGGTGTTTGCCTGACTCCACTGGAGAAAATGTGTCATTGAGATTCCACTAGCATTTTGCACCCGCCTAAACCTCCCAACAACAAGTGAGTCTTCTAAGACTCCCCTCTCTCCCCACACATCCCCAGCCTACAATCCCTTGCTAGGGACCAGTTACTTTTGTGTAAATTTTGTCCCATGGGCCCTCATATGACTCCTGTGGGACCAGCTTGTCTGGGGTATGTATGTCCAGTTTACAGATGTTGAAACTGAAACCAAGACAAACTAGGAAACTTGCCTGAAGTTTCACACTTCAGTATACAACCAAAGCTAGAACAAAAGCAGTGTCCTCTCCACCAGCCATTGTCTACTGCAGAGGAAGATGGGGCTCAAAGCTTGAGAGGGGTGGTCCCCCCCCTTCCCAACTGTAGGTGGAGGAAAAGACATAGCTTTTGAGACCGTCAGGACTGGGGTTGAGAGCCCTTACTAGCAGAGTAACCCTCACCAAAACTTCGGTTTCATGAGCTTCTAGTTTCTTATCTCTAAAACCCTTATAGGGCTTGCAATGTGAGGATTATATGAAACAAGTGCTTGGCCTGTAGTTGGAGATTCACATATGGTACATGATGCTTAGGGAAGAAGACAGTACATAAAAAATGGTTAACTTCCCAAAAGTCAACTCAGAATAAGGTAACAGAAGCATTAAAGTGGAGACTCAGCCCTTAAAAGAGAAGTATCTATTGTAGGGGAGAAAAAATTTCCCTTTTTTACCATCTAGGTTCGTTGGCTGGTATAATAATTAGATTGATGGAAGACAGAGTAACAGGAGAAAAACAAATTCAATTTTATACGTACAAGGGACCCATAAGAATATGAGACTCAAAGGCAGTCAGACAACTAAAACCTATATACCATCCTGAGCTAATGAAAGAAATGGGGGTCTGGGACTTCAGAGGGGTAGAAGACAACTCACAGGAAGATGAGAAGAGCAAATGTTTGGTTAACAGATGTTTGCCCTGCCATGCAGATAAGTGACTCATGAAAAAGTTGTCTCTGGTAGTAGCTCTCTTTCTGGCACAGACCCCATTTCTAAATTCTTTTAGTCAGTTTAAGGGATGGTAAAAAGCTTTTTCTGAGTTGGTTCCGTCTTGATTGCCTTCAGCTCAAAATAATCTACCTGCCAAAGTGGCACATTTTGGGGTGGAATATTCTCTTGTTAATCTTTGATTAAGGGGAAGGTCTCAGTCATAGAACCTAGAAAGGTAGAGGGTGGAAGATTGTTTTTCCTCCCCTACAACATCACAAGTGAAAAAAGTAGAATGTAAATTTTAATATGCTGTATAATTAAAACTGCTTTTTAAAAACGCCTATGCAAAAAATTGTCGTGAAAAAATTAATCAATAGTTGATCTAAGGAAGAAATGGAAAATTTTCTTTGAGCCAACCTGAGGATTATTACCTGGGAGACAGTCTTTCAGAAAGTTCTGAGGACTGTTCAGCCCCTTAGAGGCCAAAGCACAGTTATATATGGTTTTCAGACAAACGGGCTATAGTCAAATGATGGATTATTGACAGTTTACACAATCCAGCTCTATGCGTACAAAGCAAGTAGTGAGTCATGGGTCACGACCCCTTACAAGATTGAGAAGGAAGGTTATCTCCTAAGGAGTTATGACCCTTTATGAGATTAAAAAGGAATGTTACCTCCTAAGGAGGTCTGGTTATTGTAGATGCACAATACACAGTAACAGGGAGGAAGGAGGCCAAAATGGCAAAGAAAAATTTTATGTTTAAATTTTTCTTCTGTCTTGCCATAAAATATGAATTTATTTCATCAGAAGAGAAAAACATCAAAGTATTAACACTGGTTTTTTGGGGAGTGGGTGATAGGTGGCATGGTTTTCTTCTACTTGTCTTCATTTGTCAAATGTTCTTTAATGAGAAAGCACATATTACATAATGGAGTGGAAGAATTTTGTTTCATTTATTTATTTATTTATTTTTGGCTGTGTTGGGTCTTTGTTGCTGCACACGGGTTTTCTCTAGTCGCGGTGAGCCGGTGCTACTCGTCATTGTGGTGTGCGGGCTTCTCTTTGCGGTGGCTTCTCTTGTTGCGGAGCACAGGCTCTAGGGTGTACGGGCTTCAGTAGTTGTGGCACACGGGCTCAGTAGTTGTGACTCGCGGGCTCTAGAGAGCAGGCTCAATAGTTGTGGCGCACAGGCTCAGTTGTTCCACGGCTTGTGGAATCTTCCAGGACCAGGGCTCGGACCTGTGTCCCCTGCATTGGCAGGCAGATTCTTAACAACTGCACCACCAGGAAAGTCCAAGAGTGAAAGAAATTTTTAAAAACATTCCATGAAGAAAAACAAAGGTGTTGCCCACTATGAGGGGCAAGGGAAAGTCTGAGACCCACATGCTGGGGGTGAGGTGGAGGAGGTTGGAAAGTGCCTCCTCTGACTGAGGATGGGTGGGGAGAGGTGCGGAAGCCCCTCCACGATGATCAGAGGAAAATGTTACAGAGAGGCCGGCTTGAGGTTGGAGGAGCTTCAAAAGGGGTGAAGATTAAGAGGGGGAGAATTGTAACTGCCAGCTTTCAAATGCATCCGTTCCCCCACCCCCTCTCTCCTCTGAGCCAGTTTAGATGGTAAAACAGTTAGAATTACTCTCCCCCTTCCTCTTTTTTTTTCCCACCAGTGATGAAGTTGGGCCCAGGGATACGAATAGATCTGGAGTCTGGACACTCAAGATCTTTCCCAAGGCCAGATGCAGAAGGAGGCCTCACCTCAGTAGCTCACCCAGCAGGCAAAGGAAACCACCAGCTGGTTAGGTGAGAAGTCACACTTCACGTCAAGGTCCAACACTTGCAGCCCCCAGTGCTGTGTGGTTTGGGGCCTGTGAGCTGTAAATACCGGGTTCTCAAATACAGAAATACAGAAAAGCAGTCTACCATTTTAGGCAGGTATTCATTTGTTCATGCATGCCTTCATTATTTACTCATTCAGCAGGGCTTAATGAGCACCACTCAGTGCCAGGCACTGTGCTGAACACAGAATATAGCAGTTAGCCCAAAACAAAGTTCTCTGCCATCATGGTACTTAACATTCTAATGAAAGAGGCTGTGATATTGTGATATAATAAAAAATATATGTTGGTCTTATACTTTCTTTGCACAGAGTGCCAAAAACCCTTGAAATCTTCAAAGCGAAGTGATTTTTTTGTGTAATGAGATGACTGATGGCAAGAGGTTCCTGAATAGCCTCAGGCTGTTGGCTGGTTGCCAGGGAAACGAAGCATGTGATTAGAGGGTTGGAATTTCAGCCCCATCTTCCCCGACTCCTCTACTCGCCCACCCCGACTCCTCTACTCGCCCACCTCCAATCTCCAGGGATGGGAGAGGGGCTGGAGATAGAGTTCTGTCACCAGTGTTCAATGATTTAATCAATCATGCCTACATAATGAAGCCTCCAAAAAAAATCCCCAGCCAAGGGGGTAGAGAGCTTCCAGGTTGGTGAACACATGGAGGTTCTGGGAGAGTGGTGAGCCTGGAGAGGACATGGAAGCTTCACACTCCTTCCCACATAACTTTGCTCTGTTCATCTCTTCAATTACTTTGTTCCCGAAATGTATCTTTTACAATAAACCAGTGATGAAATAAAAATTCACATTTTAAGGTAAGACAAGAAAAAATTAAACATAAAACTTTTTCTCTGCCCTTTGGCCTCCTCCCACCCCCACCCCTAGTGTGTATTGTGCAGCGGCATTATGTGTTATATGTTAACCAGACCTCACCAATGGCAGAAATATCTACTCAACCATAAAGATCAATTTTTGTCCTTCTGGCACCAGCCATGTCACTCCTTAGAAGATAACATTATCTGGCCCCTACCCTAAAATACCTTCAGAGTCAACCATAATTTTCACCAGGCAACTTTTAAGAACCTTGTGGCTTTTTGTCTTTATAAGTCCCTGACTCTTTCTCTTCCCTGGAACACTCTTACACTCTCTTGGGGTTAACCAAATCTATGTCTCCTGAATTGCAATTCTTAAGACCCTAAATAAACTCTTTTTTTTTTCTTTTCTTTTTTTGGCTGTGCTGCGTGGCATGCCCCGCAGTGGAAATGTAGTCTTAACGACTGGACCACCAGGGAAGTCCCTTAAACTCTTTTCTTATTTGCAGGCTCCTGCATTATTTTTTGGTTGATACTAGGCAGAACAAAAACCAAGGGGTAAACTGGCTTAGAGCACCAGGGAACAAAAATAAAGGATTCTTAATTAAAAAATGAGAAAGGAAAGGAAAAGTCCATGTTCCCAAAGGTGGTTAATCACTAATCTGAATTACTTTTGCCACCCTGAAAACTGGGATGAGAGAAAGAGAGAGAACAGCTCTGAGTATTATATATCTCCTCTTGATCTTATAACCACGAGCAAGGAGCTTAGCTTCTCTGAATCTCAGTTTCCTTATCTAGAAAATATAGATAATAGTTTCTACCTCATAGGTGTGTAGTGAGATTAAAGGTTAAAGGTAATCATACATGAAAATGGTTTAGCAGAGCATTTATTACACAATAATCATTCAACAAAAGTTACCTAGTATTAAGTAGGTCACTGCCTGACCATGCACATTCCATTTGGAACTGAACCTCTACCTTTAAGTATAAAGAATAATTGAAGACCTGGGAATAGCTGTTAATCAAATAATTAAAATATTGAAGCATGTCATAAGAGGTGGCAGACCAGTGCTCACAGATCAAGTGATGTACCTAACACTCTCCAGCAAACCCCTTGCTGTTTTCTGCATTACTTGTTTTCTGGTCAAGTGCCTACTGGTCAAGCAGTGTTTTGAGGCCCTGTTCATCCCACACCCTCCATTCCTCACACCTTCCATATCACTGTGGCAGCCACAGGGCACTGGAAGTCCCCACCAGAATGTCAGCTTCATAAGGGTGTGGAATTCTTGTCTGAAGACTTCTCTGTTCTGTCCCCAGAGCCTAGATCAAAGCCAAACTTCTCCTATTTAAACCTTACACACAGAATTATGGAGCTGGAAGAGACTCTAAGGATCACTCAATGCGAACTCTTCATTTCACAGATGACAAACAAAAACAGAGAGAAAACGAGGAACCCTGGTCTGAAGTTCTGGGTGCAAGACCTCTGCATGCAGCACCCTCTGAGCAAGTGAAACTAGACTAAGCACAAAGGAAAAGAAAAAAGCTGTTCTTCAAGTGACAATTCCACTTATCAAAGTAGAACTCAGTGTGGGTGAATCTAAATTTTTCACACATACAGCAATTGGTGAACCTGAGAGTACAGATTCGTATAATTCCTCAAGGAGAGAAGATAATTTCAACACAGAGGGTAGTGGTGCAGAAGGAAGGTATTAGGTCATGATTAGCCATCTACATTGCAAATATAGAAGATGCACAGATATATCTTGTCGAGCAACAGATACCAAAGTACAGATACAGGAAGCTACTGTTGTTTTGGAAATTTACCAAAAACTCACTTTCAGAGAGGTGGTATCTCCTCAAAAGTTCAAACAGAAGAGAATGCCAAAGTGGTGTGCCAAGTTAGCAGTTCACATGCACCTGTTGTCAGCTGGTTGTATCATTACAAAGAAGTCACTGCTACTCCCAACATATCCCAGGATGAAATGATGTGAAACTGGAATTCCATCATGGTACTCTTTTCCTTGGTCCTGAAGCTTTGAACAACTTTTCTAACTGCTCTGTGCCTAATTCAGATTCTTCATCTGTAAACAATAAGTTACTATATGCATTAAAAAAAAAAAAGGACATTGGTTCAAGATGGCAGAGTAGAAGGACGTGCACTCACTTCCTCTTGTGAGAGCACTGTAATCACAACTAACTGCTGAACAATCATCAACAAGAAGACACTGGCACTCACCAAAAAAGATACCCCACATCCAAAAACAGAGGAGAAACCACAGTGAGGTGGTAGGAGGGGCGCAATCACAATAAAATCAAATCCCATAATGGCTGGGTTGGTGACTCACAAACTAGAGATCACTTATACCACAGAATTCCACCCACTGGAGTGAAGGTTCTGAGCCCCACATCAGGCTTCCCCTGGGGGTCTGGAAACGGGAGGAAGAATTCCTAGAGAATCAGACTTTAAAGGATAGCGGGACATGATTGCAGGACTTTGACAGGACAGGAGGAAACAGAGACTCCACTGTTGGAGGGCACACACAAAGTAGTGTCTGCATCGGGACTCAGGGAGAGGAGCAGTGACCCCATAGGAGACTGAACCAGACCTACCTGCTAGTGTTGGAGGGTGTCTTGCAGAGGTTGGGGGTGGCTGTGGCTCACCGTGGGGACAAGGACACTGGCCACAGAACTTCTGGAAAGTACTCCTTGGTATGAGACCTCCCAGAGTCCGCCATTAGCCCCACCAAAGAGCCAAGGTAGGCTCCATTGTTGGGTCACCTCAGGCCAAACAACCAACAGGGAGGTAACCTAGCCCCACCCATCAGCACAAAAGTGGATTAAAGTTTTACTGAGCTCTGCCCACCACCAGTCCCTCCCATCAGGAAGCTTTCTCAAACCTCTTAGATAGCCTCATTGACCAGAGGACAGACAGCAGAATCAAGAAGAACTACAATTCTGCAGCCTGTGGAAGGAAAACCACATTCACAGAAAGACAGACAAAATGAAAAGGCAGAGGACTTTGTACCAGATGAAGGAACAAGATAAAACCCCAGAAAAACAACTAAACAAAGTGGAGGTAGGCAAACTTCCAGAAAAAGAATTCAGAATAATGATAGTGAAGATGATCCAGGACCTTGGAAAAAGGCTGGAGGCAAAGATCAAAAAGATGCAAGAAATGTTTAACAAACACCTAGAAGAATTAAAGAACAAACAGCTAGAAGAATTAAAGAACAAACAAACGGGGCTTCCCTGGTGGTGCAGTGGTTGAGAGTCTGCATGCCAATGTAGGGGACAGAGGTTCATGCCCCCGTCCAGGAAGATCTCACATGCCACGGAGCAGCTGGGCCCATGAGCCATGGCCACTGAGCCTGCACGTCCAGAGCCTGTGCTCTGCAACAGGAGAGGCCACAGCAGTGAGAGGCCCATGTACCACAAAAAAAAAAAAAGAACAAACAAACAGAGATGAACAATACAATAACTGAAATGAAAAATACACTAGAAAGAATCAATAGCAAAATAACTGAGGCAGAAGAACAGATAAGTGACCTGGAAGACAGAAAGGTAGAATTCACTGCCATGGAAAAGAATAAAGAAAAAAGAGTGAAAAGAAATGAAGACAGCCTAAGAGACCTCTGGGACAACATTAAACACAAAAACATTCACATTATAGGGGTCCCAGAAGGAGAAGAGAGAGAGAAAGGACCCAAGAAAATATTTGAAGAGATTATAGTCGAAAACTTCCCTAACATGGGAAAGGAAATAGCCACCCAAGACCAGGAAGCACAGAGAGTCCCAGGCAGGAAAAACCCATGGAGAAACACCCCTAGACACATAGTAATCAAATTGACAAAAATTAAAGACAAAGAAAAATTATTGAAAGCAACAAGGGAAAAATGACAAATAACATACAAGGGAACTCCCATAAGGTTAACAGCTGATTTCTCAACAGAAATTCTACAAGCCAGAAGGGAGTGGCACAATATATTAAAAGTGATGAAAGGGAAGAACCTACAACCAAGATTACTCTACCCAGCAATGATCTCATTCAGATTCAATGGAGAAATCAAAAGCTTTACAGACAAGCAACAGCTAAGAGAATTCAGCACCACCAAACCAGCTCTACAACAAATGCTAAAGGAACTTCTCTAAGTGGGAAACACAAGAGAAGAAAAGGACCTAAACAAGAAACCCATAACAATTAAGAAAATGGTAATACATACATATCAATAATTACCTTAAACGTAAATGGATTAAATGCTCCAACCAAAAGATACAGGCTGGCTGAATGGATACAGAAACAAGACCCATATATACGCTGTCTACAAGAGACCCAATTCAGACCTAGGGACACATACAGACTGAAAGTGAGGGGATGGAAAAAGATATTCCATGAAAATGAATATCAAAATAAAGCGGGAGTAGCAGTACTAATATCAGATAAAATAGACTTTAAAATAAAGAATGTTACAAGAGACAAGGAAGGACACTACATAATGATCAAGGGATCAATCCAAGAAGAAGCTATAACATTATAAATATATATGCACCCAACATAGGAGCACCTCAATACATAAGGCAACTGCTAACAGCTATAAAAAAGGAAATTGACAGTAACACATTAATAGTGGTGGACTTCAACACCTCAATTACACCAATGGACAGATCATCCAGACAGAAAATTAATAAGGAAATACAAGCTTTAAATGACACAATAGACCAGATAGATTTAATTGATATTTATAGGACAGTCCATACAAAAGCATCAGATTACACTTTCTTCTCAAGTGCACACAGAACATTCTCCAGGATAGATCACATCTTGGGTCACAAATCAAGCCTCAGTAAATTTAAGAAAATTGAAATTATGTCAAGCATCTTTTCCGACCACAAGGTTATGAGATTAGAAATCAATTACAGGGAAAAAACCTGTGAAAAACACAGAACACATGGAGGCTAAACAATGCATTACTAAATAACCAAGAGATTATTGAAGAAATCAAAGAGGAAATCAAAAAATACCTAGAGACAAATAACAATGAAAACAGGACAATCCAAAACCTATGAGATGCAGCAAAAGCAGTTCTAAGAGGGAAGTTTATAGCAATATAAGCCTACCTCAAGAAACAAGAAAAATCTCAAATAAACAATCTAACTTTACACCTAAAGGAACAAGAGAAAGAAGAACAAACAAAACACAACGTTAGTAGAAGGAGAGAAATCATAAAGATCAGAACAGAAATAAATGAAATAGAAACAAAGAAAACAATAGCAAAGATTTGTAAAACTAAAAGATGGTTCTTTGAGAAGATAAAGAAAATTGATAAACCTTTAGTCATACTCATCAGAAAAAGAGGGAGAGGACTCAAATCAATAAATTTAGAAATGAAAAAGGAGAAGTTACAACAGACACCACAGAAATACAAAGCATCATAAGAGACTACTACAAGCAACTCTATGCCAATAAAATGGAAACCTGGAAGAAATGGACAAATTCTTAGAAAGTTATAACCTCCCGAGACTGAACCAGGAAGAAATAGAAAATATGAACAGACCAATCATGAGTAATGAAATTGAAACTGTGATTAAAAACCTTCCAACAAATAAAAGTCCAGGACCAGAAGGCTTCACAGGTGAATTCTATCAAACATTTAGAGAAGAGCTAACACCCATCCTTCTCAAACTCTTACAAAAAAATACAGAGGAAGGAACACTCCCAAACTCCTTCTATGAGGCCACCACCACGCTGATACCAAAACCAGACAAAGATACTACAAAAAAAGAAAATTACAGACCATTATCACTGATGAATATAGATGCAAAAATCCTCAACAAAATACTAGCAAACAGAATCCAACAACACATTAAAAGGGTCATACACCATGATCAAGTGGGATTTATCCCAGAGATGCAAGGATGCTTCAATATATGCAAATCAATCAATGTGATACACCATATTAACAAACAAGAATAAAAACCATATGATCATCTCAATAGATGCATAAAAACTTTTGACAAAATTCAACACCAATTTATGTTAAAAACTCTCCAGAAAGTGGGCATAGAGGGAACCTATCTCAACTTAATAAAGGCCATATATGACAAACTCACAGCAAACATCATTCTCAATGTGAAAAACTGAAAGTGTTTCGTCTAAGATTAGGGACAAGACAAGGATGTCCATTCTCACTACTATTATTCAACATAGTTTTGGAAGTCCTAGCCATGGCAATGAGAGAAGAAAAAGAAATAAAAGAAATACAAATTGGAAAAGAAGAAGTAAAACTATCACTGTTTGCAGATGACATGATACTATACATAGAGAACCCTTAAGATGCCACCAGAAAATTACTAGAGATAATCAATGAATTTGGTAAAGTAGCAGGATACAAAATTAATGAACAGAAATCTCTTGCATTCCTATACACTAACAATGAAAGATCAGAAAGAGAAATTAAGGAAACAATCCCATTCACCATTGCAACAAAAACAGTAAAATACCTAGGAATAAACCTACCTAAGGAGGTAAAAGGCCTGTATTCAGAAAACTATAAGATACTGATGAAAGAAATCAGATGACACAAACAGATGCAGAGATATACCATGTTCTTGGATTGGAAGAATCAATATTGTGAAAATGACTATACTACCCAAAGCAATCTACAGATTCAATGCAATCCTTATCAAATTACCAATGGCATTTTTCACAAAATTAGAATTAGAACAAAAAAATCTTTAAATTTTTATGGAAACACAAAAGAACCCGAATAGGCAAAACAATCTTGAGAAAGTAAAATGGAGCTGGAGGAATCAGGCTCCTTGACTTGAGACTGTACTACAAAGCTACAGTAATCAAGACAGTATGGTACTGGCACAAAAACAGAAATATAGATCAATGGAACAGGATAGAAATCCCAGAGATAAACCCATGTACCTATGGTCAACTAATCTATGACAAAGGATGCAAGGATATACAATGGAGAAAAGACAGTCTCTTCAATAAGTGGTGCTGGGAAAACTGGACAGCTACATGTAAAAGAATGAAATTAGAGCACTCCCAAACACCATACACAAAAATGAACTCAAAATGGATTAAAGACCTAAATGTAAGACTGGACACTGTAAAACTCTTTGAGGAAAACATAGGAAGAACTCTTTGACATAAATCACAGCAAGATCTTTTTTGATACACCTCCTAAAGTAATGGAAATAAAAGCTAAAATAAACAAACGGGATCTAATGAAACAAAAGCTTTCGCAAAGCAAAGGAAACTACAAACAAGACGTAAAGGTAGCCCTCAGAAGGGGAGAAAATATTTGCAAATGAATCAATGGACAAAGGATTAATCTCTAAAATATATAAACAGCTCATGCAGCTCAATATTAAAAAAACAAAAAACCCAATCCAAAATTGGGCACAAGACCTAAATAGACATTTCTCCAAAGAAGATATACAGATGGGCAAGAAGCACATGAAAAGTTGCTCAACATCACTAATCATTAGAGAAATGCAAATCAAAACTACAATGAGGTATCACCTCACACCTGTTAGAATGGCTATCATTAGAAAATCTACAAACAATAAATCTACAAACAATAAATTCTTTGCCCAACACTCCTATAAAAACCCTCCATTTTGTACAGCTCCTCAGAGCACCCTTCTATTTACTAGATGGTATGCCGATCTATTCATGAATCATTGAATAAAGACAATTAGATCTTCAAATTTACTCAGTTGGATTTTGGTTTTTTTAACACAATTGAAAAACATATGTTCTTTAGCTCTAAGGGGGAAAAATTGTATTATTTCTTTCTTAAATTTCTTCTCTCTGTTTTCTTGACTCTCTCTTTCTGGAACTTGTATTATTCAGATGTTGGGGTTGCTGGGCTGATCCTTTAACTTACCTTTTCTTGTCTTATCTTTTCTCTTTTATTTTTATCTCTTTGCCTTTTACTCTGCTTTCTGAGTTCCTCAACTTAATTTTCCAAAAATTCCATTGTTTTTTATTTATTTCTGTTATCATATATTTTTATTTTCTAGAGCGTTTCCTTATTTTCTGATTTTTTCAGTTTTTCTTATTTGGCATTCTATTCCTTTTTTTTTTTTTTTAGGTTTTATTTTATTTTTTTCTTCCAGTTTTGAGATATAATTGACATAAGCACTGTATGAGTTTAAGGTATACACCATAATGATTTGACTTACACACATCATGAGATGATTACCACAATAAGTTTAGGGAACATCCATCATCTCATATAGATATAAAATTCTATTTTATAGAAAAATATAAAATTTTCTATTTCTAAAGAGCTAGAAATTTTTTTCTAATTTGTAAAGAATTAGAAAAAAACTTTTTTCCTAGGGATGAAAACTCTTAGGATTTACTGTCTTAACAACTTTTACATACAACATACAGCAGTGTTAATTATATTTATCATGCTATATATTACATCCTTAGTATTTATTTATCTTATAACTGGAAATTTGTACTTTTTGACCACCAATTCATCCAATTCTCCCTCCCCCCACCTCACTGTCTCGGGTAACCACAAATCTGCTCTCTTTTTCTATAAGTTTGTTTGTTTGTTTTTGAGGTATAATTGACCTACAACACTATGTCAGTTCCTATTACACAGCATAGTGATTTGGTATTTCTTTACATTTCAAAATAATCACCAGGATAGGTCTAGTTACAATATGTCACCATTCAAAGATACATAGTTATTAACTATATTCTCCACACTGTACATAACTATTTATCTATCTGTGATTGTTTTAAGTTGTTGATCTCTTAAGTTCAAATACATTTTAACAACCCTGAATTTTTATCCCCTCCTCATGTTTACTGTTTTTGACATCATATTTTACATCTTTTTGTTTTGTGTATCCCTTAACTATTTATTGCAGATAGAGATGATTCTACTACTTTTGTCTTTTACCTTTCCTACTCACTTTATACATGGCTGATCTGCTACCTTTACTGTATATTTGCCTTTACCAATGAGATTTATCCTTTCATAAGTTTCATGTTTCTAGTTGTGGCCTTTCTTTTTCACTTAGTGAAGTCCCTTTAACATTTCTTATAAAGCTGGTGTGGTGTGAACTCTTTTAGCTTTTGCTTGTCTGTAACACTTTTGATTTCTCCATTAAAACTGATTGAAAGGGGCTTCCCTGGTGGCACTGTGGTTGAGAGTCCGCCTGCCAATGCAGGGGACACGGGTTCGTGCCCTGGTCCGGGAGGATCCCACATGCCGCCGAGCGGCTGGGCCCGTGCGCCATGGCCGCTGGGCCTGTGCGTCCGGGGCCTGTGCGTCCGGAGCCTGTGCTCCGCAGCGGGAGAGGCCACAACAGTGAGAGGCCCGCGTACGGCAAAAAAAACTGATTGAAAGCCTTGCTGGGTAGAGTATTCTTGGTTGTAGGTTTTTCCCTTTCATCACTTTAAATATATTGGGCCACTCCCTTTTGGCCTACAGTGTTTCTGCTGAAAAATCAGGTGATATATGGGAGTTTCCATGAATGTAATTGTTGCTTTTCCTTGCTGCTTTTTTTTTTTTTTTACATCTTTATTGGAGTATAACTGCCCTACAATTGTGTGCTAGTTTCTGCTTTATAACAAAGTGAATCAGCTATACATATACATATGTTCCCATATCTCTTCCCTCTTGCGTCTCCCTCCCTCCCACCCTCCCTATCCCACCTCTCCAGGTGGTCACAAAGCACCGAGCCCATATCCCTGCACTACGCAGCTGCTCCCCACTAGCCACCCACTCCACATTTGGCAGTGTGTATATGTCCATGCCACTCTCTCGCTTTGTCACAGCTTACCCTTCCTCCTCCCCATATCCTCAAGTCTATTCTCTAGTAGGTCTCTGTCTTTATTCCTGTCTTACCCCTAGGTTCTTCATGACATTTTTTTCCCCTTAAATTCCATATATATGTGTTAGCATAGGGTATTTGTCTTTCTCTTTCTGACTTATTTCACTCTGTATGACAGACTCTAGGCCCATCCACCTTATTACAAATAGCTCAATTTCGGGGCTTCCCTGGTGGCGCAGTGGTTGAGAGTCCGCCTGCTGATGCAGGGGACGCGGGTTCGTGCCCTGGTCCGGGAGGATCCCACATGCCGCGGAGCAGCTGGGCCCGTGAGTCATGGCCGCTGAGCCTGCGCATCCGGAGCCTGTGCTCCGCAACGGGAGAGGCCGCAACAGTGAGAGGCCTGCGTACCGCAAAAAGACAAAAACAAACAAATAGCTCAATTTCCTTTCTTTTTATAGCTGAGTAATATTCCATTGTATATATGTGCCACATCTTCTTTATCCATTCATCCGATGATGGGCACTTAGATTGTTTCCATCTCCGGGCTATTGTAAATAGAGCTGCAATTAACATTTTGGTACATGACTCTTTTTGAATTATGGTTTTCTCACGGTATATGCCCAGTAGTGGGATTGCTGGGTCATATGGTAGTTCTATTTGTAGTTTTTTAAGGAACCTCCATACTGTTCTCCATAGTGGCTATACCAATTCACATTCCCACCAGCAGTGCAAGAGTGTTCCCTTTTCTCCACACCCTCTCCAGCATTTATTGTTTCTAGAGTTTTTGATGATGGCCATTCTGACTGGTGTGAGATGATATCTCATTGTAGTTTTGATTTGCATTTCTCTAATGATTAATGATGTTTAGCATTCTTTCATGTGTTTGTTGGCAGTCTGTATATCTTCTTTGGAGAAATGTCTATTTAGGTCTTCTGCCCATTTTTGGATAGGGTTGTTAGTTTTTTTGTTATTGAGCTGCATGAGCTGCTTGTAAATTTTGGAGATTAATCCTTTGTCAGTTGCTTAATTTGCAAATATTTTCTCCCATTCTGAGGGTTGTTTTGGTCTTGTTTATGGTTTCCTTTGCTGTGCAAAAGATGCTACAAATAGATGGAGAGATAGACCATGTTCTCAGATTGGAAGAATCAACATTGTGAAAATGACTCTACTACCCAAAGCAATCTACAGATTCAATACAATCCCTATCAAACTACCACTGACATTTTTCACAGAACTAGAACAAAAAATTTCACAATTTGTATGGAAACACAAAAGACCCCGAATAGCAAAAGCAATCTTGAGAACGAAAAAAGAGCTGGAGGAATCAGGCTCCCTGACTTCAGACTATACTACAAAGCTACAGTAATCAAGACAGTATGGTACTGGCACAAAAACAGAAATATAGATCAATGGAACAGGATAGAAAGCCCAGAGATAAACCCACGCACATATGCTCACCTTATCTTTGATAAAGGAGGCAGGAATGTACAGTGGAGAAAGGACAGCCTCTTCAATAAGTGGTGCTGGGAAAACTGGATAGGTACATGGAAAAGTATGAGATTGGATCACTCCCTAACACCATACACAAAAATAAGCTCAGAATGGATTAAAGACCTAAATGTAAGGCCAGAAACTATCAAACTCTTAGAGGAAAATGTAGGCAGAACACTCTATGACATAAATCACAGCAAGATCCTTTTTGACCCACCTCCCAGAGAAATGGAAATAAAAGCAAAAATAAACAAATGGGACCTTGCTGCTTTTAATATTCTCTCTTTATCTTTAATTTTTGACATTTTCATTACAGTGCATCTTGGTGTATTCCTCTTTGGGTTGATTCTGTTTGGGACTTCCTGGACCTGTGTGTCTGTTTCCTTTCTCATGTTAGAGAGGTTTTCAGCTATTATGACTTCAAAAATGTTCTCTGCCCCTTGCTTTCTCACTTCTCCTTCTGAGACCCCTATAATGTGAATGTTAGTATGCTTGATATTGTCCCAGAGATCTCTTAAACTGCCCTCATTTCTTTTTATTCTTTTTTTTCTGTTCCTCTATACTGATTTCCCTTACTCTGTCTTCCAGATCTCTGATCCGTTCCTCTGTATCATCTAACCTATTGTTGATTCCATCTAGTGTACTTTTCATTTCAGTTATTGTATTCTTCATCTCTGTTTGGTTCTTCTTCATATTTTCTAACTCTTTGTTAAAACTTCTAACTGCTCACTCTGTTCATCTATTCTTCTCCTGAGTTCTATGATGATATTTCTTTTTTTTTTTTTTAATGTTTATTTGGCTGCATCGGGTCTTAGTTGTGGTACATGGGATCTTAGTTGTGGCACATGGGATCTTTCACTGTGGTGTATCAGCTCTCCATTGCAACACGGAGGCTCCTCTCTAGTTGCGGTGCACAGGCTCCAGAGCACACGGGCTCAGTAGTTGCAGTGTGTGGACCCTCTAGTTGTGGTGCGTGGGCTCCAGAGAGTGCAGGCTCAGTAGTTGTGGTGCACAGGTTTAGTTGCCCTGTAGCCTGTGGGAACTTAGTTCCCCAACCAGGAATAGAACTCATGTCCCCTGCATTGGGAGGTGGATTCTTAACCACTGCACCACCAGGGAAGTCCCTATGATAATATTTCTGATCATTACCTTGAACTCTTTATTGGGTAGATTGCCTATCTCCACTTCACTTACTTTTTCTGGGTTTTTATCTTGTTCCTTCATTTTGAACACATTTCTCTGTCCCCTCATTTTGCCTAATTTGTTTTTATTTCTATGTATCCAATAGATTGGCTATATTTCTTGACCTTGGAGAAGTGACCTTCTGTAGGAGACATCATGTGTGTCCCAGCAACACACTCCCTTCTGATCACTGGAGCTATATGCTTTAGGGATGTTCCCTATCTGGGCTGTGTGGGTCCTTATTGCTGTGGGCTGACTACGGTGGATGATCTGGTAGGCGTGACTGGCCCCCAGTTGATTGCCAGGTCCTGTCTTATGCAGAGGCTGCCAGCCACTGGTGGGCAGGTTTTATCATGAGGCTGCTCACTGCAGGACCCCAGGAGGTCCAGGGGCTAGTCTTGGCCCACTTAGGTAGAACTGGGTTCTGGAGTGTGTAGTTACAGAACCAGGGGTCCAAGATCTAATGTTGGCCTGCTGGTGAGTGGAGCTGGATCCTGGGGCAGCTGGCTAAGTTGTCCAAGGTCTCTTGGAGCTGGTATCAGCCTACTGGTGGGTGAAACCCGGTCCTGGGCCTAGTGCAGGCTCACTGTGGGCAGAGCTGGGTCCCAGGTCTCTGCCAGCAGGGCCCTAGGGATTCCCAGAGTTGGTGTTTCAGGTCACTGGTGGGCAGGGCTGGGGCCCAAGGGGTCCTAGAGCTGATGCCTGCCCACTGGTGGGTGAGGCTGGTCCCAGGAAGAGTGCCAGCCCACTGGTGTGAGGGGCTGGCTGGGTCTTAGGCCCTCTGGTGGAAGTGGCTATGGGCTCAGGGGGTCTTTAGGACCAGGCCTGCTGGTAGGTGGGGCTGTGTCCCTGCCCAGCTAGCTTCTTGACCTGGGGCATCCCAGTACTGTTGCCAACAGGCTGGTGGGCTGGGCCAGGTCCCTGCACTAATAAGCTAGAGGGAGGATTCCAAAATGGCACTTGCCCGCACCAGTGCCCAGGTAGTAGAACAAGTTCCCCAAAATGGCTGCCACCTGTGTCTATGTCCCCAGGGTGAGTTCCAGTGGCCTCCTGCTTCTCTGGAGGCTCTCCAAGGTCAGCAGGTAGGTCTGATCCACCCTGGGTCCCAGAGTATGTAAGATCCTCTGTGTCCACTTTAAGAGTGGAGTCTCTAAAAGGAACCCTCCTACACCATTGGTGGGAATGTAAATTGGCGCAGCCACTATGGAAAACAATATGGAAGTTCCTCAAAACACTAAAATTAGAGTTGCCATATGATCCAGTAATCCCACTCCTGGGCATATATCCAGAAAAGATAAAATTCTAATTTGAAAAGATATATGCACCCCAATGTTCATAGCAGCACTATTTACAGTAGCCAAGACATGGAAACAACCTCATCAATAGTCTCTCTGTAAACAGTTATAATTTTGCTGTGCCTGTGGGAGGAGATGAGCTCAGGGTCTTCCTACTCCTCCATTTTCCATTCTATTCCTTTTATGTGTGGGGGGCTATAGTTGTTTTACAATGTTGTGTTAGTTTCTGCTGTACAGCAAGGTGACTCAGCTATATGTATACATATATCACCTTTTTTTGGATTTTCTTCCCATTTAGGTCACCACAGAGCACTGAGTAGAGATCCCTGTGCCATACAGCAGGTTCTCATTAGTTATCTATTTTATACATAGTAGTGTAAATATGTCAGTCCCAATCTCCCAATTCATCCCAACCCCCTTTCCCCCCTTGGTGTCCATACGTTTGTTCTCAACATCTGTGTCTCTATTTCTGCCTTGCAAGCAAGTTCATCTGTATGATTTTTCTAGAATCCATATATATGCATTAATATACGAAATTTGTTTTTCGCTTTCTGACTTACTTTGCTCTGTATGACAGTCTCTAGGTCCATCTACGTCCCTACAAATGACCCAGTTTTGTTCCTTTTTATGGCTGAGTAATATTCCATTGCATATATATACACCATATCTTCTTTATCCATTAGTCAGTTGATGAGCATTTAGGTTGCTTCCATGACCTGGCTATTGTAAATAGTGCTTCAGTGAACATTGGGGTTCATGTGTCTTTTTGAATTATGGTTTTCTCAGGATATATGCCCAGTACTGGGATTGCTGAGTCATATGGTAATTCTATTTTTAGTTTATTAAGGAACCTCCATACTGTTCTCCATAGTGGCTGTATGAATTTACATTCCTACCAACAGTGCAAGAGGGTACCCTTTTCTCCACACCCTCTCCAGCATTTGTTGTTTGTAGATTTTTTGATTATGGCCATTCTGACTGGTATGAGGTGATGATACCTCATTGTAGTTTTGATTTGCATTTCTCTAATAATTAGTGATCTTTTCCAGTGCCTGTGGCCAACTGTATGTTTTCTTTGGAGAAATGTCCTTTTAGGTCTTCAGCCCATTTCTTGATTGGGTTGTTTGTTTTTTTGGTATTGAGCTGTATGAGCTGTTTGTATATTTTGGAGATTAATCCCTTGTCAGTTGATTTGTTTCCAGATATTTTCTCCCATTCTGAGGGTTGTTTTTTCTTCTTGTTTATAGTTTCCTTTGCTGTGCAAAAGCTTTTAAGTTTCATTAAGTTCCATTTATTTATTTTTGTTTTTATTCTCATTATTCTAGGAGGTGGGTCAAAAAAGGTCTTGCTGTGATTTATGTCAAAGAGTGTTCTGCCTATGTTTTCCTCCAAGAGTTTGATAGTGTCCAGTTTTACATTTAGGTATTTATTGCATTTTGAGTTATTTTTGTGTATGGGGTTAGGGATTGTTCTAATTTCATTCTTTTACCTGTAGCTGTCCAGTTTTCCCAGCACCACTTATTGAAGAGACTGTCTTTTCTCCATTGTATGTTATTGCCTCCTTTGTCATAGATTAGTTGACCATAGGTGTGTGGGTTTACTTCTGGGCTTTCTATCCTGTTCCATTGATCTATACTTCTGTTTTTGTGCCAGTACCATACTGTCTTGATTACTGTAGCTTTGTAGTACAGTCTCAAGTCAAGGAGCCTGATTCCTCCAGCTCCATTTTTCTTTCTGAAGATTGTTTTGCCTATTCGGGTTCTTTTGTGTTTCCATAAAAAATTTAAGATTTTTTTGTTCTAGTTCTGTGAAAAATACCATTGGTAATTTGATAGGGATTGCATTGAATCTGTAGATTGCTTTGGGTAGTATAGTCATTTTCACAATATTGATTCTTCCAATCCAAGAACATGGTATATCTCTGCATCTGTTTGTGTCTTCTGATTTCTTTCAGCAGTATCTTATAGTTTTCTGAGTATAGGTCTTTTACCTCCTTAGGTAAGTTTATTTCTAGGTATTTTACTGTTTTTGTTGCAATGGTGAATGGGATTGTTTCCTTAATTTCTCTTTCTGATCTTTCATTGTTAGTGTATAGGAATGCAAGAGATTTCTGTTCATTAATTTTGTATCCTGCAACTTTATCAAATTCATTGATTAGTAATTTTCTGGTGGCGTCTTTAGGATTTTCTATGTATAGTATCATGTCATCTGCAAAGTGTGACAGTTTTACTTCTTTTCCAATTTTGATTCATTTTATTTCTTTTCTTCTCTGATTGCTGTGGCTAGGACTGCCAAAACTATGTTGAATACTAGTGGCCAGAGTGGACATCCTTGTCTTGTTCCTGATCTTAGAAGAAATGCTTTCAGTTTTTCACCATTAAGAATGATGTTTGCTGTGGGTTTGTCATATATGGCCTATATTATTATTTATTATGTTGAGATAGGTTCCCTCTATGCCCAGTTTCTGGAGGGGTTTTATCATAAATTGTTGCTGAATTTTGTCGAAAGGTTTTTCTGCATCTATTGAGATGGTCATATGGTTTTTATTGTTCAATTTGTTAATATGGTGTATCACATTGATTGATTTGCGTATACTGAAGAATCCTTGCACTCCTGGAATAAATCCCGCTTGATCATTGTGTGTGATCCTTTTAATGTGTTGTTGGATTCAGAGGCTAGTATTTTGTTGAGGATATTTGCATCTATGTTCATCAGTGATATTGGCCTGTAATTTTCTTTTTTTGTGACACCTTTGTCTGGTTTTGGTATCAGGGTGATGATGGACTCGTAGAATGAGTTTGGGAGTGCTCCCCTCTCTGCAATTTTTTGGAAGAGTTTGAGAAGGAAGGGTGTTATCTCTTCTCTAAATGTTTGATAGAATTCACCTGTGAAGCCATCTTGTCCTGGACTTTTATTTGTTGGAAGATTTTTAATCACAGTTTCAATTTCATTACTCATGATTGGTCTGTTCATATTTTCTATTTCCTCCTGGTTCAGTCTTGGAAGGTTGTACCTTTCTAAGAATTTGTCCATTTCTTCCAGGTTGTCCATTTTATTGACATATAACTATATGTAGTAGTCTCTTATGATTCTTTGTATTTCTGCACTGTCAGTGGTAACTTCTCCTTTTTCATTTCTAATTTTATTGATTTGAGTTCTCTCCCTATTTTTCTTGATGAATCTGGCTAAAAGTTTATCAATTTTTCTTATCTTCTCAAAGAACCAGCTTTTAGTTTCACTATCTTTGCTAGCATTTCCTTCATTTCTTTTTCATTTATTTCTGCTCTGATCTTTATGATTTATTTCATTCTGCTAACTTTGGGGTTTGTTTGCTCTTCTTTCTCTTATTGCTTTAGGTGTAAGGTTAGGTTGGTTATTTGAGATTTTTCTTGTTTCTTGAGGTAGGTTTGTATTGCTATAAACTTCCCTCTTAGAACTGATTTTGCTGCATCTCATACGTTTTGGGTCGTTGTGTTTTCATTGTCATTTGTTTCTAGGTATTTTTTGATTTCCTCTGATTTCTTCCATGATCTCTTGGTTATTTAGTAGCATATTGTTTAGCCTCCATGTGTTTGAATTTTTCACATTTTTTCCAGTAATTGATATCTAGTCTCACAGTGTTGCAGTCAGAAAAGATACTTGATACAATTTCAATTTTCATAAATTAACCAAGACTTGATTTATGACCCAAGATATGATCTATCCTGGAGAATGTTTCATGAGCACTTGAGAAGAAAATGTATTCTGTTGCTTTTGGATGGAATATCCTCTAAATATCAATTAAATCTATCTGGTCTATTGTGTCAATTAAAGCTTGTGTTTCCTTATTTATTTTCTGTCTGGATGATCTGTCCATTGGTGTAAGTGGGGGCATTAAAGTCCCCCACTATTATTGTGTTACTGTTGATTTCCCCTTTTATGGGTGTTAGCATTTGCCTTATGTTTTGAGGTGCTCCTATGTTGGGTGCATCTATATTTATAACTGTTTTATCTTCTTCTTGGATTGATCCCTTGATCATTATGTAGTGTCCTTCCTTGTCTCTTATAACAGTCTTTATTTTAAAGTCTATTTTGTCTGATATAAGTATTGCTTCTTCAGCTTTTTTTTTTTTTGCATGGAATATCATTTTCCAATCCGTCACATTCAGTCTGTATGTGTCCCTAGGTCTGAAGTGGACCTCTTGTAGACAGCATATATATGGGTCTTGTTTTTTTGTCCATTCAGCCAGTCTGTGTCTTTTGGTTGGAGCATTTAATCCATTTATATTTAAGGTAATTATCAATATGTATGTTCCTATTACCATTTTCTAAATTGTTTTGGGTTTGTTTTTGTAGGTCTTTTTCTTCTCTTGTGTTTCCAACTTAGGGAAGTTCCTTTAGCATTTGTTGTAGAACTGGTTTTGTGGTGCTGAATTCTCTTAGTTTTTGCTTGTCTGTAAAGCTTTTGTTTTCTCTGTCAAATCTGAATGAGAGCTGCTGGGTAGAGTAATCTTGGTTGTAGGTTTTTCCCTTTCATCAATTTAAATATATCCTGCCACTCCCCTCTGGCCTGCAGAGTTTCTGCTGAAAAAGCTGCTGATGACTTTACGGGGATTCCCTTGTATGTTATTTGTTGCTGTTTTAATATTTTTTCTTTTTATTTAATTTTTGTTAGTGTGATTAATATGTGTCTCAGCCTATTTCTCCTTGAGTTTATCCTGTATGTGACTCTCTGCGCTTCCTGGACTTGATTATTTCCTTTTCCATGCTAGGGAAGTTTTCAACTATAATCTCCTCAAATATTTTCTCAGACCCTCTCTCTCTCTCTTCTTCTTCTGGGACCCCTATAATTCGAATATCGGTGCATTTAATGCTGTTCCAGAGGTCTCTGAGACTGTCCCCAATTCTTTTCATTGTTTTATCTTTACTCTGCTCCATGGCAATTATTTCTACCATTCTATCTTCCAGCTCATTTATCCATTCTTCTGCCTCAGTTATTCTGCTATTGATTCCTTCTAGAGTATTTTTAATTTCAGTTATTGTGTTGTTCATCACTGTTTGTTTGTTCTTTAGTTCTTCTAGGTCCTTGTTAAACATTTTTTGTATTTTCTCCATTCTATTTCCAATATTTTGGATCATCTTTACTACCATTACTCTGAATACTTTTTCAGGTAGATTATCTATCTGCTCTTCATTTATTTGATCTTGTGGGGTTTTACCATGTTCCTTTGTCTGCAACATATTTCTCTGTCTTCTCATTTTGTTTAACTTGTTGTGTTTGGGGTCTCCTTTCTGCAGGCAGCTGGGTCGTAGTTCCTCTTTCTTCTGGTGTCTGCCTCCAGTGGGTGAGGCTGGTCTGGTGGCTTGTATAGGCTTCCTGGTGGGAGGACTGGTGTCTCTGTTCTGGTGGGTGGAGCTGGATCTTGTCCCTCTGATGGACAGGGCCACATCAGGTTGTGTGTTTTGGGGTGTCTGTGAGCTTAGTATGGCTTTCAGCATCCTGACTTCTAATGGGTGGGATTGTGTTCCTGTCTTGCTAGTTGTTTGGTGTGGGGCATCCAGCACTGGAGCTTGCTGCCCCTTGGGTGGAGCCGGGTTTTAGTGTTGAGATGGAGACCTCTGGGAGAGCTCTCACTAATTAATATTCCCTGGGACCAGGGGTTCTCTGGTGGTCCAGCGTCCTGGACTTGGCTGTCGTACCTCAGAGGTTCAGGCCCAAAGCCTGGCCAGAGAACTAAGATCCCACAAGCCACGTGGCTTGGAAGGAAAAAAAGGAAGAAAGAAAGAAAACGAACAGACAAACAAAACCCCAAGTCAAATGGTAAAAGCAAAACCAAACAGACAAAAACACACAAAGAGACACACAGACACACAAAAACAGAAAATAAAGGGAAAGAGAGATGACTGAAAAGCAGAGAGCAACCAAACAGCAAATGAACCTGAAAACGAAAACAAACAATACAAATGAAACTAACAAAGACAAAAAACAAATCAAAAGCAGAAAGTAAAGTAAAAAAAAGGCAAAAAAGCATAAAACAAACACAAAATGATCAAAAAAATAAAAACAAAATAAAAGAAATAAGAAAATAAAAGGAAAAAACCCAAAACAAAAGTAAAGTAAAAATAGAAAATATAGTTTAAAAAAGATAAAATCAAAGCCAAACGAAGAAAAAAAACAAAAACAAGGAAAAAACACAATATAACAAAAAAGTAAAGTAAAAATAGAAAAAAATTAGAATATATTAAAAATAAAAGCATAAAAAATAAAAGAAAAATATGTAAAAAATAAAAGAATAAGAAAAAGGACAATGACAGAAAAAACCCAACAACAACAACAACAAAAATAATTGTAAAAATGATAACATTTTCCTGAGGCTTCAGCTGTCAGTGTCCTTGCCCCCTCAGTGAGCCACAGTGAATCCCTGCCTCTACCTGAAGTCCTCCAAAATCTCTAGGTAGTTCTCTGGACCAGCTGTAGGCGCTTTGGGGCCAGCTCAGACTCTGAACTGTCCCAACTCCTGTGTGTCCTTGCCTCCAAAGTCCACAGTTACCTACAAAGTCCACAGCCTTAATTGTGGGAACACTTGTCTATTCAGATATTCTATAGATGCAAGGTTTACCAAGCAGATTGCAGGGATTTAATCGGCTGCTCCTGAGGCTGCACAGAGAGATTTCCCTTCCTCTTTGGTTGCACTGCCCCTGGGGCTTAGCTTTGGTTTTGGCGCCACCTCTGCTTGTGGGCCACCCTCAGGCATCTGTGCCCCGCCCAGGCAAGAAGGGTCGAAAGCAGTGGCTGATTTGGGCTCACTTGCTCACTCAGGCCAGGGAGAGGGAGGGATACGGCAGTCACAACTGGGATGTGTGAGGACTGCCTGTGGCGGCAGGGACCAGCAGGAAGTTGCAACAGCCTGAGGCGTGCTGTGAGCTCTCCTGGGGAATTTGGCCCCAGATTGCAGGGCCCTCGGCAGTGGTGGGCTGCACAGGCTCCTGGAAACGTGTGGGCAGTGACCTGCTCTTGCTCACAGGACCTTTGGTGGTAGGGGCAGCAGCAGACCTGCCTCTGGGGTCCAAGATAGCAGCCGCAGCTCACTCCTGCCTCTGGAGCTTGTGTAGGTTGTGCCCTGCCACCTGTGAGTGCACAGAGATAGAAGCTCCTATGGCAGGCCTGCTCCTCTCCTTGCGCACCCCCCAACAGTGGTCTCTTGCCTCTCTGGCAGGCCCAGGTTTCTTCCCAGACTCCCTCAGCTGTGGTGCATTAAGCCCCCTCAGGCTGTCTTCACACGGCCAACCTCAGACCTCCGAAGCCCGAGCCTCAGCATTCAGCCACCACCCACCCCAGCGGGCGAGCAGACAAGCGTCTCAGGCTGGGAAGTGCTGGTCAGCACTGACCCTCTGTGCAGGAGTCTCTCTGCTTTGCCCTCCACATACCTGTTGCTGTGCTCTCTTCCGAGGCTCTGAAGCTCCCCACCAATCCCCGCCAGTGAGGGCACTTCCTAGTGAGTGGAGACTTTTCCTCCTTCACAGCTCCCTCCCAAAGGTGCAGGTCATATCCCGATTCCTATGTCTCTTTCTTTTTTTTCTTTTTTCCTTTGCCCTACCTGGTTACATGGAGATTTTCTTGCCTTTTTGGAAGTCTGAGGGCTTCTGCCAGCTTTCAATGGAGGTTCTGTGGGAGTCGTTCCACATATAGATGTATTTTTGATATATCTGTGGGGAGAAGGTGATCGCCACATCTTACTCCTTTGCCATCTTGAGAAGCTCCCCACTCCTTTTTAAAAATGTAATGTTCTCTCATGTGTTTCTAGGAATATTAAATACAGGTTTAGGGGCTTTTATTTCATTTTCTCTTGTTCCCTGCATTCTCTCTCTTCCAGGTTCCTTTTTTGTTTTGTTTTTTTTAATTGATTCTGTTTGTTTGGAGGCTGTCTTTCTCAACTGAGGTTTTCCTCAAATATCTTGTGATTCCAGCACCCCATTTACATTTCAGAATAAATCACTAACTACTTGGCTAGAAGATTTGTGTGTAATGGGTGGAGTTTGTCAATCCTCATTCTAAGTGAAATGGGAACCAAGGTAATCAGCTGAGAGTGAAAAAAGAGAAGGAGATGTTCAAGTCCTCTCTCACACCTAAATTATGATTTTGGCTCCATTGTTTATATATGGTTCAAACTCTAGATCAACCTATTTAGCACTTCAGAGCAGCTTCCTGTCAGAACCTCGTAGAAGAGACTTTCTTCTTATTTTAGCTTCTTTCTTTTGCTAGCTGTTGAGCACTCAAGGAAATTTTAAGCTAAAGATCCCATTTTCTTCTTCCTTTATCAAAAGCAGAAAGAAAAACACACACACACAATGGTATAGGTCCCAGATTTTTACGAAACTTCCTGATAGTCTTCAAATCTTAAAAAGAATGTTCTCAACTCTAATCCAACTAGTTATTCATGCATTAAAAAAATATTGAAATATCTACCACAAGCCAAGAACTCTATTACCCTTTGGGTTTACAGTTGTAAACAAAATAGATACAGTTCTTGTCCTCATGGGCTGAATGTCTTGTGGGGGAGAGAGACAATAAACAAGTAAACTAACGTGGTGCTCCAAGGACAATGATGCTTCAAGGATAAAGGACGACGTTGCCTGAAAAAGTGTCAGCATTACACCCCCTACTGGACTCTTAATTGCCCTCCCCACCATGTTGTAATGGTTACAAAATTCCTGAGCCCACCTGGGAAACAGGACCTGTCCCAACTAAGGAAAGGCATATGTCCTGTCCCGCTCCCACTCTATAGAAGGAAGGTATATGTGCCTTGACCAATCAGTAAACGAAATTTTCACCTTGGACCATTCCTTTGTTTTCTGGCTATAAAAACTGAGCAATAGCACATGTTCAGGCTTGAGTGTTCCAGACTACTAGGAAGTCAACACGCTGTTCTGGCAGCGACCCTGCCCTCCAATAAATTCTATCTTCTTTACATTCTGCCTTGTGTCTAGAAATTATTTTCCAACCCTCATTCAGACCACGACAACTAACAAATAAATATATATTTACAAATTGTGATAATTTGACAAAACTGAACTGGGTACAATGACTATGAATAAGTAAGGCCCGCTTCAATAAGGTGGTCAAAGGCTGCTCCAAGGAGATGAAATTTAAGTTGAATCTGGGTCCTCTGAGACCATTTACTTAATTTTTAACAAAAAATAATGTATATGCACAAAATTTAATAGTTTTGTTAATTACGTATTATCATTATATATTAACTATGCTTCAAACCATTCAATTTTTCTTATGTGAATAAGCCCTCTTTTCTTTCTGAACACTTTAAAACAGTTAAGACATAAACAGATTATTTTAAACTGAAGATATGTAGCAGTTTCTTGCTTGTTTTGAGCTCAGTTTGCAAAAGAAATCAGTTTTCCACTTAATCAGAATCGATGTCTCTCTCTCACTCACACCAGGAGATGCTGGTATCAGGTCACACTCCTCTCTCTCTGTGTAGACTTCCTTATCTCTGTGTCTCACAGGGTGACCCTCTTCTCACATTCTTCCTCTTGGCTTCTCCACATGTCAAGGTGAAATCTATTTAATCTGCAAAGCTCCCAGGATCAAAAAGAGAAGAAACTCTTTCCTCAAGGAGCAGAGTAGGAAGGAACCTGAATAAACAATGATCACAGGTTAGGAACTGGGTAAAAGGAAGAGAAGAAAAGAATTGGGAAGACAGGGAAACAGGAGAAGGAGTATTCCAGGAAGAAAAGTCAGAGGTGTGAGTGGGCTGGAGACCCCTTGAGGAAGCTGGATCTGGGGATGGAGCTGAAATGTCCTCCAGGCCCCATAGAGAAGGAGGGAGAATGTTAATGTCTGAAGCCAATTATCCTGTTTCCTTGTGTCCCATTACACCCAGCCTAGGCTGCCCCTTAGAATCTTGTCAGATTCACACTTCAGACACCTATTATTACATGCTGTGTATTGGAGATGCAGAGAAGGGTAAGCATGGGCTTTGTCATGGTTCAGTGGAGAAGACAGACACATGCACAAAGGCCATTATACAGCACGCTCAGTGCTCTCCTAAAGTCATTTACTAGGGTTAGCCGCAGATCGTGATGATTGTAACCGTGAGTTCCCCAAGGGGTGGGAATATATCCAGACCTCTTCTTCACTGTATCTTCAATGACTAGAACAACACAGGGTGCCTTAAAAATGCTCTGTAAATGCGTGTTGCTTAATGAAGAAAGAGGTGCAAAAATATTTATACCTTAGATAGTGGGCAGACATCATAGGGTTTTAAGCGAAAAGAAACACTAGCATGGCTGTCATTTAGAATTAATCCCCTAGCAGCACAGTCAGGAGGATGATTGGGAGGGGAGGGGAGTTAGGAGACCAGGTGAGGAATACGTGAAGTGAGGAAGGTGTGAGCAAGGGCTGGTAGCGTGAGGAAGATGAGGGCTCTAAATAACCAGCTTTCTGCCTTTGGCAACAGGAAGAAAACAAGGGGCGTGGGGAGAGGCATGGGCATGGGGCAACATCAGTCCTGGGAAGGACTGTGACCCGAGAGAAGAGGTCCAGGAGAGAAAAGCCCACATGGCTGAGGAGAGCAGGTCGAGGGTAACAGAATTGAGGAGTAGCCCCTGAGCTTACCTATCAGGATGCTACAAGGGCAAACCAGCCACAAGGGGTTGAGGAGTGAATAGCTGGTGAGGAACCAGAGACAGGGAGCAGAGACAGCTGTTTCAGAAGTCAGTGGAGAAGAGGAGAGGAACAGGTGTGCTTGGACCGAGGCAGTTTCCTGTCATGGCCTGTGGAACCCAGGAGAGGCCACCCTTGCCCACCAGAGGAGCACAGCCCTGTTACCCTCTCGGAGCAGCTCTAGGCAGGAGTAGGGGCTGAGGCTTCTCTGAGGACACAGGCAAGAAGGTCTGGGACCCATCCTCAGTGGGCTCTGCAGGACTGAGTGAGGATGGGGGAAGCACCTTCCCTCAGGGAGTGCCGGGAATGAGCCAATACCCAGCTGAGTCTGCTGCAAGTCCAGGCATGGGGGTCTGGGGCCGACAGAAGGTGGGCAGAGTGGGATGGTAGTGCCAGAACCCTCATCTCCTGCCACCCCAGAGATGCTCCCTCCTGCAAACTAATCCTGCCCTATTTTTCTTTAACCACTCCTAGAACCCTGAGGAAGGCAGGCAGGGATGCTGTGAATCTGGACCGAGTCTGCAGTGAAAGGTTCTCAGAAGGAAGCAGTTACCTGAGCAGAGGGGCCTGACAGGGATGGAGTGGAGCTCTGGCTGATGGGGTTCTTGGCAGTACAGCGATACCTGTCACTGACCCCAGATCTCCAGTACACGCTGAGAGTGGCCCCCCGTGAGACACAACTGCCCCCTGGCCTTGGGGGTCCCAGCTATACTTAACATCCTCTCCAGCCTTGTCCATCCAGCAAGCCAGGGTGATGAAGCAGGTCCCATCCTTCATGATCTGAGAGCTGGCCGTGATATTGGGCTCTTGCAGACTCTCTGTTCCAAGAAGGGATAGTTCAAGCTATGAGAAGGCTCTGGCTTGGCCAAGCAGAGGAGAAGAAAGGTCAGAGTTCAAACGTAGGCCCTCTACCCCCCACCCCCACCATAGCCGCGCAGGGTGAAATCCTTGGTGTTGTTGATCGGGGGACTCTGCAGAGTTATCCAGGCTTTACAGGAGCCAGAGTCCTGCAGCCTCAGGGAGCTGATCTGAAGAGAGTAGTTGTGGCGGAGGACACTCACTCTCCTGCTCTTGGGTCCCTGCATCCCAGCAACAAGGATTGGTTTGCCTGCCGGTCCTGGTTGCAAAATAGCCACAAGCCCTGGAGAGCTCCAGGTAACCTTTTCAACCTCCTGCCCCACCGGGACTTCCAGGGGCAGAGTGGCCGACTTCCCAAGGGTGCTGATCACTATCTCCCCTACTGATTCCCCTCCCAGGATTCCTGGTCCTGCAGATGGAGAGAGAAAACCACAGCTTCAGCGTCAGGGTCTCCCTGGCCACTTGGGCCAGCCATAGGTCCCATCCAGCCCCTCCTGCCCAGACCCCTCCAGCCTCCCCATCAGGTCCAGCGGGTCTCCTTCCTCTCCCCTGACCACACAGACCAACCCTGGCCCCCCCACTCTCTCAAGGGTGTTCGCCCCTCTCCTCGGGGCCTGAAGGGGACAAGACTCCTTCCTCCAGCTTCCGTCCACTCCAGAGCTGCCAAGCAGGGTGTGTGCTTGGGTTTCAGGTACCTGTGCATGAGGGTGGCACCAAGACAGGGAGGGAGCTGTTGTTACTAACTGGGTTCTTGACCACACAGGTAAAGTTCAGAGCACTGTTCCCAGGTCTCAGGGAGACACTGAGGACAGACCCTCCATGGGACACAACAGTCCGGGGCCCCAGGGGTATCCCGCTGTAGGTCACAGTGCCTCCTCTGCTTTCTGCCATGCATGTTAGGATGACGAGGCAGTGTCCATTCCCACTCATCCTAGAGCTCATTGTGACACGGGGCCGGGCCAGCTGCTCTTTGTGTGCAACAAAGAACCAACGGAAGACTGGAAAACTGCTCTGGACCTTCCCTTCACAGGGCAGAAGCAGGAGGCGTGGCTGCCAAGACCCTGCACCACCGTGAATATACATAAGGAACAACAGAGGCAGAAGCTGGCCACGTCTATTCTCAAGCTTTGGGCTTTATAAGGCATGTCACTTAATATCTCCTCAGATTCCCAGAACAATCTTATGAAGTAGGTAGGGAAGGTGTTATATCTACTCTATTAAGTTACTTGCCCAGAGTCTCATCGATCCTAAATCCAATGGATCTGACCTCAAAGCTGAATTCCCACCGTGCACTGAGTAGATGAAGGCTGTCTGTACTGGCAAACAAGGAACCGTGTTGTAATTACATCTTCCTCCAGTAGGGGGCTCTGCAGTATACACTGAGCTTCCAGATGCTGAACCAGGCTCCCAGAGGACGTGGCCCTATGCCTTTGAGGTTTCTCCTACGTCCTTGCATTCCCTTCCACCTCCACTCCATCCCTTCTCACCCCGGGACCAGGCACCCAGATGCTCTCCTTAATGTATCCAGAGTCTCGTTATTTGCCCACCTGGCTCCCCAGGCCAGAATCAGGACGGTTTGAGGGCAGCAGCAAGAGCAGTTGCAGACAACAGACAATCAGGACAGGCAACAAAGCCACAAGGCTTGGGAGAAGACTGCTCTGCTATTGGGCCTCTGCCCTGGGGTCCACCTGACAGTAGCCCCAGGGGCAACTCAACTGTGCAAAATAGGACAACACAGCCCGGAATGTCCCCCAGGAGAAGGCAAGCTGGACATGTCCACTGCTGGGTAACTTCCTGCTGCCTCACTCCAGTGTGTCTTCCATAGACCAGGCCCTGGGATCCAAACCCTTCCCCTGCGACCTCTCCTGCAGGCCCTTGTCTCCTCAGTGTCCTCTCAAGCTCAGGAAGATAAATACAGGGACATATGAGAAATCCAGGGTGTGGCATTGGGGTACCTGAGTTCTATTCCCAGCTCTCTGCATCTTTCTAGCTCTCTGTCACGGATATGTCATTTTTTTCTCTCTGAGACTCAGTCTCCTTAGCCTAGAAATCAAAACCCCTTTCCTGCCTGTTAGCAAGGCTGTCACGAACCGCCACTGACTTGGGAAATACCCTGTGAAGGATGAAAGCCTGGCCCCTTATCATCACTCTTGCCCCAGGAGCCCTCTCTGGAAGACCCCACCTCTGATTGGTTAGCACAGCTTTATATCCTGCCCAGAACGCGCACTGAGCTCATCTTCCCAGAATGACCATCAGCATAGTGAGAGGGCTCTCCCACCACCCCTGGGGTGAACAGTCCTACCCCAGGTCCCAGCAGCCCCTCACCCAGTGTTCCCTCGCCCTGTCTGAGGAACAGGCCACAGCCATTCCAGGCCAATTTATGGCAGAAATGCTTTCTCCCCAACCATGTGAACCTGACCTTGGCAATTCCATCATCCCCGACTTAAAAAAAAAAAAAAATGCCTTCACCTAATAGGAATATTTCCTGTCACATAACCCAGGAAGATGTCTGAGAAGGATATCCACTTTCTCTCCATCACTTAGCTTCCTGTGTTCATCCTCACTCCTCATTGGTACCTTTCCTGCTACCCACTGTAGAGGAACAGCTCTGCCATGGCATCATGGTGACCTTGCCTGGTGAACTTGCCATCCATGGCCTCCTTGCTCCTCAAGCAAAGACTAGAATCATGGCTAATCCGAGTCTTGCAAAAGGCCTTGTGATCCTCCCAGAACACGACAGGAGGGTGGCCTGTGAGGAATTACCTTGAAGCCATCTCCCACAGGCCTCCCACTGGTCCCTCCTGGGAGGCTGTCATGAGCAGTTTGTCATGGGGTTCAGGGCTTCCTGCTCCACCCTCGCAGAACAGAGCTGTTGACTACAAAACCTCTTCTCTGAAGTCTAGAATTTATTTCTCAGCAACCCCCGTTATGTTCATCTGGTTCCTTTTTTCTCAGTGTCATCATTTCTGGGGTGTGGGATGAGGAGCTTTGGCCCCTCTCCTTCTCACTACCTATATAAGTAATAAGCTGTTTGAATCTAAAAGTACCTGACTGTGTCTTCACTGGCCGATCTTGCTGCTGCGTATGCCTGACACGCCCCCCCCCCCCCCCCGCCGACTCCTTGTCTCCTTTGTAGTTTCCCCTGCCAAAACAATCGTTTAAATTTCCTTAAATGAATATGATAATAGTGTTCTCGTACATCTGTACAGTGCTTTACAAAGTTCTTTCCCATGAATTTCATTCTCACAGAAGGTAGCGTTCCTATTTTAGCAAGGAGGAAGCTCAAGGCCACACAAGTAGGTTGTGGCAGAAGCCAGTTCTCAGGGCCTGAAATACCATTCTCTGCCCAGACCCAGCGGTTCTGCTGCAACTGGTCTGGGACACGTCCTGGGCCCCGAGATTTTTCAGGATATTCTCCCAGGTAACTCTATTTTCCATGTTTTTCCTCAGTGAGCACGTGTTAGCCTTTTAATTAGAAAGAAAATGATAAATGTAACCAAAGTGGGAAAGGCTATAAAAATGACTGAAAGACAGTCACCACACACACCCACCTGTTGTCGTTCCCCAGACACTCACCATAGACGTGCAGGCTGTACTCCCAGGCGTGGGTGATGCGGGAACTCCACAGATTAACGTGGGCTCGGTAAGACCCTGCACCCTCCCAGCTCAGGTGGCTGATCTGCAGGGAGCAGCCTGGGCCCACCACACTCAAACGACCCCAGTACTGTGTTTCTGCCTGGTAAAAGGTGTCTGGCCCTCCAGCTTCTACCAAGGTTACCGTGGCTATTACCCCGGGGACCAAACGACACATCCAGTAGATGCTCTCCACCTGCTGTCCATCCTGCAGCTGCAGGGGCAAAATGACAGACCCCCCTAGGGTCCCAGTTACCACCATGGGGGCTGAGTCCTCTCTGGAAGCCCCTGGTCCTGCAAACACAGAACAGAGGCTTCAGAGGCAGCCTATTACATTGGAGGCCACAACAGGCCTGAGAGAGTCAGGGCCATGATTATTATTCCTATTTTAGAGGTGAGAAAACAGAGACCCACAGAATTTAGGTGCCTTGCTCAAGACTGCATAGCTAGTTAGGGATAGAACTAGAACACAACTTGGTCACTCCTCCACACCAAAGTGGTCTCCTTCAGCATTTACATTAATTAACATAGAAGGAAATAATCAATGAAGGCTGTCCTAAGGGTTGCAGGTACTAAGTGTCATGGAGAGTAAGCAAAATTCTTGGGAGGGGCCTATGGGTTCGATGATCTCTGCTGTTTCTGTGAGTCACTCTCTTGCCCATTCAGGGAAAAGGACCAGAACTCACTTAGCCCAGCTCCATCCACAGCAGGAACTGCTTTCCAGCATCCCCCATAATTGCTTATTTGGCCACTTCTGAAACAAAAGCCAGCTCCTCTGAGGCCCAGCCAGGAATCTGGGAACATATCTTTCCAGAGCAGGAGGGATGGTGCTGTGCTAGCCAAGCCAGGTTAAGCGTGGTCCGTGGGACAGTCATTTGGATACCAGCCTATACTGCCCTTGAGAGAAGAGTGTAACACCGGGGCACTAGTCAGACTGCCCAAGTTCAAGCCATTGCTCTACCAGGTGCTAGCTGTGTGATCTTTGGCAGGTTACTTAACCTCTCTGAGTCCTGGTTTTCTCACCTGTGAAACAGGGAGTGCCATCTTCCAGGATTTTGTGAGTGTTAAATGAGATAATGCAAGTAAATGCCTCACTATGGTATTATTAAGACACTTAACGTCACTGAAATAAGTTGGTGACTGCATCTTGTTTGCATCCTTACCAAAACTAGTCAGTGCTCTTGCAGAGAAATGTAAAAAAAAACCACTCCTAAGTAGTGCGACCCACCTCTATTTTTGCAACACCGACACAGTCCCAGGAGGCAGAAAGTCTGAAACTGACTCAGGTCTGCTGCATAGCTGTTTAAAGAGAAGAGGTTGCCTGGCCCAGGGAGGGATGCAGGTCCTGATTCAAACTGGAATCTAGAAGCACTGGCTGCATCACTGATTCCTAGGCCTGGTGGTAAGGTTTTTCTGCTGAAAGTTGAACTGAGAAGTCCTGTGATAGTAGTTGTGGAGAAAAGGGGTAGGAGAGTGGTTGCTGTCTTGTGGGAGTGGGGATTCCACACTGTGGGGATGTACAACATCCTGTGTGCCCACCAGAGAATCCACTTGACGGCCTGGTGTTCATTTCTTCCATGGAGCTGTTCTGGCTCCACTTGGAGGACTGTGCAAATCGGCTGGAAGCATGCCAAGGCAGTGCTGGCACCACCAGATGGATCTTTCTCATCCCAAGTTGGCCCAGGACCTAAAGTCTGGCCTGGAGGAATTCCACCTTGACCAAGCAGCTATGGTCACCCTTGCACCCTTGAGTGCAGTAACTCGTTAAGCCTAGTTCAAGTGCTACTTCCTTTCTGGAGCCTTAGCTGAGCTCCATACTTCCGGTCTGGCCATGCTTTCCTCCTAGTTTCCTTCAGCCTGTGCTTTTGTTGGCTTGTTTTCTTTAAAGCTTTTACTTCATTCTGCCTCATACAACTAGCTGGGTTGTTTGTGTTTCCCCATAGTTCATGAGCTCCCCAAGGACAGGAGAAGGTAGAAGGGAATTAGTATCTGAGCAATAAAGTAAAGTAAGGCTGATGGTTTAGCCACGTGGTTAGGTGCAGTGGGATGTGTGTAGAGCTTCCCTTTCTGAATCCTGTTTCTGGATTCAATGAGGGAAAGAGACACAAAGGGATCAGATCAGTACATGAAACGCCAGTGCCAGACACTGCTGAGGACGTTAAGCACATTATTTTATTTAACTTTCCCAGCAAACTAGTAAGGCCCGTATTTTTATTCCCACTTCACAGATGAAGACCATGAGACTCAAAGAGCTTAAGAAAATTACTTGCCCAGAGTCACCAGCTAGGAAGCAATAGAGGTCACATGAAACCCAAGTTCGCCTGACCCTGAAGCTTATGCTCTGTTGACTACACCGTGCTGTCAGCAGCAGAATTGCACCACACCTAATTCCTCCCTGTGTGCCACTGACCCCTTTCCCCACCACACACACACAGCACAGGACCAGCACACAAGAGGCCTCAATAAATGTTTCTGGAATTGAACCGAAGAAATATGAACACTTTTTAAGGCAGGACCTGTCTCACCCATTCTTTTGCCACGTGCCCTAGGGATGTCCCTGTGAACAGTGACCTCCAAGGGCCTGGCCTGGATGCCCCAGAGGAAGGGAAGCTCACAGATGTGCTTGTTGCTTCATGGAGGGATATGAAAGTGGAGAAAAGGGGAAGCTTCCAGGAATCCGACATCTGAGTTTCAATTCTGTGACTTTGGTTGGGGACACTGTGGCTCTCTGAGTTTCCTTGCTGCTGCTGCATTCCCACCGCTGGGCCGTGCTGACTTCCATTCTCACAGATCACCAGCTGTGTGCCAGAAGATGTCACCTAAGCTCTCAGTCCATCGTCTGTAAAATATGCTTAATACTACCTGCCTTATCTATATCACAAGATTGTTGTGATATAGATCAGATCAGATAGGGATCAGATTATTTAATTTCTTTCTTTCTTTAATAAATTTATTTAATTTTTTATATTTGGCTGAGTTGGGTCTTCGTTGCTGCGTGCGGGCTTTCACTAGTTGCAGTGAGTGGGGGCTGCTCTTCGTTGCGGTGCGCGGGCTTCTCACTGTGGTGACTCCTTTTGTTGTGGAGCACGGGCTCTAGGTGCATGGGCTTCAGTAGTCGTGGCGCATGGGCCTAGTTGCTCCGCGGCATGTGGGATCTTCCTGGACCAGGGCTCAAACCTGTGTCCCCTTCATTGGCAGGTGGATTCTTAACCACTGCACCACCAGGGAAGCCGGGGATCAGATTATTTTAAATTTGAGTAAAAGTTCTTTATAAACTGCCAAGTTTTAAACACATTTAAAGGATTCTACAGCAGGCTTAGGGGACACCCTAAAGGCTGGGGTGGTGGCCACCCTGAAAGCATGTGACCCTGATAACCAGTGCAAGCTGGTTTTCTCCTAAATGAGGATGAAAGCAAAAGACTGAAACCCTGGAAACTAAAAGCAGAACCTGGCCCCTCACCATGGGTTTCTTAAGAGCTCTGTTCCTCTGGCCTCCAGTTCTCAAGCCTGTTTCCTGCCACCACCCAGGTCCTTGGGACCATGGGAGTGAGCAGTAAGAACCCAGAGGGACAGGAACAGCCACAAGGTGCCAGGTTTGAGATCCCCTACTGGAGTCATTTATGCGACAGGAAAGCCCAATTCACAATAAAGGTGACTCTCAGAGGCTTGGGGGAGAGAGCATAAGAGGATCATGCTTGAAATGGCAAGATGCAGGTGAGGTCCTGAAACTGGCTGTGGCAGATCTCCTATCTCATGCCTCCACCATCGGTCTGTCTGGGGACTTCCAGGGTCCTTGTGACTCACCAGCAGAAGAAGTGTGAAAGTGACAGGACACGATCTGGGTTTGCATGGTCTGAGATGATAGCACACACACCCCTCATACGCACGCGCGCACACACACACACACACACACACACACACACACAGAGTCTGGCTCCCAGTGAGGCAGCATCTTCAGTGAAAATGACCCATTGCTGGAGAAACCCAACATGCAGGCAGATAGAGGTGCCTGGGAGGCAGTGGCAAGGACAGACTTACCAATGAAAAGACCTAGGAGGAGCAAGGACCACAGTAGAGAAAGGCCCATAATATGCAGCAGACTGGCCTGCCTCACGACAGCTGACAGGCTGTGTGCATGTAAATATCAGCCCACGAACATTTCCCATTTTTAGACTTCACTGCTTTAATCACATGTAGTTTTTGAGTCACATGCTATGAAAATAAGGGGATATGAAAGAAAGAAGTGTGAGAGGCAGCAGAGTGAGCTATTTAAAAGCCAAAGCTGACGATGTCGCAGCCTTGCTTTAAATCCTTCTAAGGTCCCCCATCCCCTACAAGGTAAAGTCCAGGGTCACAGTCCTGACAGATGAAATCCTTCAGGATCTGCTGGCTTCCCTACATGAGCTCGGCCTCATGTTGTCACCGAGCCTCACGCTTGGTCTCCCACCTCACATACCTTACGATTTCTCACTTTTGTAAATTGACTCCTGCAATTTGGCTTACTGGACTGCCCTAGTCCCTGCCACCTGGCTCACCTGCCTCCCTCTAACATCCTCCTGTTCCCCGACTAAAGTCATCACCACCTTGAGAAAGACTTCGCCTGAAACGCCACACTAGAACAGTTGCCCTCTTCTGGGCCTCTCAGTTTCCCCCTACTAGCCACTATGGTAACACTCAACCTGCTGTACCATGAACATCTGCTTACTTGCATACACTTCCTAGTAGTCTCTCAGCCCTTTGAAGGTAAGGTCTACTTTTTTCACCTTTCAGTCCCCAGTGACTAGCTCAGTATCAGCATATAGTAAGGCCTTAGTTCCTACACGCTTGGTAAGTCCATGAGCAGACACGGAGTCAACAGGCAGAGAAGAACGAGCCCAGAATGGCCCAGAGGCAAAAATGGGAAAGGCACAGGCTTGGCTGTAGCTTCTTAGGCACAGAAACAAGGCTGGAAGAATCCAGGGGACAAGACTTTTGGGACCGCCTCTACCTCCAACCACGAAGGACGACCAGATATCATTTTACTATCTTGCCCTGTTAGTGGTACGGTTGAGGGAGTTGTGTGAAAAGTCCTGGTGTTCCCCTCCACACCAAGGAGTCCTGATGGCTTTGCTAGGCTATGCAGGCTCCTCTGACATCTCCATGAGAATGTGATTGTGACTAGTGTCACCTGTCGCTAGTCACAATCTAGTCAGAAGTAAGGCTCCCTTATTCCTTGGACTTTGATAAGTATCTCCCTGGCCTTCCGTGTGTGGAGGCTAGGTGCCCCGACAAGACTCGAAGAGAATCTATGTTGCTTTTAAGAACATCACCAACGGTCTCCCATCAGTCACATCCCGTAGATCCTTTGGTCCTTATCTTATATGACCGCTTGGTGGAATTTGACATTGGAACACTCCTTACTTGAAACCCTCTCTTGAGGGTGCTGCGGGATGCTATTCTCACTGGGTTCTCCTCACTCAATTATTCAACACACATATGATGAGCTCCTGCTGGGAGCTGCAAAGGCACTGTGTTGAGACTGGGGATTCAAAGATGAAAAGAAGTTTCTGCAAGCATGTTGCTCACAGGCCAGTGGGAAAGTCACATCAATAGAAAAATAAAGTTATGTGAATGATTTAGCCTCAGGAGGGATTGGGTGCAGTGGGGTGTGTGTGAAGCTTTTTGATCTGAATCCTGCCTCTGCTGCTTTCTAGCCCTGTGACCTTAGCAAACTACCTTCCAGTAAATAAGACTCCCCCACTATCATTTATTTCCCTGAAGGTGGTTTTAGTGCTTAAAAAAATCATTCATAGGTTATACTGCTTTTAAGAATTCATATTCAGGGACTTCCCTGGTGGTCCAGCGGTTAAGAGTTCGCTCTCCCAATGCAGGGGGCCTGGGTTCGATTCCTCATCAGGGAACTAGATCCCCCATGCTGCAACTAAAGATCCCACACGTGGCAACGAAGATGCTGTGTGCCACAACTAAGATCTGGCCCAGCCAAATAAACAAATACTTTAAAAAAAAAAAGAATTCATATTCAATTTACTAAAAAAAACCCAAACAGACAAATTAAAAACCTGTCAGCCTTAAGGCCAGTTCAGCTTACAAACATATTGTTCCATTTACAAGTCAGGAAACTTTTAGTAACCCTTTTTAGTGGCTATTGATAATATTTGACTCATTTTACAAATGTATAAATTGATTCCCTTAAGGACTTCAAACCTCACTATTGAATGTCATATATTTAATTTCCTTCTAAAGTATTTTAATCAACAAATAAGCCTCCCCAAATACTTAAAGAGAGCTTATAAATCTAATAATTAAAGTTTTAAATATGGTGATTCTTAAGTGGTTTTAAAATATTCAATACTTCATATATACTTAAGATTTCCAACTAAAATCAAAGTGTAAATCAATTACTCAATTAACACAGCTCAAATCAGAACCACAAAGTTAACTGTAACTTTAATAAGCTGAATTTCTTAAACAACACATATGCTTAGACAAAAAGTATTAACTGATATCTTGAACATGTCTATTCTGAATTCCTTATCTTTCCAGGATTGAAAGATTCATAGCTACAAAGGAAACAATCATCTCAATCCCAGCTATTCCCTGGGCCACTTTCTCAACCAAGGACAGTTGGTTAATGATCAGATATCACTGACACTTTAGCTGATGGTCCCTTTATTTACTTTGTTGATGCCCTCTAAAAGGGTCTCATGCCCTTGTCTCCTAGATTCAATTTGCACACTGTGATATTACCTAATTTTTCCCCTTCCTGCAGCTACAGAACTTGATTTTTCCTTTGCATTTCTTTTTGCTCTTAAGATATTTAACTCTCTTTCCATTTAGGTGTAAAGAGCTTTGAACTTGCCAAAATTCTATACTCTTTTCATATTCTTCCAATCTTTAGGAATAGTACATATTAGAACCTCACATAACATTAAAAGTAAAGTCAAAAAAATGCAGTTATGTAACATGCAGGGTCATCTTAATTGCAAAGTTATTGAAGGGCTGGTTTGGGGCTCATGGTGAATCTATGCAACTAAATTTGGGACTATGGCTGCAGGATCCAAATTGCAGCCCAGGCTGGAGTTTGATACTACCTGAAGGCAATGCCCATTAAATAGGAGCCTATGACTGACTGGATTTCCAGGACAGTAGCAGGGGTTCCAGACTTTCCAGTCATTTGCACCCTTTGTTGGCCTGGTACAAGGACACTGAGAAACTGGAGATGCTGGGACCAACCTGCCTCCACTCTGCTTCCCAACACTAGGTGCCTTTTCATCCATGACCCAATTAGAATATTAGCCCTCGCTGTGTGAAGACAGGGGCTGGGTAAGTACAAGACCCCATTTGCCAACTGCATTATATCAAAACTCGCATTATTTTAGATTTTTATTGTACTTAATTACTATACTTAAATGATACTTCATTTGGATTCTATCACAAGATTGCATCTACCTATGTTCACAACTTCAAAGATGGTCCTTCCAATGACATTTCCCTCACTAAGCCTCAGTTTCCTCATCTCTAAAATGGGGATAATAGGAGTACCAACCAAATAGGGTTGATTTGAGGATTAAAAGAGAAAACGTATGTAAAACTCCAAGCACAAAGCCTTACCCACAGCAATTACTCAACAGATGTTAGTGATTATTTTTATTATTAACAATATCTTTGAACCCTCTCCCACCTTTGTTCTCTCTTCCCATCCAGGCTGTCCCTGCTCTCATGCTCTTACCTGGGCTCCCTAGTGACCTGTCTTCTCATATCTCAGTCTCATTCCTTCCATCCACCTTCCACTCTGCTGCTGGAGTAATCTTTCTTCGAGTCCTTGAGTCAGGCCATGCCTCTGCTTAAAAACACTTGCCGGACCATCACTGCCTGTAGTCTTATGTCTTAGTCCATTTGGGCCACTATAACAAAAAATACCATAGGCTGTGTGCCTTATAAACAAGAAATTCAGTTCTGGAGGCTGGGAAGTCGAGGATCAAGGCACCAGCAGGTTTGGCGTCTGGTGAGAGCCTGCTTCCTGGTTCATAGACAGCCGTCTTCTCAAGGTGTCTTCACATGGCACAAGGGGTGAGGGAGCTCTCTGGGGTCTCTTGTATAAGGACACTAATCCCATTCTTGAGGGCTCCACCCTCAAGACCTCATCATCTCCCAAATGTTCCACTTCCTAAAACCATTGCATTTGGGATTAGACTTCAACATGTGAAGGTTGGGGAGACACAAACATTTAGTCCATAGCTCCTAGGTTGTAAGACCCTCTATCTGAGCTGTGGCAACCGTTCCTGGCCCCATGCCCTGCAGTTCTCTCTAGGCAACCACATTCTAACCACAGGACCAGTACTAGAGTGAGGTGAGAGAGGTGTCTAAAGCACAAATTTAAGGAGGCCTTCCCTCTCAGGATTGTACAGCATCAGCTCATGACCAGCCTCTGAAGAAGCTCTCCATGGGCAGAGGCCTGTTATCTTAATTGTCCCCCTCTCTCCCTCCTTCCTCCCAGACTTCTTGGGTTCAAATTCTCAGTAACTACAAAACTCAGAGCAAGCTACTTACTCTCCTTATACCTCAGTTTTCTCATCTATAGAGTGGGGATGATAAAAAAAAATACCTATCTCATAAAGCTGTTGTGAGGACTAATGAGTTAATTTGTGTCAAGTTTTAGAAGAGGGCCTAGCACCCGAGAAGCACTCACTGAATGTTAGCTCAAACCATACACTCCACCATCCTGAAGTTTTCTAAGTCCTCTAATGTTATAGCCTAAGTAAACATATAAATCTCAAGATACAACAAGCTACAGCTTAACCAGCTATTACACTATCAATTAAAAGAAGTCAGCTTCCCAAGGCAAATAAAGGGAATTATGCTACCCCCCCCCCCGCAACTTAATTCTCATCTCAGCCAGTTCTACAACTGTTACCTGCAACATCGATCCTCAGCACAGTTTCCCCGGTGTTTTTTCAGGATTAATTCAAAGTCTTTCAGTTGCGTTGACAGGAAGCCAACACAAACTGGCTTAAGCAAAATAGGGAGTTAATTAGACCATTGTATTAGTTATCCATTGCTGTGTAACAAACTGCAAAATTTAGCAGCTTAAAACAATAAACATTTATTATCTCACAGCTTCTATGGATCAAGAATCCAGGCACAGCTTAGCTGGGTGCCTCTGGCTCAGGGTCCCTCACTAAGCTACCGTCAAGGTTTCAGCCAGGGCTGCAGTCATCTCAAGGCCCTCCTAGGGGAGGATCCACTTCCAGTTTCATTCCTGTGGCTCTTGGCAGGCCTCAGGTTCTCATCAACCATTGGCCAGAGACGATAGTTCCATGCTGGACGCTGGCTGGAGGCCTTCCTTATCTTGGGGCCCTGCAGTTCACAACATAATACCTGGCTCCTCGCATGAGCTCAAGGAGGGATGGGGGTGGAGAAAGAGAACCCAAGATGGAAGCCACATCCCATCCCTTCTGCCACATTCTGCTCACTAGAAGCAAGTCACAAAATCTATCCCACACTCAAGAAGAGGTGATTACACTAGGGCATGAATACCAGGAGGTAGAGATCTTTAAGTGGCATCTTCAGAGCCAAGTTTAGAACCTAAGTCTCCTGAGGCTGAAGCAAGTGATACCCACTATTGGTTTGCAAATCCCATGAAGGTTATTAATAGACTTGGGACCTCTACCCCAGCCTGAGCATGTGGGAGGAGTCCGTGGTGCTGGGTATAAACAACCCGCCCTGGGACACACACACACACACACACACACACACACACACACACTCACATGCAATTGCGGAAGCTGTGGTAAGTGTTTCCTCCTTCAGCATGTTGTCTGAAAACAGATCATCATGGCGAGCCCAGGGAGACAAACAGATGGCTGGGCTCTACAAACTTTCTCCAATAAGCCACCAAAGAGTCAGCCACACATATTCTCTCCCTGTCTATGGATCCCTCTCCTCTTCCTGCTCATGGGTAAGTCCACACTATGGCCACCGCCGCTTGCTACTGGTGTTCCTCTGAGGCTGGTCACATTTCTGCTGGGGATTCTAATTGATAAAAGCAGGAAACTCTTCTCCTTTTGGTAATTATTCTGCAAGTTCCACCTTACTCTGAGCTCTGTATGTGTGTGTGTGAGTATGCATAGTTACACACCATGAATAGGTGACATTCTAGCCCCGGTCACAAATAACTCTGGGCTCAGACTCTTCCTCTCACCCTCACATTTTCCTGCTAAGAAATACTGGGTGATGAGTTTGTTCCCTATACATTGTGGGTAAAACACACAGAGAGATACAGGGAACTTGTCCTGAGGGTAAGCCACCTGTCAATTTCCTAGGGAGGGATAGAACTGCTGGAGCTTCTTTCTACATCCTGCCTTGTTTATCACATGTATGGAGGCTTCATTAGGGATCTGGAGATGGTCTGGTTGCCCTCGGCTAGGTGGCTTCTATGTGAATATCCTTTCTCCCCACCATCCTACCTCCCCCTCAAGGCCCAAGTCCTGCTAGTTTCTGAGAAACATTTCTCAAGAGCACTTTCTATTTCATCTTTGCTCACCCCTCTCCAGTGGGCAGAGCTAACCCAGTACCCCAGGGAGTATCTCAACCACCTGGGACTGTGGCAGTTACTATCCGTCTGGAATCCTTCTTCATCACCAGGGATTCAGGGAGGATAATGCAGGTAGCACTAAGGACCTGACAGCAGTGAGGATGGAGGTGGGGATGGGCAGTGAGGAAAACTCTAGAAAACTCTTAGATGTATGTATGGGGGTAGAGGGAGCCTAGACCTCAAGACTGAATTTTAGTTTGACCTCCTTTCACATTTTTTGGCTGTGTTGGGTCTTCGTTGCTGTGTGCGGGCTTCTCATTGCTGTGGCTTCTCTTGCTGCAGAGCATGGGCTCTAGGGCGCATGGGTTTCAGTAGCTGTGGCGCAAGGGCTTAGTGGCTCTGTGGCATGTGGGATCTTCCCAGACCAGGGATCGAACCCGTGTCCCCTGCATTGGCAGGTGGATTCTTAACCACTGCACCACCAGGGAAGCCCCGTCTCTTCACTTTCTATTTCATCTTTGCTCACCATAAAAACACAGGTGGCAGCAGGGCTGTTTATATCCACACCCAGCTCTTGAGGTGCTTCTTGGTTATGTTGGATAAACCTGGAATTAGCCACATCCAACGACCTCCAAGCCTCAGGTGGTCAATGCAGGGAATTTCAAACAGTTCAGGGCAAAGAGACATCTCCGTCTGTCTGGTTCCACCAATTAGGGTTACCTCAAACCTCACTGTTTGGGTCTAGAAGGGAGTTTCCTTGAGGCTTTTGTGTTTCCAAGGAGTTGTTTCAGGAACCTAGGAGGCAGTAGGGTGAAAAGTTTTGCCCCCAGCTTTAGTACCAGGAATATTTGAAATTAAGTCCTTGCTCCATCATTTCTTAGGTGTGTGAGCCTCTATTTCTTAAGTGTATAATATAAATAATAAGATGTATTATGCAAGACTGTTTTATCGATAGAGATGGTATGTGTACAGTGCTTGGCACGTAGTTGGGGGAAGCTATGTTTGTTATTATGATAATCACTGTTAAGTACATTATTCTCAGACACTATTCAAGGATGGGCAAGTCAAATTCAGTTATCACAATCTTTGAACCCCCCTTTAATTATTTGTCAAATGATGTAGTTAAAAAATAAGATGGCTGGGCTTCCCTGGTGGCGCAGTGGTTGAGAGTCCGCCTGCCGATGCAGGGGACACGGGTTCGAGCCCCGGTCCGGGAAGATCCCACATGCCGCGGAGCAGCTGGGCCCGTGAGCCATGGCCGCTGAGCCTGCGCTTCCGGAGCCTGTGCTCCACAACAGAGGAGGCCACAGCAGTGAGAGGCCCGCGTACCGCAAAAATAAAAAATAAAAAAAATAAGATGGCTGATACCTGGGGCTCCTGTCACTCTTCAAGGAGCTGTGTAGCACTCTGCTACAATATGATCCGGACCACATCCTGCTCCTCCCACTGACAGTATGAGAGGCTTTGTTTATCGTTGATGTGAGGAGCGATGATGTCAAAACATGTTCATATGAGCCCAGCCAAGACCCAGCACCTCTGGGCTTCCAGGATGGGGTGGTCAGTGCTCTTGGCCTCTATACTCTGGGGCATCACGTACATAGAATCTGGGCTCTGCAACTGACCAAACCTGTGATCTCAGGCAAGTGGCTTAAACTCTCTAAATTTCAGTTCCTTATCAGAAAAACAGGGCTACTTATCAGATAATTTTGAGGATTAAGTGAAGTGATTTCTACAAAGTGCCTAATACACACAGCAATCATGAGCAGTGTCTTCTGCATGAGAAGAGCTCTCTTTTAGGCAACCTCAAACCAACATCACTTCAGCTAAGCTTCTGTCTTCTGAATCTGCCCCCAGAATCTACCTGAACTGACCCTTTCTTGTCCAGGGTTCCTAGTCCTGTGTCCTCCCTAGCTACCACGCCACAAGGTCCAAGTGCTCTGCTGATGGGGGTCTGGGCAGAGACCCCCTTGGCCTGCACCAATCTCTTCTCTGTGTCTACGGAACCTGTAACATTTAGGCTTTCAGAACACACTTCAACCTTTTCCCATCCGTCCAGGCTGTACTTTGGACACTCCTCTCTCTCTAACGTTTTCTACATATTTTTCCACCCAGAGTTCCTGGTGGAGTCTGGGTCCTGAACCCATCTGAGTTGGCCTAGGGTTTACAGAGCACTCTCTAGAGCCTCAGAAGCCCTGGAATCTGGGAATCCAGGTTGGGGTCACCCAGAGGATACTCACAGGACCTCTACAAGGAAATAAGCTGCCGTGGCCAAATGTCAGGCCTCTGGAGCCCTTAGTAACAATGGTTATCAGAGATCCGGGTCTTTCCTGAGATGAGGAAATCAGGTGTTGAAGCAATGCTACCTACCTATTCCCAACCCCAAACCTTGTTCCCAAGCACAGACCAGATTTCCCTGGCCAAGCCAAAGTCAGGCTGAGATCCGTGGGCAAAGAGGGAAAGGTAAGGTGATAATAGAGGCGAGAGATGCTCCTTTTACTCCCAATAGTTTATTATGAAAATTCTCAAACGTACAGAAAACTTGAAAGAATTTTGCAGTGAACACTCAGATACCTCCCAGCTCAGTTCTATCACAGGTGTTTTACTTTACTTCCTTTATCACACACCTATTCATCTATCCACCCTTTTAGCCATCCATCAATCCATCTTGCTTTTTTAAAGATGCTCCATATTTTACTTCATTAGTTCTTCACGATTTACAACAACCTGATTTTATTTCATCTCTACCGCTTTCCTGGAGGAAGATGGTAGAGGTGTGAACATTTCTGTCTTACAGATGAGAATACTGATTCTCAGAGAAATTCAGAAATTCGTCGAAAGCCACAATGCTAATTTCCCTGTAGGAATAGAAACCTATAAAGTCTGTTTTACTGATTATTGTAGCTACGTTCCTGGGAGAGAATGTTTGGGAAGTGAACGAATGGATGAATGAGGTCCATTTGCTAAGCAATGGACCTAGAGGGAGGACAGCCAAAATATCATTTCATTTCTCAACATCTGGCATTTATTACCAATATGTGTTTATTGAATGAATGAATGCACACATGCATGAATAAACGAACAAACAAATGAACGCTGGCTTGAGGACTCCAGCTCCTCCTCCAAGTCCCTCTTTTGTCTCTGCAGGGCTAGGAGCCTCTGAAAAGGACTCAACCCCAACAGTGGTGAAAGGGATTCTAGGGGGTTCAGTGATTCTGTCCCTGAACATTTCAGTAGACATGGAAATTGAGCACGTCACCTGGAGTGGTCCCCAAGAAGCTTTGGCTTTAGCATATGCAAGAGGAAAGATTATCTTAATAGACAAAAGCTACCAGGGGCGAATAAACGTCACCCAGAACAACTCCTTGTCTATCAACAAGCTGACTCTGAAAGATGCAGGATCCTACAAAGCCCAGATAAACCAAAAGAATTCTGAAGTCACCACAAGTGAGAAATTCACCCTGTCTATCTATGGTGAGTTCCAGAGAGCGTCTGTGGGTTTTGACCTTTTATTTTTAAAAGCAGGGTTTTTCCCTCTCCAGGAATTAATCTCTCTAGGACAAAGAGAACTATCACATTGGTCCTTTTCCCCCAATTTCCCCCTTTTCCCCCAATTCCATAAATACAGATGTCAAGAGCGAAGAACAGCCAAAATGTGTTTAAGAGCTATTTGGATTCTGTTTTCTGCCATGTGGATTCTCTCTCTGTGTTAATATCCTTTATCCATCCATCTGTATTAGCTTGCTAGAGCTGCCATAACAAACTATCAGATTGGGTGGTTTAAACAACAAAAATTTATTTTCTCACAATTCTAGAGGGTAGAAGTCCAAGGTCAGGGTGCCAGCAAGTTTCATTTCTTCTGAGACTCATGCCTTGGCTTGCAGATGGCCACCTTCTTGATGTGTCCTCACATGGTCGTCCCTCTATCTGTGTTGTCTGTGTCTTAGTCTCCTCTTTACAAGGACACCAGTCATACTGGATTAAGGCCCACATTATAACCCCATTTTAACTTAATTATCTCTTTAAAATCTCTATCTCCAGATACAGTCACATTCTGAGGTAATAGGGATTATGAATTCAACGTATGAATTTTGATTCAGCCCATAACACTCTGCCCTCTGGTCCCCCAGAACTCATGTCTTTCTCACAAAATACATTCACCCCATCTCGACAGCTCCCAAAGTCTTAACCCATTCCAACATCAAGTCCAAAATCTTATCTAGATATCATCTAAATCATGTATAAGTGAGACTTGAGGTGTAAGTCATCCTAGGCAAAATTCCTCTCCAGTTGTGAACCTTTGAAACCAGACAAGTTACCTGCTTTCATGATGGGACAGGCACAACATAGACATTTGCATTCCAAAAGGGAGAAATCTGAAAGAAGAAATGGGTCACAGGTCCCAAACAAGTCTAAAACCTATTAGGGCAAATTCTATTAGATTTTTTTAAAATTTTTATTGGGGTAGTTATCTATTTTATATATAGTAGTGTGTATATGTCAATCCAATTTATCCCCCCCTTACCACCTGGTAACCATAAGTTTATTTTCTACATCTGTGACTCTATTTCTATTTTGTAGATAAGTTCATTTGTACCCATTTTTTAGATTCCACATATGAGTGATGTCATATGATATTTGTCTTTCTCTGTCTGGCTTACTTCACTCAGTATGACAATCTCTAGGTCCATCCATGTTGCTGTAAATGGCATTATTTCATTCTTTTTTATGACTGAGTAATATTCCATTGTATATATATGTACCACATCTTTTTTTTTTTGATGATGTATTTTCTTTTTTTTTTTAATAAATTTTATTTATTTATATATTTATTTTTGGCTGCATTGGGTTTTTTGTTGCTGCATGTCAGCTTTCTCTAGGTGCAGCGAGCAGGGGCCACTCTTCATTGCGGCGCGCGGGCTTCCCATTGCGGTGACTTCCCTTGTTGCGGAGCATGGGCTCTAGGCGCGCGGGCTGAGTAGTTGTGGTGCACGGGCTTAGTTGCTCCACGGCATGTGGGATCTTCCCAGACCAGGGCTCAAACCCGTATCCCCTGCATTGGCAGGCGGATTCTTAACAATTGCGCCACTAGGGAAGTCTCCACATCTTCTTAGATCTGAGAATAATCCCCTTTGGCTCTATGATTTATCCTCCTGGTCCACTGGGGTGGCAACCACACCTCCTTGGCCCTGGGCCCTGGCCAGCAGCCCTGCCCCCTGGAACCAAGGAGGAAACCACACCACCAAAGGCCCCTGGGCCTATGACCTTTAGGCCTGTGGTGCCAGTGGCAGACCTGTCGACCTCTGAACTGCCCTTGGGGTCATTCTTCCCTTTTCTTGAAGGATAAAGCATGGTCTCACCTGGACATCTCTATTGGCTTATCCTGTAAAATCCCCCAAATCTGAGAGCCTTCCTTCATTTTGTCCCATCTGTGTCCCTTCAGTCCAAGGTGGCAGAATTTCTACTGAAATGGTTGACTGGATCCTTGAATTACACCATTATCTATCCATACTCTCAGTGTTTTCCCCAGACACAAATTCTCATTTTTTGCTCTATAGATAGGCTGAGAATTTTCCAAATCTTTAAATTCTGGTTTCTTCTTGCTTAACAACTCCTTCCTCAATTTATCTTTCTTCTCTCACATTTTACTACAAGCAAAAGGAGAAAACAGGCAGTGCCCTCAACGCTTTGCTTGGAGATCTCCTTAACTAAATACCCAGTTCATCACTTAAATGTTCTGCTTTCTACAATACACTAGAACATAATTTGTCTAAGTTCTTTGCCACTTTATAAGTATCACCTTTCCTCCAATAACAGGCTCTTCATTTTCAACTATTACCTTACCAGCCACACGTTTAATGTTTATATTTCTATCAATGTTATATTGACAATAATATGTCTATCCCTGAGATAATAGAAATTTTCTTTACAGATCTCTTCTTTTCTTTCTGAGCTCTTACCAGAATCACATTTAACATCCATATTTCTATGAACTGTCTCTTGAAGACAATCTAGGCTTTTTCTAACATGCACCTTAAAACTCTTCCAGCCTCTATCAGTTAACCAGTTCCAAAGCCACTTCAATATTTTTGGGTATTCATTATAGCAGCACCCAGTTCTGGTGCCAAAATCTGTGTTGGTTTGCTAGGGTTGTGATAACAAAATAGCACAGACTGAGTAACTTAAACCACAGAGATTTATTTTCTCACACATCTGGGGCTGGTCATGAGGCCTTCTTCTGAGGCCTCTTTCCCTGGCTTGCATACGGCCACCTTCTTTCCCTATGTCCTCATATGGTTGTCTCTCTGTCTGTGTTGTCTCTGTCCTAATCTCCTCGTCTTATAAGGACACCAGACATGTTGGATTAGGGACCATCCTAATGACCCTATTTTAAAATAATTACCTCCATTTCCAAATACAGTCTTATATCCAAATACAATCACACTCTGAGGTACTTGGGGTTAGAATTTCAACATACGAACTTTGTGGGGACAGAATTTAGCCTATAACACCGTGTTTCTACTGGATTGTTTGACATTTCTGATTGAGTTTTTAGGGTGCTCTGGATATATTAAAGAAATGGAATTCTATGCAGTTAACAGAAATAGAATGAATCAACTTAATATGTACTAACATACAACAATTTCCCAGATATATCATTAAAATTTTTAAAAGCTTAAGGACAATATGTACAGCATGCTATTATATATATGTGTCTACAACTAGAATATCTCTGGAAAGATCAACAAGAATCTCATAACAGTAATTGCCTCCAAGAACAATAGTTCCTGGAGAGAGGAACTAGGTGGCTGGGGCAAGAAAGCTTGTTTCTTTGTGTGTGCATATGTACCTTTTTGTATCTTTGCAATTTCAATTTTATGTATGTATTGCCTATTCAAAAAAGAAAATGAACTTACACACACACACACACACACACACACACACACACACACACACACACAGGCTGTGAACAGAGGAGATGGAACAAAAGGAAAGGAGAGGACCAAGAAGAAAGTCTGGAAGCACAGTGGGTCCCAAATCTAGACCAAAAGACAAGGGCAACTCAAATTATAGAGGCAGAGCTTCCAAATCCCCCATGTTTGAGGCTGGCTCATTCATCCATTTATGTACCAAACATTCATGAGTGTCTTTCATGGACCAGGCAGCTGTTAGATGTTCAGACACAGACACTGGCTCTGTCCTCAAGGAATTCACTAACTGGTGGGGGAGAGAGAGAATAATCAGACTATTGTCATGTTGAGTCTTGGTGATAACAGCTGTAGAGGATACTACAGAAACACTGAGGAAAGGCAATCAACCTAGCTTGCATGGGATACAAAGAGGAAAAAAAAAGGCTTCCCACTGGAACAGATAATGCTGGCCTCTTCTTTGGCCCCCAGCTCTTCTACCAACACCATATTTTTCACTTAGCCCTTTCCTGCTGGGGAAGCAGTCTGAATAGTCTTCCTATTGCCCTTGTTCCTGCAGAACAGCTGCAGGAGCCCCGAGTCACCATGAAGTCTGTGAACATGTCTGAGAACGCCTCCTGTAACATCACCCTTGTATGCTCCGTGAAGGGGGCAGGGGAAGATGTTCAGTACTACTGGACTTCGAGGGATCCCCATGCTTCTGAATCCTGGGGGGGGCCTAGTCTCACCATCTTTTGGTTGCCCTGTGACCCAAACCTGCCATACATCTGCAGAGCCAAGAACCCCGTCAGCCAGAGCAGCTCCCGCCCTGTCCATGCCTGGCAGTTCTGTACAGGTAACTGGCTCCACTGAGGCCCTCCAGGGGATTCCAGAAACAGTCTAAGCAGCTACAGAGTCTAAACCCCAGGATTCTGGCAGGACACAGATGAGGTAGGGAGGTAAGAGAACAGGCCCGAAAATCCCCTTTTCTCTACCCTCAGGAGCCTGAGAGAGACTGGTAGGGGACTTGGGAACTCCCAGGGCACTCTGAAACTCCAAGGGTCTATAACACAAGAGAGGGAAAGAGAGTATGGATGCAGAAATCCAGATTGCTCTTTGCTTGGGTAGGGGTGTTTCCTACGGTGTCCTTAGAAGGGCAGAGAGGGCAGGAGAGGACTGGGTATGCAATAGGCAGAGCCAGGTGCATACCTGTGCATGACAAGTGGTCATGGGAAAGCAGCAGGCATGCCTCATCAGAGAAAGGGGGAAGGAGGCCTGGGCAGGAGGGTGTATCAGGCTATGGTCCCCTTCAGGCAGGCTCAGGGTCAAGGGTTCGAGACCAGTGGCTGAAACTGCAATGTCTCACTTCTGGCTACAGATCTAGGAGCTTCCAGAGGAAGACCAATGGGGGAGACAGTAGCGGGGATCCTGGGGGATTCCATCACCCTGTCCCTGGCGCTCCCGGACAGTCAGCACATAGACAACGTTGTCTGGATGTTTAACACCTCTATTATCAGCAAAGAGCGGGGAGAAGAAGCAACAGCCAATCAACTCATTAAGTTCAAGGACCCAAATCGGAGCACGGTGTGGGTCTCCAGCCAGGACTACTCCCTAAAGATTGGCCAGTTGAAGATGGAGGACGCCGGCCCCTACCACGCCTATGTGTGCTCAAACGCCAGAGTTGCCAGCACAAAACATATCAACCTGAGCGTCTACCGTGAGTTTCTGAGTAGAGCGTCCATCATTCGATTCATGCCCTGAAAGCTTTCTCCTCTTTGCTGCCTAGCCCGCCTCCCTCCTCCTACAAAATGCCTTAGACCCACAGGACAGCTACTCAGTTCACACCAGTACGTTCACGGGGGGACAATACAATCAGCAGCTGAGCAAATTCCCCTAGCCCAGGCCCCCTTCTTCTAGGCTTCCAGTTAAGCCTCAGTCAACCAACTTCCGGTACTTGCCCTGTCCTCCTGCATTGATTACTGGGTGGGACAAGGAACTCTCCAACCTGTATTTTTATAGAACATTATCATTTTGCATAAAGGCAGAGCTGGCTGGGTAAAATCATAGAAGACTGAGGAGAAAGCCTTTATTGTCCTGTGACCTCCAAGAGCTTGGAAGGCTACTTGGCTTCCTTGAGTGTGAGGGAAAGAACTCAGTCTTCCTCCTCAGCCCCGTGCTTCACAGGAGCTTAGCTGGACGGTTTGTATAATTTAAATTTGCCAGCTCCTTCACCTCTACCATTCAGACATGGTCAACCTATCCCCTGCCTGGGCATGTTGGTGTCTCAGTACATGAGAAAAGAGTCACTGCCCATGGTCCTGTTAAAATATGCAAGTCAGCTAGTTCACTTCTATTGCCTACTGTGACTCAGATATCAAAGAACCAGGAAGATGATCAAGCAAAAAGAATAAGAAATTGGGAACAAAGAGTGCCAGTCTTACGCTGCTTTTAAAATTGTTAAAATTTATTAAGTGCTTACTCTGTGACAGTGCTGTGCTCACCTCTCCATACTCCTTATCTCATGTAAGGAAATGAATTAGATGATGGGACCCCAAAACGTAAGCCTTGAAGGGCCTCAGGGCACTTGGAAGTGTTGTGCTTATTTGTGTTGATTGGTTTGCTTGTTCTTCACAGTATACTGTATAGAATGATGGGGTATCTTTTTTCACTTTTCATTAACCCCTCTATTTCCAATGACCAAAGATGAATAAAGTGATGAGTCTGAGATTTTAGATCTATCAAAGAAAAGTCCAGGTGCACTCCTGGAGGCATCTTCCCAGCCCTAAGGCAGTGTCAACCCACAACTTCATGAATATATTTTGAATGGTAACTGCCCAGGGTGCAGGCCTGACTCCACATCTGGTCTGCCTTTCTCCTCACATAGGGAGGCTGAAGAAGCCAAAAGTCACCAGGAGCCTCGGGCTCACAGAGGACGGCGTCTGCAGGATCAGCCTGACATGCTCAGTGGAGGACAGTGGACACAATGTGACATACAGATGGAGCCCCCTACAGAAAGGAGCTGTTGTGTCCCAAGAGGGAGCTCACCTCAGTGTCTCCTGGAGAAGTGGAGAAAAACACCCCAGCTTCACATGCAGAGCCAGCAATCCTGTCAGCAACAGCTCCCAGCAGTTTCTTTCTAGGGACCTCTGTCCAGGTTGCTCTCCTGTTCAGCCAGACCTCAGAGCCTTAAGTCCGTGGACCCAAGAGTTTTCATTCTGAGTGGTTCTTTATAAAGTGCAGTGAGGGAGTGTGAGTGAGAGTCTTTAGAGCAGCACATTCCAATAGAAATATAATGAAATTATAATAGGCAATTTAAATTTTTAATAGTCATATTAGAAAAAGCAAAAAGAAACAGGTAAAATTAATTTTAATCATATATTTTATTTAACTCAATATATCCAAACTATCATCAATTCAACATGTAGTCAATACAAAGAATTATTCACGACATAATTTGCATTTCAGTTTGTACTAAGTCATTGAAATCCAGTATGTACTTTACACTTACAGCACATCTTAATTCAGATGCTAAATTCTCATGGGCAGTAGTTGATCTGTATTCAGATTTCATAAAATTTGCAGTTGAAAAAATATATTTATATCTGAGTTGTTCCAAATATACTTATCAGTTTTTCAATAAGGAATAGAGTAGCTGATTTTTAATTTAAATTTTAATTAATTAAAATTAAATAGACAATTTAATTCCTCAGTCATACTAACCAAGGTCACACAGCAGAAGCAGGATTGAGGCTCTGAGTTCTGTGCTCTGCTCTTCCCTAGAGAGAAGTAGAAAAAAAGGAAGGTCTACCCAGGATGTGAAAATGCTGGGTCAGGCTGTGTCTGGCAAGTGGTTTTAGAGCCCCGATCAATAGTAATCTGGATTCACTTTCTAGAACTGTCCTTATGCCATTTATAGAGAGGGGCAGTGTAGTGTGATGGATAAGGGTGTTTTAGGACCTGACAGCCAGCATTCAAATCCCAGCTCAGGTACTTAAAACTCTGTGACACTGGGCAAGCAATAAACCTCTCTACCCAGGGACAGTGTCTGCCTTACTGCTATAATTTCTTGCCTGGAATATGACTGCTCAATAAATAGCTGTAGAATGAATGAATGAATGAAAAGGAATATTTCCTGCAATAGTATGGGATTTTAAGAGGCAGGTAGGATGGCCTTTATGTTTTGTCCTTTGCTTGCCCCAACTCCCTTGTTGTTATTTATATTGATATCACTCAGTTCCTCTTCACAGGACCTGAGAGAAGGACAGCACTTTGGTCTGGGCTCTCCCTGATGGTTCCTTTCACCCTTCTGTGCTTTGGGATCTCTGGCTGGTGCTTTTGGAAGAAAAAAGGACGATGTGAGTTTCTGAGATCAATGATATCTGCCAGTATGAGGCCATTTCCCTAGGACCTCTGGAGAATTCTTTGTTCTCTCATAATTCCCTCCTACCCCTTCTCTCCCAAGACCTCATTTCTTCTCAGAATGATAGGGGAGGAGAGTCAGCTGGGACTCTTTAGTTGCAAATAATTGAAACCCAACTCAAACTAGCTTAGACAAGAAAGGGTGGGGAGAGGTGCAAGGGGACTGGTTTATTATTTGGAGACTCACATAATCAGTCTATGGGCAAGGAAGAGAAGAGCTGGCCTAGAGACAAATGTCACCAGAGACTCAAAAGCCACCAGAGCTCTCCATCTCTCATCCTTATTTTTCCCTATAAGCCAGCTTAACTCTCTTAATACAGCCAGCTGAAGGGAAGGGGTGGGGGTGGAATGTACCAAAACACAGCAACTGGTAGCTCCAGATTCACACATACTAGTAGTTCTGACACCAGGAAGGGGAAAAAGATGTTTCCCCTCCAACTCCAATTTGAAGAACCTCAGAAATCTCTCTGATTGGCTCAGCTTTAGGTCATGTGACTATTGCTTGGACTAATCACTGTGGGCAATGGAATGAGTGTTTGTGATTGGTAGCTCCTTCTAGAATGTCAGTATTGAAGTGGGAATGGAGTAGTTCCCAGAAAGAACAGATTGGTTAGAATATATAGGGTCCCTGGAAGAATTACTGTGAGCCAGCAAACCAACCTGATGAGTGGCTACCACAGAGGGGTTAGAGCTCTCCCTTCCAGAGAGATGGCAGGAAACTCCAGAGAATTCTCCTCAGCTGAAGATGACCCTAGACTCTGGCCAACATTTCCCATGGGCTTGTGCTCACATCAGGGTTCACTCTCCTCCCTAAAGCCTTTTCCCTATGTCCTCAGAAATCTCTCTCTCTCTCCTTTGACTCTCACAGAATCAGACTCTCTCCCCTCACAGCCCTAATGATAATCCTTCTCTAACTTGATTTCTCAGGTTCAGCCCCAGCCTTCAGTTCCAGTCAAGTTGAGGCTCCAGCTGACACACCAGGTAATATATCACCAGTGACACAGGCTATGGGGTTCCCAGGCCAGATGGAAGCTCCAGAGTGTGGCTACTCAGTGTGTGACCAGCAACGTGGGTACACCCAAGGGCTTGTTAGAAACGCAACTCTTGGGCACCACCCCAGAATCCTGAACACAAATCTGCATTTTAACAAGATCTGTAGGTGAATCGTATGCCTGTTAAAGTCTGAGAAGCAACATGCTAAAGGAAGGTGGTTTGGAGAACAAAAGCCACCACCAGACTGAACTCCTGAAAGATGGTAACCAGAGCTAGGAGAACTAGTCCTTCCTCCGGGGTCTCTAGGCTTCCTCAGGTAGTGACTGCCATCACTGGAACGTGCACCATGATAAGGATGAATTTACTGTCTCCACTCCAAGAACGGAGAAACAAAGACCAGATGAAACAGTAAATCTGTGACTGAAGCAAAATTAAAAGTTAGTTGAAATTAAAACTCATAAGACTGTTCAGATACCTATTACCCATAAGTATTATTGAGGCAGTGGTTTTCCAATTTTCGAAAAAGCTAAGGAATGCTTTCTTCAAACAAAATATTATGCAACACCCCCAAATCATAATGCACGTAAAAGTGGAGCTGTTCTGATGAGTGTTGGGGTGGAGAGCTGAGACGCCTGTTCCTTATTCTCCCAGTCCCAAATCTCAGTGTCCTAAATTACCACCTTGAACTCTGAAGCTCTGGAGTTCTAAGGAATCCCCAAACTCTGGCCACTCAGTCAAACCCTGCTTTAAAAAACCCTACGTCACCTCTCATGGAGGGGATGCCCCAAGGAGATGGTATAGGAGGAGGGAATGTGTGGGGGAGCCACGGGCTCAGAAATCCAACATTGCAGCCTTTTCTGATGGGAAAGTGTAACCAAGAGAAAGGGGGCATGAAATGGAAATGAGGTTAGACTTTGGAGATTCCCACCAGCTTCCTCCTTAGAGCTGGCAGAACAGACCCTGGTCTCCCCTAGCCTGAACCCTCCTTCCTTGGCACCCTGGGCACAGGAGGAGGAATAAAAAAGTTTTGGGGATACCACTGTCATCCCTGTCCCTCCTCCCTCCCCCAGCACCTCTCCTCAGTGCCCAAGGTCTGCTTCTTTTATTTCTCCACTATCTCTCCAGAGTTTCCTCTTTGGAGACTCTGCCACTGCCTGAGTTCATGCTGTCATCAATTTTTTGTTTTATTAAACAGGTTGTTTTTTTAATTGAAAAGTCACATATTCACACGGTATAAATTAAAAATAATCTCCTTCTAAATCCCAATCTCCAGCTCTCCCTGAAGAGACCTCCATTGTTAAGATATATGTATGTCTAAATCCTTTCAGAGCATTTTAACGCATTTACAAGCCATATATTCTTTCTTTGATTACACATATGGGAGCCATCTATAACATTTTTCTGAACCTGCTTTTTTAACTTAACAGTAGATCCTAGCAATATTAGCATACGCAGATTAAGACTGACTCCCATTTATTCCATTCTGCAGATGTACCTTAGGTTATTTAACAAGTCCTTATTAACAGACATTCCCATTCCTTGTAACTTCTTCCCTGAAATATTGTGAATAGTTTCCTAACTGGTCATTCCCGCTCCAGAACTTTTCCTTTCTATCCCTTCTGCTCCCCCTTTGAAAAGCTTAATTCTGACTGCTCTAAAACCATCAATGGCTCCTCATGGCTTTGTCTGTTACTCAAAAGGCAAGATAATCTAGTGGTCATGTGTATGAGTCCTGAGGTCAGATAATCCTGTGTTTCTATCCTAGCTCTCCTCCTTGATGACTATGATTATTGCTCAGTATTGGGCCAGGCCACATTTTGTCTACTTTTTTCCTACACAAAGTGCATAGGGGGCAGTATTGAGTAGCAGTTAAGAACACCAGGGACCAGATTACCTGCATTCAGATCCTGGCCCTCCCACTTACTTGGGCAAATATTCAACATTTATGTGCTCCAGTTTCCTCATCTGTGAAACATAAACAAGAATAGTTATTGTCTAGGCTTCATGGGGTTTTATGCAGGTTAAATGAATTTATTCATGAAAAACATTTAGAACAGTGACTGACACATAGTAGACACTTAATAAATGTGAGCCATTATTATTCTACACTTAGATCAAATGGGTTGCTTGATATGTCCCAAAGGCAGTAGACATCCACCCAGGCGTTCATAGCAGGCACCCATTCTGATTGTCCTATGCCCAAACCATTGTGGTTGTTAAATATTTTAAGTATCATCCTTTCCCAAAAGAGAGGGCTCCTCAGGTTTCATGCCTGCCTTTAATCATGCTGTTCTTTCCACCAAGAATACACTGTCATTCAACAAAGTCCTGCCCCAATGTCAAGGCCTACCTTAATTCTGCCACTTCACAAGTTCTTCTCTGCTTCCTAACCAGAGACCATCTCCTCTCACTTCTGCACTTTCCTCCTACTTTTCCTATGACACAGTTGGCCTTACATTAGTTGATTTATGTATAGATCTGACCCCCAGGTAGACAGTGTACTCCTTCAAGACCAGGTCTAACTCACCTTTGTGTTTCCCCAGAGTACCTGTCATGGCAGTTAGGATGGTTTATTCAGCGGGGCCAGTCCTGCTCACTGAGAGCTCCTAAGTCCATCACATATCACACTCGATGAATGCTTATCAAATGAATGAATAAGTGAATGCTTGAAAGGAAGAAGGAAGGGGTAATGGAATGGAGTCCTGTGAGGGAAGACAGGAAAACACCTTCTCCTCCAGTTCTCTAGGCCTCGTCTGGGGTAGGAGTCAGAGAAGCTTGGATCCTTGCACAAAGCAAGAGAGAAGGGGGCTGGCACATACTTTACCAACCCTGCACAATGTGTTCCAGAGCCCACTGCTGACCACACAGTATGCTCCATGCTCTCCCAAGGGTATGAGAAGGTGGACACTTTCCCTAAGACCGCCAGACACGTCTCCGACAGCAGCTCTGACAGCAATGGGACAACTGAGGAGGATGAGGAGAGGACAGAGATGCACCAGCCCGTCAATGGAAGAGACCAGGTGTGTGATTTGGTCACTCAGGAGGACGCTGGACATGACTCGGACTCTGAGGGGCAAGCAGAGTATTATCTCGTCACTCCAGATGATACGACACCGGTGCTTGCGATTGAAGGGGAAACTGTGTATACACAGGTGTTCCTTGACTTTCAGGTGAGCTCTTTTGATCAGTACACCTTCCCTCCCCCTCCCCATTCTAGGACCATCCAGAAACCTGAAAGACTAATCTCTCCAAACTGGAGGACAGGACCAGCGGTGCAAGGACAGAGAATTGTGATTCTATCCATGTTTACCAACCTTGGGGTCCCTTGATATAAAGGAACTTCGCTCCCATTCTTGGGCCGTAAATAAGGGAGGTGTTGGGAAACCAGAGGCGCTGTTTCCACTGCACTAAGGCAGTTCCCACCCTCTATGTGTAATCAGAACCTGGTGGGGTGCCCCTTTTCCTCAAGGGTAGAGGGCGAATCTCTGGAAAGCTCTCTCTCGTCTGGTGATTATGGATATCCTGGTGCTGGTCTGTTACAGGGACAGACCCCAGTTCCTCAGAAGAAAGAGAGGTCAGCCACAATCTACTGCTCTATACAGAAACCTCAGAAGGTGAGAACAATTTTCTCTGCGTCCTAAGGCCCATAAAGTGAGGAAATATTGCCCAGACCATTTTAACTGAAAGCAGAGGAGCTCAAGTTCCACTCACTGTGTGCCCCCCTGACACACTCCATGGTGCATAGAGATACTGAAACAAATATTCCTGATTTACATCTGTGTGGCCAAAAGCTGAACATTTCTAATTAATTTAATGATATCTTATATTGATTAATCTTAACACTACCAGAATAACAGTCTGTAAACCCAAACACTGTATGGTCCATGTATGTTTCTAAATCTATCTCTAATCCATCAAAATGGCAACTTCCCAAAACAATTGGAAATTAGCCAACAGTCTAATGTCAAGATTTTTTGGAATATGTGCTATTAACTACAGCACATTGGTTTCATTAGAGTGTTAAAACATCCCTTAAGCATAGAATTTCCCATTAATAATAAGCTTATATAAAGTTTTACAGTTTACAAAACATTAGCAAACATATTCTCATCTGATCCTTAAAACAACTCTACAAGTGTGCTGTCATCCAAACTTTATAGCCAGAGAAGCTGAGATTCAGGAAATTAAATTTGCCTAAGTTCACACAGATAGTGGTTGGAATTTCAATATTAAAAACCACAAGGAGTTTTTAAATAACCCTGAAAAGTCTTAAACAATTAACCTTGATCTGAATCTGGCTGTCCACTCCACTTTCACTTTCCTGGAAATATTGGGTCCATTCATACTTTTGCTTTCAAGTCTCCCCCAGAATTTCCTCCCTGTAATATGTTCGAACAAGATTTTTTTTTTAACTCTCAAAGTTTTTCAATTATGCTACTTCTCTGTGATTGATGAATCAATCAGTAGATATGTATTGAATACCTTTTGTTTGCCCAGAACTGGGCTGAGTGCTATGGGGATTCAAATATGTTTAAGGCACCACTTTTGACTTTGAGGACTTGTTATCTATCTTTGATGTAGGAGAGTTGGATTGATTTAGTCACCTGAAAGATGAGAGAAAATACTCTACATGACTATTTATTATGTGTGCAGTTCCCAAGGGTTTTTCGGACATTGGAAATGGTAGACAGCACTGCATGGAGGTAGCCAGGAAAGGCTTCATGAAAAAAATAATTTGGATGAGGTCTTAAAAGATGGATAGAATTTGCTCAGTAAATACTTGTGCAAATACACAGTTTGGTTCAACCATCTCTGCCTCATGTCCTGATTTCTAGAGCATGGCCTAATGCCTAGCCAGCTAGGAACTTTATCTTTGGCCTCAAGGCCAAATCTGTACTGTTCACTACGTTCACTAAAGCTGCTTGGGCCTGGCCCTTTGCATTTGGGTCAATACTGGTCAATCTTAAAGTCATGGACAGCAGTCCCTGCTCTGAGTTTCAGAATGGTCATGTGACCCCCCCACACACACACCTTGCCTGGTCAGTCCTGCATGACTCCCACGCCACTCCAGGAACTCAAGACCCCTAAAACCACCTTCACCCACAATATAAGTGGAAATCAGTGCATTTCCTCAGCCAAACTCTAGAAAGAATTTATTCCTTGCCCTCAGAATTTTCAGGACCAGGAATTCTGGTTCTGGGTCTCCTAAGGTCATTATTTCCCACTTGATCAGGAAATGCTCAAACCTACTTTAGTTATTTTCTGACACTTGTCTCTGCATGATATCTCAAAGAAGGTTTGTGCTATTTCCAAGCCATTGATGCTACTTAACCTCCTTTCTGCATCAGGTCAAGTCTCATCTTCTCTTTAGAGCTTTTCCTGAACACTGTCAGACAAGGGATCCTCAGAACCCTTGGAATATGAAGGTCTAATGGTTTGGACTATTACTTTGGAACTTAGCTTCTATCACCTGAATTATCTTTATATAAATGTCTGCATTGTTTCTCTCGCTAGGGTAGACTGGGATCATTAGACTGTAGCTTCACGAGAGCAAGGCCTTTTATTGTCATTTTTGAACACCCTCAATTTGCTGCACTAAACTGTCTTATATCTCCCTTCCAAAGAGCCTAGCGCATGGCCTTCACCATTAGGAGTTTCTCCATAAATGCTTGTCATCAGCTTGGGTAATTGCTTTATTAACCATATTATTGTGTGTCTTTTGGCTCACAGGTGGTGCCAGCACCGCAACAGAATGATCTTGAGTCTCCTGAAATATCTACCTATGAAAATGTCCCCTGAAAAGCAGCTGCCTCCCTCCATGAGGTTGGAGTGCTGGACCTAATAGGACCTGGGGCTCCCGCAGGCAGAAGCACTTCAGAATTTCCTTCAGTGTCCCAGCGATGCCTGGATTTGTGGCTCCCCCTTCCTCTCACCCCCATGACTTCCCAAACCCATTAACAGATCAGGCAACTTCTGGGCTCCATTTGTCTCCTTGCATGCTCATACTGTTTCTGCCTCTCAGCTCAGATGCACACCTCAGAACTCTGCCAAGGCTTGTCATGTTGTTGAAGGGGACCTGGACCTTCACATGTTCCTCTAAAGAGCTGCTAAGATAAAACCAACAGATATTCTCACTTACAGACACAAAGATCTAGGTGAAATCATGACCACAGTAGTATTTTTTTAAATAAAAGGCTACAAATAACCTAAGTGTCCATTTAGTAGGAATCTGGTTAAGCACATGAAAGTATACCCATGCAATGGCAAAACCTGCCACTTCTGTAAAGAAAGGAAAGTAAAGACTAATATGTGCTAATATAGAATGAGCTCTAAGATACATTGTTAATGGAAAGAACAAAGTCTTGGACAGTGTGTATCATATGCTACCAGTTGGATAAAAAAATAACTGTATGTTTATATAGGTAAAGAAAAGTTCTGAAAGGAAATACAAAAATCTTATCAGTGGCTGCCTCTGTGGAGGGGCTTGGGGATTTTTTTTTTTTTTTTTTTTTTTTTTTTTTCAGTACGCGGGCCTCTCACCGCTGTGGCCTCTCCCGTTGCGGAGCACAGGCTCTGGAAGCGCAGGCTCAGCGGCCGTGGCTCACGGGCTCAGCCGCTCTGCGGCATGTGAGATCCTCCCAGACCGGGGCACGAACCCGCGTCTCCTGCATCGGCAGGCGGACTCCCAACCACTGCGCCACTAGGGAAGCCCGGGGGTTTTTTTAATACATACTTTTTGTACTGCCAGATATTTTTTAAACCATTTGTGTGTACTACTCTTTTGATATATTTTTTAAGTGCTTAAAATGCCTCTTCTGAATAAGCCTCCTGTATTTACCCAAAAGAATTTCCCTCCTTATTGTCAGGCCTGGATGCATAACAGCCATAATATCTCTCTTCTCCCCCAAACTGTGGCCTCAGCCCTGTCCCCCTGCCTGTAAGTTACACTGCCCTTGACTTACATTCATGATACTCTCGTGCCCACTTGCGTTACATGTGTTTTGCAGCCCGTTTATGTTTCTGAATACTGTGTTTCTGCTGTCATGCGCCCCTGCACATGGTCCATGGGGTCAGTATGACTTCTGTGGCCTGAAGTGAGTACTCCCAGGGAGCCAGGCAGTGCTTCCTACACAGCAGGAGCTTAATTACTGCTTTGCTCATTGGCTGGTCATTGCATGGATAATCATCTTTGTAAGGCTTTATCACAGAAGCTCAACAAAGACATGTAAGATGATAATGATATACGTGATTACACTCCAGAATAGAGCATCCCCAAAGGTCTTGGGCCCATAGGATCTCTTCTGCTCCTTAAACAAATCTGGCCAGTTCAAGAGCTATGCAACTCAGGACATGTGAAAGGCCAGCAGCAGGCAACAGTCCACATCTCTGGTATTCATCTGACCTGCTGTGACCCCTATCATTTCCCACTCCCTCTTCTCACCAAACTCCTTGACTGAGCAGCTCAGCTCCTAATAGGTGCCTCGGCTCCTCCCCCCGCCCTTCCTTTTGCATATATTTTCCAAGTTTTACCGTTGACACTTTCTCTAGGATGTGGTCTGTCCACACTTGCCTCCAGGAAGAAGCTAGCCTGGCCAACCACACACCTGCAGAGGAGAGGGATCAAGTGGGGCATGAACAAGTGGCTTATCCCCCAAGACTAGGTGGTCCTGGGATCTGGGGACTCTAGAATCTGTGATTCCAGTGTGAACACAGGCGGGGAGACACTGACAGCTCACCAGGAAGCCTGACTCCTCTCCAGCAGGAGTTGAACAGACGTGTTTATTGATGGCCCACGTGTGCCCTTTGGCTGCGATAGAGAAGAAAAGTACAGAATAGGGAGGAGACCCAGACATTTAATTCAGGAAAGAAATTTAGACTGCCTCTAAATAACAACACAGTTCTATATTAAATTCATACCTTATATACAGAGTGGGGCAATTGAAGAACAGGCTCCATGCAATGTCACCTGTTGGGGGTCCCTGAGTAGGCCCTCTTCCAGTTTACTCTTTCCTGGGCTCGGCCAGAGTCTCAGCCTGCTCTCCACAGCCTTGTGGAAGGATCTGGCCTGAAGACTCAGGGGGGCCCAGCAAGGTGCCTGGTTCCCAGTTGCTCAGCTGTCTGAACCCTCCCTCCAGCATGTGCCATGGGAAACATCAGGACTCAGAACTTAAATACAATATTGTTTGTAACTGTGAAGAGACCAGAATAGATGTCTAATAATGTGTTTTTGTAAGTCAAATCTCGTTCTGTAGACAAAGCTGGTCCCACTGCCAGATTGTCAGGATGGCATGGGCTCTGGGTGATTTTTCCACTCAGAGATGGGCTTGCTTTGCACCATCTACCCTCGCGCCTGCCTACACCCTCCTTGTGACCAAAGCCCAGGCACGGCCCCCTTGGAGAACCTACCAGCTGGCTTACACCTAGTTATTCCACCCTCACAGAGGGGGCTGTTTCTTTTCCTCTGTATCCCCATTATCTTTCCTTCCTCTTTGGAAGATGGGCCTGGGCAAGGGAAGGGTCTAAAAACGTGGTCATCCCTGATTAGGGAGGAAGGAAGACAAGTCATAGATTAGAAAACCAGAGGAAGGGAATCTTAATGCTAACAATAACACCACCATACATTTACATCGCACTTGAAAGATTACCAGTACTTGGATCGCTGAGTCAGTTTTTGGAAACTACCCAATATCTCTACTCATTCTTGTCCAGTCTGTGAGTTGAGCCTTGCTCCTATAATGGCTGTTAGCAATCATTTTTTCAAAACAAAATATAGACCATGCACAAACTCTCATATCCTCTCCAGACTAGGAACTGCTCTGCAGAGCATGTGGTGTCATCCATTGTAACAGAAGCTGGACTGTAAGGAAGGTGAGAACAGCTGCGGCAACTAGGAATATACACGGAAGTTCTCCAGCTCCCTGCGGCTCATTCGAGCCGGGTTCTCAGCTTTGGATGCTCTCTTTCCCACCTGCAGAAGAAAAGGAGAACTTCAGACCCTCCCACTAAGAGATCCTTATAACAACCCTGTGGGCTATGAATTATTATCCTGATTCATAATTCGTAAGAAAAGGAAGCTCAGATGGGTAAGGCAAATAATTCAGGGTCAACTACTAGTAAGAAGTAAAGGAGGGGCTTGAATCCAGTTCTTCTGGCTCCATTTCTAGTGCTTTTTAACCACACCACCCCTCTTCGTGACCCACCTAGATTGCCTTGGCCCACATGGTGTCCTTTACAACCCTGGCCTGTCCAGCTGGCTTTACTGTAGGGCCGCAGCTCAAGTGCCAGAAATTCCAGCAGGCACCCATCTACCCTCTCCCTTGTGACCAGAGGCAACATCTTTATCAGGCCACAGGTGGAAGCTCAGGTGTTAAATGAGGCTGATGGGTGGGGTGCTCTCCATGCTTTAAATTCTCTGGGTATAAATGGGAAGTATAATTATGCTACCTCATAGTATTCTGTGAGGATTAAATAAGATAGTTCACATGAAGACACTGGCAGGCATATATATATATATATATATATATATATATATATATATATATATATATATATATGCAATAAACCTCCAATAAACATTGAGTCCCTACTTTCCATTCCCTAAATGGCCTGACGGGAATCATTTCGGCCACCGGGCTCGTTGGTCTCTTTCGTGCAGTGTCCATCCCAGCAGCAGCTGAAGATCACCTATATCCTGGAATGATTCTCAATTACTTACTAATGGGAAAATCATTTAAATTCATTTATCCTCCCTTCTCGGCTCCCCGTTCCCCAACACACACATACCCGTAGAAAGGAGAGATGTCCAGTGTGTGGCACACAGCTGGGAAACTAGCCTGGGGTTAGCCCTAATTTAAAACTCTATCTCCCCAACAGGGGTCAAACTCCAAAATATGATATGATCTTGGGTTAGACCATCACTCTCCTTGAGCCTCAGTTTCTTCATCTCTAAAATGAAGATTTGGATTAGAAGATCCCTAAAATCCCTACAACCCTGAGACTCTATGGATGACTTTTCACACGTGTATGAGTTCAGGGCTATGCTATGAGCACTAAACCCATTCAGAGGAGCTCCTTACCTCTTCATAGATAGTTTTATTGAAGGAAGTGTTGCGGTTCGTCTTCTTGGATCCAGACTGGAAATTCAGAGGGTAAAGAGTGCTTAACTTCAAGTTAAGAAATGTTCCACTCCTAACTGATGTGAGAGGTCCCAAAGGAGACTCAGGGCCCAGAAAGTCCCTGAAGTGTCCCCAGCCAGAAGTGAATAGAATTTCCTGCCCCGGGAGTAAACAATGGTGTTTACGGTTTCCAAAGAAGGCACAGTACATACTTGCCTATGATATGACATTTCTGAACCAAAAGAGTTTAGTATCCCACACCCACAGACCCCTAAAATCCACACATACGCACATTCCCAGCACACACACACACCCCCTTCAGACAAACCTAATACAAATACTGCCTCAAACTGTGTATCTTTTCAACACATAGCATACATACACACCTTAGTGTAAACAATTCTGGCACATACATAAGTACCAATCCTAGCACATACCCTGAACATGGTGAAACACTGGAGACAGTGCAGGAGCTCAGAAGCACTTTCAGTCGTCTACAGAGCCTTCACAACCTAATACAAAAGCATGTGATCATGGTGCCCGTGACCATCTATATGTCCATAAACTCTAGTGTATACTTTAAATATAAATACCTCTCATGGTAGAATCCAAGTTGATTTAATGACTTATTAGAAGGAGGGTAAGTGAAAAGTCTAAAAATCTTCCCAAACCTCTCCCCCATTTGACACAAACACAGGATCCTGACACACATGAACTCAACACTTCCACAGTTCGGCAGATTCCAAGCTTCCCATACTACCGTGGTAAGGTTTTGGCTTCATACTGTGACTCCAGCCTTGGAATTAACATTCTTCCCACCCCCCCCACCCCCCAAGGTGGAAATATGACCATGGGCACTAGGATGTCCCACTTTGTGGTCCCAGGCACATGTAACAGCTGTGAGCTCAGCTTGGAGAAGGATTCAAGGAGACCGTGATGGGTTGCCTCGTTCTGGAGACCACCACCAGCAGGTGACTGGCCAGAACCTTTGTCTGATTCTCTGAAAGTCAACACTGTTTCTCTCTACGTCCAGTCTACTCCTCCAGTTCCAGGTTATATGCCCCTGCCTTGGAAATGACTCCATTATCTCCCACCATAGCCTCAGTTGGTCTAATGAGGACTCTGTGGTCCTTCCGCACAAAGCACCTCCTTTCTGTCTTTGACGGTCCTCCGCCTCCCACAGAAACTTCTATAGAATCGACTCTTCTCCTAATCTCAGAGCTGTTCTTTTTCTCCAGACAGAACCAGAAAGGCATTTCTAGTTGACCCATTAACATTTAAACACAGTCATTTAACACAAGCTACTCAGATACACACAGTGGAAGACAACTCACGCAGAAGTACACACACACACACCCCCTCTGCAAACACATGCCTGCATATGCACAGGCAAAATACGTATCTGCATAAAGAGCACCTGCGGAGGAGACTTACCTTCCAGGAAGACTGTACTAATGAATACAATGTATTTGCGTTATCTTGTGATGTGGAAGCAGAAGACTACAGAAAAGAGAAATAAAACCATTTCAGAAGCAGAGATCCAACACAGCCCTGGGGAGGCAGGCATCTATCTCTTCCATTCCTCCCCTTCAACCTTGCCCAGACAGCAGGTTTAAGTGTTAGTGAAAAGAATCCTGGACTAGTTGGGAGGTCAGACAACCTGAAAGGTAGTCCTGCTCTGTTATTAAAGATAGCTGTGGGCTTCCCTGGTAGCGCAGTGGTTGAGAGTCTGCCTGTCGATGCAGGGGACACGGGTTCGTGCCCCGGTCTGGAAAGATCCCACGTGCCGCGGAGTGGCTGGGCCCGTGAGCCATGGCCGCTGAGCCTGCGCGTCCGGAGCCTGTGCTCCGCAATACGAGAGGCCACAAGTGTGAGAGGACCGCGTACCGCAAAAAAAACAAAAACAAAACAAAAAAAGTAGCAGCTGTTTTTTGGGTTTTTTTTTTTTGCAGTACGCGGGCCTCTCACTGTTGTGGCCTTTCCCGTTGTGGAGCACAGGCTCCGGACGCTCAGGCTCAGTGGCCATGACTCACAGGCCCAGCCGCTCCGTGGCATGTGGGATCTTCCCAGACCGGGGCACGAACCCGTGTCCCCTGCATCGGCAGGCGGACTCTCAACCACTGCGCCACCAGGGAAGCCCCAGCTGCTACTTTTTGAGTGCTTATTCTGTATATGCATTCTCCCCTAACCCTTATAACACTCCTACAAAATAGGAATAATCATAATTTGCCCCGTTCTACAGATGAGACTCCAAAAGGGTAAATAGCCCAAGTCAGAGAGTGTGCTCACAGTAGAAGCAGGATCTAAACCTCAGACTCCCCAAGGTTCTTCCTCAACATCTCAGTGCCTCCCTTTGACATCATGCCTTCCCTCTCTGGACCTGAGCCAGGTGTCCTCAAAGGCAGGTAAGCATCCTCTTTTTAAGATGCTCCAGAGGAGAAATCTCATTCTCACCATCATCTCAGTCTAAGAGGATTTCTTCCTTGCATTTATTTAAATTCCTCTTGTTGGAATTCAATGTGACTAAAGCCAGAAAACTGCCAGATATCAATGGCCCTTACATCTCTCTTTGACTTTGACCCATTATCAGTGAATCACGTTATCTTAAGGGGAGTAGAAGTAGGCAACACCCAGCTTGGGAATTCCAGAGTGGCTCTGAGGGGTCGGGCACCTTTCTTCTTCCTTTCCTCCCTCTTTTCCATTTCTCTCCTCTCTTCCTCTCCCCTCAATTGCCTTCCCGTCACCTCTTCCCTCTTTTCTTGATCTCCCTCTGAAGCTTATCACCATTCCCCAAGAGTTTTCTTTGCCCTGCAGCCTAGCCACCAAGCTGAAGAGGTTGCTGCTTCAAGTCTTAATTCTTTAAAAAATAAATAGGTAAAATAATGTCATTTGTATCAGAAATTATCATTACTGGCCACCAGGGGGCAGTGTTTCCTTTGCGAGAGATGCCTCAGCAGTCTGGGTTATCAATACAGTCATTTTAGCAGTCAATATTACAGTACAGGCTCCTTCTCCAGTTTACGGGTGAATTTCCACAATCCCAGAATGTTAGAGATGAATTAGGTAGAGGTGGAGTGAAGACTCGGAAACAATTTGGCTCAACTTTGCCGCAACACAGCTATGTGGCCTTGAGCACGTTAGTTAACCTCTGAGTTTGTTTCCTCATCCACGAAATGGGTTTTTTTTTAATTTATTTATTTTTGGCTTTGTTGGGTCATTGTTGCTGCGCACGGCCTTTCTCTGGCTGTGGCGAGCGGGAGATACTCTTCGTTGTGGTGCACGGACTTCTCATTGCAGTGGCTTCTCTTGTTGTGGAGCATGGGTTCTAGGCACACTGGCTTCAGTAGTTGTGGCATGCAGGCTCAGTAGTTGTGGCTCATGGGCTCTAGAGCGCAGGCTCAGTAGTTGTGGCACACGGGGTTAGTTGCTCCACGGCATGTGGGATCTTCCTGGACCAGGGCTCGAATCCGTGTCCCCTGCATTGGCAGGCGGACTCGTAACCACTACGCCACCAGGGAAGTCCCCGAAATGGGGGTTTTTATTAGACCTACTTCATGAGGTTGTTTTGTGACATTCAATAAGAAAATAGACATGTTAAGTGCTTAATAAATGCTATTGTTAAGTCATAATTAGATAAAAGAGAACAACACAGATGCATTCTCTCCTGAAAACAGGTATAATGAAGGGCAGGAATAAAAAGTGCAAGGCCCCCAAGTATTGGAAGCAACAGGGAGGGAAAACAGAAGTTGAGTCCCCTGACAAGTTTCCTCCTCCCACTGACTTTATCTGGACCACACTTGCTACCAGGCATGGAAGAGAAAAGAATGTCTGCATCAGACTTTCCAGCTCTATTCAGCTGTCGAGACATTCCAGAATCACACTCATCTTTACAAACAACTTAATGCAGCTGAGGCCAAGCTGTCTCCGGGACTCCAGGAGCACCAAGGTCTTACTCTGCCATTCAAGGGTGTGAGTGTCTAGGAGGCATTAGGAAACCCCATGGACAGGTACAGAATGGATTCGAGAAAACAGAGTGGTACCTGGGACTGGATCATGGAGTAGATGCTTCTCCCTTCTCCAGGGGAATTCTGCTCCTGCACAAGAGATAGTAAAAGGACATATGGTAACGTGAGCAGACAGCTGTGTCTGTCTGAATTTGGATCGAGTGGGGGAGAAACAGCGTAAGAAGAGGCGCTCCCAGGAACCTGGGAGGGAGGTGTTCTTTGAGCATCTCAGGATAGGGAGAGACAGTAGGAGCGACTCACCGTGCAGCAGTTAGTGTCAGAAGTGAGGAACCCCCCCAAGTGTGAAAGAATTGCATCGAGTGACCCTGCCCAAAGGGTCTCCTGTCACTTGCTTTACCTGAGTAACTTAGAAACTTGCCTTTGCTGACTTTCTGACTAAATTTGCCACATAACTACTGATAATGGGCAGAGCTTTGGGTGGGGCTCTAATCTGAGGCATACCTATAAGGACACAAATTCAGGCACTCTAAATGTTCTAAAGCCCCCTCTCTAGATCCAGCTTTGGTGGCCAGCTTGCCTTTGGCCTCAAGCCAGCCTCTGAGCAGTGCTGGTGGTGTTGGGTGGAGCCCTGGAGCGAGGCCAAAGGCAGGGAACACATGCCCTTCCTGCTTCCCTCTTCAGTCCTGTCCCACGGGAGACTGGGGCTGGAGGCATTTCATGCTGCTCGACCCCGAACACAGACTGCCAGGCGGGGCTCTGGGGGAGAGCCCATGGAGACCATTAGAGTCCATTAGACAAGGAAGAAGCTGAACTCCCCAGAAGCAGGAAGACGCTAAGAGGAGCAGAGAAACATGAACCGTCCGTGGAGGCTGGAGTCGCTGGCATCTGGCAAGAAACAGGAGTTTGTGCTTTTCTCTTCTGCCCAGACCTGAGTGAAGTGTCTCCAGAAAGGTCAGAGCTGGGGCCCAAAGTGAGAGCACGTGAAGCTTGAGATTTAGGCCTTCAAGCAGAACCTTGGGGACAGTAGGGACAGGCCATAGAGAGATGTGGCCACGGAGGGAGGAAGCCCTGAGTCAGATGCAGAGTAACAGACCTGAATCCCCAAGAGGTCTCTTTTACTCTGAGTAGTTATTTTCCTTTGTCTTCTCCTCCGTTTTACTTAATCTGAAGTCACCTTCATTTTGTTGGGGAAGAAAGGTTATTTTTACTGAGCATTTGGGCATCCGTGGCTGTAGGAAGATGCACTTGCTCTCAGGAATTTGTACCAGCATCCAGTAATGATGGGAGAAACAAAGTCTCCTTTTGTTTTTCATGCCCCAAAATATTCCATGGGTGGGGCAAGGAAACAGGCCAGGGGAGCCACACTGATTCCTAATTCCCACTGAGCCCAGACCTTTGGGAAGCTGCTTCTCTGTTCTATGAGGTCTCACAGGGCCTCATACCTGTGACAAGCAAGAGTCCCACTGCTGTGACTTCCTGCCTCACCCCCGCAGGTGATGCACCAGGAACAGGGGTGGGAAGAGGGCCCTTCCTCCCCACGCCCATCACCCTTCCCACCTGGCTTCTCAGCTGGGCACTGCCTTTCCCCGAGGCCTGTCACACATCCTGCCCTGCTCAGGGGCAGAACAGCAGGAGGGCCCCTGCAGCCCCCTGCACTTTCCTCCTCTTCGACACCCCTGGATGACAGGCAGAGTTGGCCACTACCTGCAGAGACTGACTGGCCAGAGAGGTTCGCAGAGGAACTAACCTTTGTGCTAACCTGGTTACTCTCTCTAGCACCTCAGCCAGACTCGGGCCTCTTCCTCCCAAAGCATTGTGAGCACAGAGCACTGAGGCATCTGTGAAACTGCTGTGCTTTGGCTGCTCAGGCTGGCCTCCTTCTCAGCCTGGGCAACGATCAAGGGACCCGCAAAAGTAAACTCGGACTTGCAGGGACACGAGAATTTGTGGTCAGACACAAAATACAAGAAGGTTGGACTCTTCATGGGGCTGAGCCTGGCTGGTAAGACAGGACAGAAATGAGGACACCAGGGGGCCATCCCTCCCCAACAGGTGCGATGCTGCACCAAGATGCCCCTTCTGCCTCCTTCATTTTTTCTGCACCCAGGCCCCCTTGTTTTCCTCTTTTTCTCCACGGCCAGAGCTAGGAGGCTGTCAGAGAAAAGACAGATGGGGAGGATTGAGGACAATTGTCTGGTCCTCTTTGACCCCCTGCTCTGGATGGTCATTCTCCCAAGAGCATCTCCCAGACTAGCTGAGAGAAACCGCAGCCCCTAGGGTGCCATACTTGATTTCTCCTGGTTTGCACGTTGTTGACATCTTCATAGATCGTCAGAAATTCCTCTGGTCTGGTCTCTGTGAGAGGAAAGCAAAGAAGCAAAGAAAAGAGCTGCAGAGACCTCCAGAGGGCGTCCTGTCCAGGCTTCTGCTTCTGGAAATCCTCCCTCCATCCCAGATGACCAAGACCTTGAGAAAAGTTCTAGAAAGGAGGCAGATTAATGCTCTTCCTAGGATACCCGAAATGCACAGTGGCAGCAACCTGCCCCGACATACCTATTCCGTCAGGCCAGGCAGAGTGCAGGTAAATCTGCACATTGGGGATCAGACTGTAAACATCCAGCAGCCACCCCAGAAGGCGTGACCTGGGAGAGAGGGCCCAGCAACCACTGCTTCCCCTCCCCCAAGCACACACACACATACCTCAATGCCCCCAAGGAAAAGCAGGTACTGTGCTCCCAGGTACATGCCACTGGGGATGACAAATCAGGCAACACACCTCCTAGGAACCCTCCACTTACGTGACTGCTTCCTCTTCCACCTCCGCACATAGAAGCAGGTGAGGGCGCCCAGGAACAATGCCGTTAGGAGAATCACGGTGCTCACCAAAGTGGACAGAAAGATGAAATCTGAGGGATATGGAAGGCACCAGGCCTGAGTGCTAAGCCCTCTCTGTTCTCCCTTCCCACCTGTCTGCTGCAGGGACTGTCTCAAAACCCACACTCCTCTCTCAAATGGCTGGTCTCCTCCCACCCTGTGAATTCACCATCAAAGTCATCTCTCTTCTCAATTGGGTGACCTCCCCTGAGTGATGCTAAGAGTCTGGGTATTAGTATCTCAGAGGCCAGGCTCGATTCTAATTCTATAACCTCTGTGCCCTTGGGCAACTTCCTTAATTAAACTCTCTGAGCCTCTGTTTTGTCACTTACAGAAAGGAGATAATGTTATCTACACATGGGGGTTAATTACGCAGTCTAATATATGTAAAACATCTGGCACAGCAAATGTTAATCCATTCACTCTTTTGTTTTTAACTCAACAGACATTTGTTGCACACCTACTATGTGCCAGGCAAGTCTTCCATTTCACCTTCTGCTATTCTTGCTTTCACTGCTCTTCATTCAAACTTCAACATTTGAGTCACACGTGTAGCCTCTTATATAACCCAGCCAACATGGGGAGAAGGGAAATGAATTAAAGTTCCAGATGCCAGCTGACTAGGCTCTTTACAAACACTATCTCATTTAACCTTAACAACAATCCTGTGAGGTACTTATTATTATCATCCCCAATTTTACCCAAAAGAAAAATTGAGTCTCAGAGAAGTAATGCATCAGCCTCAGTTCACAGAGCTAGTGAATGATGAAGCCATGGCTGGCATGAACCAAACTCCAGTGCCTTTGTCACTCCACATTACTTCAGCTTGCTTGTTTCTTTTTTGCCCATGAATGCTTCGTGTGTTGCCCCATTTGATTATAAGTTCCTTAAGTATGGGAACTGTGGGTTGTTTTTTCCCGTCATGCCCATGCTGATGGCACAGTAATTCTTTGTTTACCTAATCAATAGTGGTGTAAACTTAACTCGGGGTAACTCTTAGGATGTGCATAAGCAAAAAAAACCCAAGAACTCTTCTAGCTACCCCCAAGATCATCCTGATGACCCTATGACTCAGAGTACTGTGTACAGCATAGTTACCTCTTGGGGAGCTCTATGGTTTGGGGGAGTTATCACTCAGGAGGAGAAAGTAGATCTCCATCAGTCTCTCAGAGAAAGGAAGTGATGATCAGAATCATGGCAGGGCTGCGACTCACCAAACAAGTAAGCATTCCCTACGTGAAGGAGAAATGCACATCTCCCAGAAGGAGATTCTTTATTGGGATAAAATTCTTCCCAGACAAAGACAGCCCTGACTTTATGGAAACTGTGTGCCTAGAGGCCAGGACCTCCCTGGGGAAGGACTGCAAAGCCCTGGGGGAGGCAGCCAAGGGATCTCAGAGCCAAGCCTCCTTTGCACATGAGCCTGGCTGTGGGGTCCCACACCTTCAGCCCCTGTTATAGCGCAAAGAGCTCCACTTACTCGAGTGGGCATTCAGACAGCCCTGTGTGAGTTGGAGGGTGTGGTTTGCCCAGCTGACAGGGTTGCTGACATTGCAGGTATATGTGTGCAAACCACTGACATCAATCTGCTCCTCCAGTTTGGTGAGGTTCCTGGGTGTCTGAATCAGCTCAGTCCCTTTATACCAAGCATAGCTCACATCACCACCTCTGGAGACTGAGCAGGACAGAGTCACTTGGCACATCCCCCTGTCCAAGACCTTCCACCTCTCCACCAGCTGGGGCTTCTCAACACGATCTGGAAGCAGAGATGTTGATCAGAAAGGTGCTGGAAATACAAGCCCTGCAGGAGTCAGAGGTGCAGTATGAGCTGTCCTGAGGACTCACCAAATACAGAAACCTGGAACTTATGTCTCCAAACCTTCCCAGTGTCTTCAGTGACCTCCAGGAGGTAGAGGCCACTGTCCTGCTGCTGAACTGCCATGATGAGAAGAGTTAAGTTTTCTCTTATAAAGCTCAGTCTATTGTTGAAATGATTTGAAGTCCAATTCAAACTCTTCCTTACATCGCTCTGGCTGGAAACATTCTTCCAAGAGTGTATGAGATAACAGCTTGAATTTGAGTATGGCTTCATCTTCCATATAACAGAGTATGTCCTTATCTGTATGCTGGGGGGCCGTAACCAGACAGACTCTCCCGAGATTCCAACCACATGATCAGCAGAACCTAGGGATTATAGGAAAGAGAACCCAGGCTGGAGATGGAAAGAAAAGTTTCAAGCCTGAGCATTGTGGGTTGTTGGATGTGACCTCCCTTAAACCAAGAGGATGGAAATGCCTATGAGGAGCCCAAAGTCTAAGAGAACCTGAAAGTGTATCTCCCTTATCTGCCTCCCCTCCCTCCATGCTCTGTGCCTGAAGGGCCCACAAGCCAGTAATACTAGCTAAAATCTCCTGAGTTCTTATTATGGGACAGATAGATTTTAAACACTTTACATATTTTTACTATTTCACTTTACAATGACCCTAAAAGAGTCTTATCCCCATTTTACAGGTTAGGAAACTGAGTTAGAAAGAACTTAAAAGTAATTGGCCCAAGTTACACAGTGAGAAAGATGAGCTTAAAATCTAGTCAACTTGGCTTTAGAGGACGAATTCTTAACCACAATGTTATAAATATCATATATGATGTCACTCCTTCCCTGCAGTGCTGAGGTAACCAACAGTGGCCATCAGTGACTGCTGGAAATTCTTAATGGCCAGACCTAATAAGACTAACCCTCCAAGTTGAACTAATGGCTCCCTCCTCCATCCTCCATCCTTATAGAACGAGATTCATAATCCTTTCTTGTAGCACTTTGCACATAAGATTGTGGTCTTTATTCATTAGTGTTTGCCAATTTTTTAGTTACTAGAAAGTATCCACAGGATTGCTCCATAGAAAACAAATAGAGAAAAATAAAACTATATTACCAAGGCATATCCTAGCACATCCCTCTCTAAGGACCATTATGGGGGCTAATGACCGTGAGAATGTGACGTAGAGCTGCTTGTCATTGCCTACCCTAGAGTACTCCAGTGCAATCAATGAAAACAAGTAGAAATCCTTGTAGCCATTTTTGGCAAGGAAGGTATGCGGCATGGCCCAGTGGATGCTGGAAATAAAAAGGTCTGTCTGGGCAGGTTGAAAAGGGTCAGGGAGAATTTGGAGGAGAGAATAGAAGAAGGAGATAGTTATACAAACAGATCTGTTAAAATGGAGGACATTGAGAAGAGAGTGATGGAGAGAGATCTTTAGATGTCCACGTGCATTATAAATACACTCACTCCTAACCATACCTTCATGTCAGCATTTTCTCAAGAGACTAAGTAAATAATCAAAGGACTCATAATTACAATCTGGTTAATATAATATGTTCCTCTGATTTGACACTCCTAAGAGTAAAACACATGAGGTTCCTACTCATAGTCCCATGATTTGGACTGGCTCTGCTTATCACCAAGCCAAAAGCAGAGACTGTGATATACATCTCTGTGACTTTGTCTCTTGAGGTCCTAGCACTGCCTAAAGATGTTGAGAACAAAGGTGAACAGAAAAATAATTACTAAACCTACAAAAAGGACATGAACTGTCATTACCAATTATGCAGTCTTTACTGAGTCCCCACTGTAATGAGGGCCCTGAAAAGGCAGGGCCTCTTCATGTGTAAGATATGGTTCCTGACTCCAGAGAATTTGTGATCTGGAAATAGAACATGCTTTCATGCCACAGCATACATTTAAGGTTGAGATACATAATCATCTAAAGAATTCTAATTCGGATTATGGAAGACCAGATTAAGACATGCTAACCAATGCTCCCACTGAGAATAACTAGAAAAAATGGGCAAAGTAAAAAAGTATGTTGTTAATGGCATCAGAGAGCTAATAAAGCAGTATAAAGTTATAGGGCCAAGATCTGGAAGAAGGAAACTCAGAGAGGTGAAACCAGAATTTTTGACTGCTGCCCCTTGGAGGCATCTTCTGAGTCCATAAAAAGCATCTGAAATGCTGAGAAGCTAAGCAGAGCTTACAATAAGCTCAAGGAACTAAGAGAATATGGAGTTCAGGAACCTCTTGAGAGGAAGTGGGTATACCTAAAATCCAGCAGATTTGGGGTTTGTACCATAAAGGTCTACACACCAACAGTAAGGGTGAAGAAGAAATAGGCCAAGGACTTCCCTGGTGGCACAGTGATTAAGAATCTGCCTGCCAATGCAGGGGACACAGGTTCAAGCCCTCGTCCTGGAAGATCCCACATGCTGCAGAGCAACTAGGCCTGTGCACCACAACTACTGAGCCTGCGCTCTAGAGCCCACGTACCACAACTACTGAGTCTGTGTGCCACAGCTACTAAAGCCTGCTCACCCTAGAGTCCATGCTCCACAACAAGAGAAGCCATCGCAATGAGAAGCCCACACACCGCAACGAAGAGTAGCCCCCGCTCACTGCAACTAGAGAAAGCCCACGCACAGCAACAAAGACCCAACACAGCCAAAAATTAATTAATTAATTAATTTAAAAATAAAAAAAGAATCTGCCTGCCAATGCAGGGGACACCGGTTCGATCCCTGGTCCATGAAGATCCCACATGTCATGGAGCAACTAAGCCTATGTGCCATAACTACTGAGCCTGCACTCTAGAGCCCGCAAGCCACAACTAGTGAGCCTGTGTGCCACAACTACTGAAGCCTGCGCACCTAGAGCCCATGCTCTACAATGAGAGAAGCCACCGCAATGAGAAGCCCATGCACCCCAATGAAGAGTAGCCCCCAGCTCTCCTTAATTAGAGAAAGCCCATGTACTACAACAAAGACCCAATGCAGCCAAAAAGTTAATAAAAAAGAAAAGAAAAGAAATAGGCCAGCTCTCACAGAGATTGAAGCCCAGTTTTGAAAAATTTCAACCCTGAATTGGATTAACATTATCTAATATCTCTAGTATTTCTAATCTGACTAGAGGCAAATATAAATTATTTCTGGAGGAAAATAACAAAAACCAGCGGATTAAGCTATTTCTAAAATTTTTCATACAACAGTGTCCAAAATGAAATAAAAAAATAAACAGGCGTAAGAAGAGGAAACATGTCCAAAAACCAAAAGAAAAAATAGAAATAAATCCAAGGGACATCTAGATAATAGTGTTATCAGCCATAAACTTTAAAGTAATTTTGTTTAACATGTTCAAGGAAATAAAATGTGTTTGAGAATTACAGCAGAGAACTAGTGTGATAGAAAGCGAAATGGCTACGCTCCCTGAAATGTGACTTTGCATCTCCTTCCATCATCAAGAGATAGAGTTCACTTTCCCATCTCTTGTAACTGGGCTGGCTTTCTGAACAGAATGCAGTAAAAATGATGTTGTGTCAGTTCTAAGCCTAGATCTGAAGAGGCCTTGCACATGCCTCTTGGAATGTGCCTCTACATGTTCTCTTGGCATGTTGTCTAGCTGACATATAAACAAGACTCAGATAGCCTCCTGGAGGATGAGAGATCACATGCAGCAAGCTGAGGCCTTCTTAGATCAGCCGTCCCCAGTCAATCTGGCAGCTGACCCTATATGCAAAAATGGTGCAAGCTGAAATGAAAATAATGACCCAGCTAAGCCCCGCCCAAATTGCCAACTAGCAGAATCATTGACTAAATAAGTGGTTGTTGTTTTAAACTACTAAGTTTGGAGGTGCTTCATTATGCAGCAATAGTTACCTGAAAAAATGAATTTTTTGAGAACCAAATGAAAATTGTAGGAATAAAATATAAAATAACTGAAAAATGAACTCAACTGAGACCTTTTCTGACCACAACAATATGAAACTAGAAATCAACCACAGAAAGAAAAACGGGAAAAGAACAAACATATGGAGACTAAACAACATGCTCTTAAAAAACCACTGGATCAAAAGTGAAATCAAAGAAGAAATCAGAAAATACCTGTAGACAAACAAAAATGAAAGCACAACCTTACAAAATCTATGAGATGCAACAGAAGCAGTTCTAAGAGAGAAGTTTATAGCAATACAGGCCTGCATCAAAAAACAAGAAAAATCTTAAACAAACAACCTAAACTACCACCTAAAAGAATTATAGAAGAACAAACAAAACCCGAAGTCAATATAAGGAAGAAAATAATGAAAATCAGAGAGGAAATAAATAAAATAGAGATCAAAAAAAAACAATAGAAAAGATCAATAAGTCCAAGAGCTAATTTTTTGGAAAGGTAAACAAAATCAACAAACCTCTAGCCAAGGTCACCAAGAAGAAAAGAGAGAGGATCCAAATAAACAAAATAAGAAAAGAAAGAGGGAAATTTTAACCACAGATACCACAAAAATACAAAAAGATTATGAGAATACTAATAGTTATATGCAAACAAACTGGACAACCTGGAAGAAATGAACAAGTTTGTAGAAACATACAGCCTGCCAAAACTGAGTCAAGAAGAAACAGATCATTTAAATAGACTGATCACTAGAAGTGAAATAGAATCTGTAATTTAAAAATGAAGCAAAACAAAACTCTCTGCAAACAAAAATCCAGGACTGAACAGCTTCACTGAGGAATTCTACCAAACATACCAAGAAGAACTTATACCTATCCTTCTCAAACTATTCAAAAAAAATTTAAGAGGAGGGAATACTCCCAAATTCATGGCTTCTATGAAGCCATCATCATCCTGACACTGAAATCAGACAAAGACACCACAAAAAAAGAAAATTACAGGCCAATATCTTTAATGAACATAGATGCAAAAATCCTTAACAAAATACTAACAAACTGAGTCCAACATTACATAAAAGGGATCATACACCATGGTCAAGCTGATTTCATTCCAGGGTCACAAGGATGGTTCAACATACATAAATCAATCAATGTGATACACCACATTCATAAAAGAAAGACAAACCACATGATTATCTCAACAGACACAGGAAAAGCATTTGACAAAATTCAACATCCATTCATGATTTTTAAAAAAGCTCTTACGAAAGTGGGTATAGAGGGAACATATCTCAACATAATTAAAGCCATTTATGACAAACCCACAACCAATATAATACTCAATGGTGGAAAGCTGAAATCCTTCCTGTTAAAATCTGGAACAGGGCAAGGATGCCCACTCTCACCACTTCTATTCAACATAGCATTGGAAATCCTAGACACAGCAATCAGGCAAGGAAAAGAAATAAAAGTTATCCAAATTGGAAGGGACAAGGTAAAATTGTCATTATATGCAGATGACATAATACTATATAGAGAAAGCCCTAAAGACTCCATACAAAAACAACTAGAACTGATAGATGAATTCAGCAAGGTAGCAGGATACAGGATTAATATACAGAAATCAGTTACATTTCTTTACATTAATAATGAAATATCAAAAAGGGAATGTAACAAAACCATACCTTTTAAAATCACACCAAAAGAAAAATAAAATACTTAGGATTAAACCTGACCAAGGAGGTGAAAGATTTATATGCTGAGAACTATAATACATTAATAAAGGAAATTAAAGATGATTCAAAGAAATGGAAAGATACCCCATACTCTTGGATTGGAGGAATTAATATTGTTAAAATGGCAATACTACTCAAAACAACCTACAGATTTAATGCAATCTCTATCAAAATACCTATGATATTTTTCACAGGACTAGAACAAATAATCCTAAATTTTGTACGGAATCATAAAAGACCCAGAATTGCCAAAGCAATACAAAGGAAAAAGAACAAAGCAGGAAGCATAACCTCCCACACTTCAGATAATACTACAAAGCTACAATAGTCAAAATAGTGTGATATTGGCACAAAAACAGACATACGGATCAATTGAACAGAATAGAGAGCCGAGAAATAAACCCACACACCTACAGTCAATCATCAACAAAGGAAGCAAGAATATAAAATGGGAAAAAGACAGTCTCTTCAGCAAGTGGTGCTGGTAAATCACTTGGTAAATCAATGGTACATGTAAATCAATGAAGTTAGAGCACACCCTCACACCATGCACATTGAAGTAGTCTCTGCCCAGATGGTGAGTAGTGGGTTGGAGAAGGAAAGTCAGGCTCCGCCCTTTACTTGAGCCTCCTCTGCCACATGGATTGACTCTTCCTTTAACAAATGATTTCTCTGTAACAGGCAATGATGTTTGACAGCATTTTGACCACAGTAGAACTTCTTTCAAAATTGGAGTCAATCCTTTCAAGCCCTGCTGATGCTTCATCAACTAAGTTTATGTAATATTCTGAATCCTTTGTTGTCATCTTAACAATTGATTAAGTTCACCATCTTATATGGGTGCAGTTTGTGGCACCCCAAAACAATTGCAATAGTGACATCAAAGATCACTGATCACAGATCATCATAACAAATATAATAATAATGAAAAAGTTTGAAATATTGAGAGAATTACCAAAATGTGACAAAGAGACACAAAGTGAGCAAATGCTGTTGGAAAAATGGAGCTAATAGACTTGTGTGACACAGGGTTGCCACAAACCTTCAATTTGTAAAAAACCCAGTATCTGCAAAGTGCAATAAAGTGAGGCTCAATAAAACGAGGTATACCTGTCTATAAAGAATTCCTAAAAATCAGTAAGAAATAAACTGACAACCCAAAAAAAAAAAAAAAAAGGCAGAAGACTAGGACAGGCACTTGGCAAATAAATGATACCCAGTTAACCAACAAGCAGCAAAAAGGTCCCCAACATTGTTGGATATCAGAAAACAATGAGACTCTACTATATCCCCACCAAAATGGCTAACATTTAAAAGACTGAAAATTCCAAGTGTTGACAGGGATGAGGCACAACTGAGACTCTGATTCATTGCTAATGAGAGTGTAAATTGGTACAGCCACTTTGGAAAACTGACAATATCTTTTAAAACTAAAGTTACATATGCCCTATAACCCAGGAGAATTTGTACATACTCAAGAAAGTTACATATGACCTATAACCCAGGAGAATTTGTACATACTCAAGAAAATATATACAAGAACGTTCATATTGGCTTTATTCATAATAATTCAAAATGGGAAATAACCCAAATATCAGTCATCATTAGATGAATAAATAAATCATGTTATATTCATATAATGGACTGTTACATAGCAATGAAAAAGAATAAGCTGGGACTTCCCTGATGGCGCAGTGGTTAAGAATCCACCTGCCAATGCAGGGGACATGGGTTTGATCCGTGGTCTGGGAAGATCCCACATGCCGCAGAGTAACTAAGCCCCTGTGCCACAACTATGGAGTCTGCGCTCTAGAGCCCGCATGCCACAACTACTGAAGCCCGCACTCCTAGAGTCGGTGCTCTGCAACAAGAGAAGCCACCACAATGAGAAGCCCATGCACCGCAATGAAGAGCAGCCCCCGCTCGCCCAACTAGAGAAAGACCGCACGCAGCAACGAAGATCCAATGCAGCCAAAAATAAATAAATTAATTTTTTTTAAAAAAAGAATAGACTACTTCTACAAGCAAAAATGTGGATGGATCTTATCGACTTGGTTATTAATAAAGGAGCCAGACACCAAAAAGTATATAGTGAATGATTCTAGTTATACGAAATTCAAAATCAAAAAAAAACAAATCCATGGTAAGAGGTTAGAATATTGGTTGACTCTGAGGAGATTATCAAGTAGGAGGGGACACAAAGAAGACTATTGGAGTGCTAGAAATGTTTTACATCTTGAGATGGGTGGTGGTTACATGTACATACATATATAAAAGTTCATCAAGCTATTCACTTAAACTTTTTGTACATTACTGTAAGTTATATCTTGATAAAAATACAAAATGTAAAAAAGGAGTAATTACTACCTCTCAGAGAGCTGTTCTGATCATTAAACTTAGTAAAATGTACTTTGATAAGAGCAAAGTAAGATGTTGCCACTGTGGAAACATTACCACAGCAAGAGTGGAAAAACAGGAGATTTCTGCACTCACCTTTTGGTGAAATATTAGAAAATTCTTTCTGATACTTACTCAAATGACAACCAGAAATCAGTGTATCAGAAATTCTCACAGGTAAAATAGACTAGAGAATAGGTTGGGCAAATTTACAGATTAACAAAGATGTTCTAAACCTAGGTTCCAGGTACATCTATAAGAATCAGTGAGCCCCTTTGAGGCAATAAGAAGACTATTCACTCCTATATCCAACAATTATTTATTGAATACTCTCTGTGTGTCAGGTATTGCTCTAGGGAGGATATCTTAAACTCAACACTTGACATTTGGAGCCTGTTAATTCCCTGTTGCAGAGGAAGCGGGAGCCGTCCTGTGCATTGTAAAGATGTGTAACATCATCCCTGGTCTCTACCAGCTAGATGCCAGCACCCCTGCCCCATTCATGACAAACAAAAAAGTTTTTAGACATTTCCAAATGTCCCCTGGGGGGCAAAATTGTCCCCAATTGAGAACCACTGCTCAAGGGCATTGGACTAGAGGGGTGAGCAAGAGATACAAGGTCCCTGCTCCCATGAAGCTTACACTCCAGTTGGGGTACGCACCATAAATAAGTGAAAAATGAGACAAGATCCTTTCAGAGAAGCATAAGTGCCATGAAGGTAGTTTTAAAAGGTGATATAACAGAGTGACTGGTAGATTCATGGCCAGAGAAGACCTCTCTGAGGAGGTGACATCTGAGCTAAGAAATGGTAGAAATGAAGGATCCAGCCAGGCGAAGAGCTACAGAAAAAAACATTCTGGGTAAAAAAAAAAAAAAAAAAAAACATGCTGGGTAGGGGGAACTGCAACCTCACAGCTCCTCTGGGGACAGGGAATCAAGCAGAAGGTGCAGCCCTTAGGCAGAATATTAGAGATAGAAGAACTAAGCAAGATGGTCTTAGTGGTTGGCAGCATTTGCAAAGAAATGCATACATATGATAAGTCTTCATTTCCTAGAAACAGGACATCACCTTCACAGACTATAGAAATGGGAGATGATAAAACAACCAAATTACATTCAAGAGATTAACCTAGGCAAGTAGAGTTGGGGAGAGTTGCAAATAGAATGGTACACAGAAATATAGAAATGCCCCCCATATATAACAAGCAAGTGCTAAAGGAAGATATGGAACTCCCAAGACTGGTTAACTGGCAATAGCAGTGTCAGTCATATGAAGGGTCAAGGGTAAGGCTCAGTAGAGAGGGAGCCACACCAATGGATACACATTTCATTGGCCAGGCACTGGGCTAAGTAATGGGTATCTAAAACTCCACCCCATCTAAGGCAGAAAAAGGGCCGAGACTACAGATGGATCTTGAGTATCCCAGAGGAGCCAACTCCAAGACCAACACGAAATGCCAAGTTTAAGGGCTCCAGGATGGATGCCAGAAATGCTTGCCACAAAACCAAAATCTATAGTGCTGGGCAGGATTTTAAATAAGGAATGAAAGCCAAATCATAAGAAGAGAACAGGACCAAAACAGAAGCATATAAGTGTAATATGGGAGCAGTGAACAGCGAAGGTTACTGGTGCATGCACGGGTGCATCTTACTGGCCCAAAGGCAGGGAAGAAGTTCAGCCAATACACCAAATAAAGCTTTCCAGGTTGCTCAGAGTTGGCATCTCTTATGATTGCTGTTGCTCATATCATATCTGTAAGTAGATATTTGTAATATCACTCCTATTTTGGAGAAGGGGACAATTAAGGGCACTGGGCAAAGACGTAAAGGAAAAGTTACAATCTCTGTTTTACTGTGCTTACAGTCTAGAGGAAGATAAACCTAAAACAGCCAACTAAGACTTGATGTGAAATGTGCTATGGGGGTATGCCCAAGGTGTGACACAAGCATAAGGAAAGCATGCTCTACTCTTCCCTGGGGCATTAGGAGTGACTTCCCAGAGGAGGTGAGCTAGGCGCTGCCTGAGGCACCCAGGCCTACCAGGCGGACTGAGAAAGGAGTATGGAAGAGGGCATCACAGACAGAACAGCAGCATTGTTACAGACACCCATACTTCTGGCTTATGGGTCTGCTAAGGATGGTAATAAAGCTCTCTCCAGCAGGTCTGGAGAGTGGGGTGATAGAACATGAGTTTAGTTTTTAGGGGCTTGTGATGGTTTTATTTTATTTTTACCTTTTGTAAAATTGAGAGGTAGCACAAATATTAAAGGGTGCCTAAAATATAAATGCATAGTATAATGAATAATTATAAAGTAAACTCCTGAATAACCACTATCAGATCAAAACATAGAGCCTTCATTCTGGTTCTCCTTCATTGTGACAAAACTGAATATAGGACTTCCCTGGTGGCACAGTGGTTAAGAATCCGCCTGCCAATGCAGGGGACACGGATTCGAGCCCTGGCCCGGAAGATCCCACATGCCGTGGAGCAACTAAGTCCGTGCGCCACAACTACTGAGCCTGCGCTCTAGAGCCTGCGCACCACAACTACTGAGCCTGCGTGCCGCAACTACTGAAGCCCACGCACCTATAGCCCATGCTCCGCAACAAGAGAAGCCACCGCAATGAGAAGCCCACGCACCGCAATGAAGAGTAGCCACCACTCACCGCAACTAGAGAAAGCCCGCGAGCAGCAATGAAGACCCAACACAGCCATTCATTAATTAATTAATTTTTAAAAAACTGAATATAGAGTGTACAGGGAATGATTAAGTTATGAACTAAACTATTAAATTATTAAGGAATCAAATATGTGATCTACACTCCTGATGCTATACTGCCATTGTAGTCATTTTTTAATTATACTATTCTATTATATTTTCATGTAAATTGTATTAGTTTATACGCTTAAGAAGGGTTTGTCTCCAACTAAAAAGGATCTAGGAAAGAAGCTACCGCAGGAAGAACACCAGCTGTTATTTTGGTTTGCTGGTTTGGTTTTTGTGAGATAATGGAAATATATACATTATTCTCTCCCCCTAGTTCCTGGCACAGAGTTCCTGAAATCCTTATAATTTCTCAGTGATAAAAGCATCTCTTGCTTTAGTATTTAGTCTTTGACCCCATCCCTGACATGGGGCTCCTAAAACCTTTGTAAATTCCTAAGTAATAAGAGCACCAGGAGCATCTTTTATTCTATTAAGATGACTCTGGATGAACTCCTGGGTGGGAGGGGCTGATCACAAAAAAGGCCAAGCCATGATTAAAAGCTTGGAATTTTCAACCCCATTCCCCACCCTTCGGAGGAGGGATAGAGGCTGGAAATGGAGTTAATAGTTAATAACGGATCACATCTACATGAGGAAGCCCCTATAAAATCCCAATAGCCCGAGTTTAGGGAAGCTACCAGTTTGATGAACCCCAACTCCAAGGGAACAGAAGCTCTCTTCCAGACTTTGCCCTATTTATCTCTTCATCTGGCTGTTCATCTGTATCCCTTATCATATCCTTTAATAAACTGGTAAATGTAAGTAAGTGTTTCCCACTGTTCGGTGAGCCACTCCAACAAATAAATTGTATCAGAAGAGGGGATCACTGGAACCTCTGATCTACAACCTGGGCTTGAGACTGGTGTCTGAAATGGCAGAGGGAGGTAATCTTGTGGGAACGAGCCCTTAACCTGTGAAATCTAACACTGTCTCCGGGCAGATGGTGTCAGAATTGAGTCAAATTGTAAGACACCCAGGTGGGGCCACAGAGAGTTGCTTGGTGTGGGGAAAGAACCACACACACATTTGGAGACCAGAGGTATCAGAAGCGAAGTGTTCTGTATGAGTAGTAAAAGAGACACATGGGAAAGAAAGACACAGTAGGGAAAAACTGGATGGTATTCCAACATAGATTTTTAAATGGGAGGATGATGAACTAAGAGTGGAAAGCCAACAGAAAAGGAGCAGTTGAAGAAAGATCAGAGATATCGTGAACTGGGCAGGTCCTGGATGACCTACCAGATGAAGCCGTGATGTCCAGAGCACACGGGGAAGGACAGACCAAGGAAAAGAGGAGAGCTTCCTAACGCAGAGCAGAGGTGAATGTGGTCATTTATGGGCACAGATGAGGTCAGTTGATGTTGAGGGATTGTTGGTGAGGTTGGCAGAATCCCTAACTGGGGCCTCCATTTACTTGGAGAAGGAGAGTGTAGGCTGATAAAAGCTATGATGATGGAACAGGATCCTGAAGAGATGATGAAGGTTTGGAATCACCCCTTTGGAGAAAGGGGAAAGCTGTGGATCAGAAACAAGGATTCCCAGGATAGTGGGGACCCAGCTGAAATTGAAGGCTCTCAATATGTAGTTGCTCTTTGTTGCTGAATTTTCTTCTGCAGCCCTCAACAGCCCAGTGTGGGGAAAAGGAAGATATTCAGGGTGAGGCAGGGCTAGACAGGGATGGTGGTGGGGTGAGGTTGGAGTGGGAGGATACAGCAGAAAGATGAGTGGGCAAGGTACTGTGTACTGGGTATTGTGACTGAGGCAGAAAGAACTCTGCCCCTGTCCCAGAGGGGCACATATGCCAAATGGAGAGACAAGAAATGGCAGTATGAGAAGATAACTTCAACACAAATTCTCACATGCTTAGTGAGAGGTGGAGGAGGCCCCAACAAGTGGTGGATTGTTCAGAGCAGAGAGGCCACAGCAGATTCCGGTGGTCAGAGCAGGCCCCAGGGCTGCTGCTACCTCTGTTGTTACCACTCAGCAGCTTTGGGGCCTCTCTTCCGGTGGTTAGGAAAGAATGGGGTGAAACAACTCTGCAGAGGGAGGGCAGAGGTCAAGTGATTAACTCCACCACCTCCTCAGGAAGAAGAGGGAAGCCAGCACAGAGGACGGTCAAGGAGACGATCTGACCCAGCAGTGAGTTCCACTCAGCCCCAGAGCTGGGTGCAGGAGCTGCAGCCTCCAAAGCCTCACGGTGTCCACCGTCAGCTCGGCTTCCTCTGACCTTGACCTGCTGGTCGGAGGAAGGGTGAGATGGGAAGAAGGTTGAGGCCTGAGAGCCTGGGAGAGGGGACAGGGGAGAGAAAAGAAAACTTTCAGAAAAGTATAACTTCCCCTAGCCAACAAAGGATGTTGAGGTTTTCTCAGCTCAGGGTTATGTCACCAGGCTTGGAGTGAAGGCAACAGAAGGGGATCCTGATGGGGTCTGGGTGGATAAAGCTCAGTGAGATCCCAAAAGTGCTGGGGCAGGGCCGGCCCTAGTCAAGGCAAAATTATAAAGTAGATAAAATCCCCTCCAGGTCCACAACCCAATTCATCACCTCTCTTCTTCTTCACCTAGCCCCACCCTGGGGGGCTTCCTCCTGACTATACTGACTCCATCTCTCAGACGATGCAACCCCTTACCTCTGTCAACTTACCTAGGCTATGTCCCACTCTTTGTATCAGTTAACTGAATCATCCCATTTGTAATACTGTCTTTCTCCAAGATGACAAGAGCATCTGCTTCTCATGTCTCCTCGTTCAAACCTGTTTTCCCTACTTCTGTTTAGGCTGTTCCCTCTGCTTAGCTTGTCCTTCTACCTTACCCCTATCTCCTGAACTCTTATTTATCCTTCAAGGCCACTTCCCCAGTGTCCCTACCTAGAAGGACTCTCCATCTTCTTTGCACCCTTTGTGCTCTAAATGTATCTTGCCTGTCGGAGACACTTAGCATTTAGCGTTTGCTGTCTTCCCTTAGAGTGGATATTGTACAGGTCTATTTTCCTCTGTCTGAAAGATTCTTAAGGATGGAACCAATGTGTGTTTCATCTTTGTTTCCTCCACAAAATCTTGCATGGCTCTTGGAACATAGTAAGGGTTTAATGAAGTGTTCAGTTGATTAATTAATTAAACTCAGCTCCCAGAAATGACTCTCATGTAGGAATTTCGTGCAGTATACCAGGGAAGCCAGAACAGACATGGTTCTCTTGGCTTTGACTTTCACCTTTCAGGCTCCACACCCCTGCACTTTCATTTCCCATTTGCACGTCCTCAGAACACAAAGCTGATGGCCCTGAAACTTGGAACTCTCACGCACTGCTTGGTTCAACCACTTTGGAAGACAGTTTGGCAGCAACGACTAGAGGTATATCTACATACCCAGTGATTCTACCCTCAGAGATACACCCAACAGACATGCATGCACCAAAAGGCTCAGAGAGGACTCCCCTAGTGGTCCAGTGGTTTAAATTCTGAGCTTCCACTGCAGGGGGCGCGAGCTCCATCCCTGGTCAGGGAACCAAGATCCCGCATGCTGAGCAGCTCGGCCTAAAGGCTCTTAGCAGCGTGATTATAATAGGGAAAAAAACCTTGAAACAACCCAAAGGTTCATCAATGGTAGAATAGATTAATAAACTATTATATAATCATACAATGAAATACAGCCATGAAAACGACCAGCTGCAAGTGATAGCAGAGATAAATCTCATCAGATGTTGAGCAAAAGAAGCCAAATACAAGAGTATATACTTTATGATTCCATTTATATACAGGTAAAACTAACCAATGATGTTAGAAGTCAGAAGAGTGGTTGTATTTGTGGAAGAGGGTGGAGGTAAGGAAAGGAGGGAACATGTGGTAAACACACAGGTGTTTTCACTTAACAACTCATTGAGATGTACGTTTATAATTTTGCACACTTTTCTGCACACATATCATGAAGACAATGGCCCAGCTATCTCTGGAGGGATTTCTATAGAACTGGTTCCCTCCAGTGGTGCTGCAGCCCTGAGTTCTCTGAGTCCTGATCTCTCTCCTGTGGACAGATACTTCACTATTCACACTTTGTCTGAGGGGGAGTACAATAAGGAAAAGATGGACAAAAATAAATCCAGCCTTTTTAGAACGTGTCTGGATCCCAGCCAGAGCAGTTGCGATCAGTGACTCCTTCCTGAGAAGTGAAAGTTTCAACACAACCTATGGGAACAGCCTGCAGCCTTCAGAGCTAATCTGTGAGATGCTGCCCCTGCCCCTTTTTTTTTTGTCCAGCACATCTCACCCCAGACCTTGTGGTCCCTGGGCATTTATAGCCTCTGGTGTGCCCTTTGTAGTTTCTTCAGAATGCATAGCCAAAATCTGAATTTAGTGTCCAAAATGAACTTTAGGACCCAAGTCCACTCTTATGGGCAGTGATTTGAAGGTCCCTGGTCCCCAAACCATCTGACCCCAAAATTATCCCAATCTTCCTCTAAGATGCCTGAAAACAATTCATTTATTCACTCAACTAACATGTTTTGAGCACTTACTGTGTTGGGCACTTCGTTGGGCACTAATCACAGCTGTAATTATGTATTGATGGATAAAAATGCTGTAGGCTCCATAAACAAAGGGGCCGTGTACTTAATCACTACTGAATCCTGCATATCTTGTCCAGCACCTGGTGCAGAGCTACTCAAAACATATCCAGGGAAGGAATGGGAATAGAGAGGGAGATGCTATTGTGAAAACAGACTACTTTACATTACGATGTACTCATGTGATTCGATGTCTTGAATACATGTTTCTTTAAGTTAAAAATGTTGAAGTCTCCCTAAGATCCTGGTTATGATAATGAGAAACCCTCAGAAAAGGGTCACACATTAAAACTTTATCATCTTATCTGAAGATTCTCTAACTCACTTTCTATTCAATTAATTAAAGTCAACACAAGATTACTGAATAGTCTCTCCTCTTTACTCTGACTACAAAACTAAGTGAAATATATACCCTGCCTCCAAAGAGTTGACTAACATGAGCATTCATTTGGGAGGACTTGTTATAACTCAGCATTTCTCTAAACACTTTATACACTATATCTCATCTAGTCCTCACACATCCCCCAGGAAGCAGGCACCGCTGTTAACTTCATGTTATGAATGAAAAATTGAGAAGCAAGAAGTTAGTTAACTTCCTCAAGGCCACAGAGGTAGTTAGTATTTACATGCTTTAAAATCTAAAACAGTTTTCCCAACGAAACTTTCTGGTAGGCAGATAAACTCACTTTATTCCATGGATTATTTAAAGTACTCATTCATTCAATAAATACATAGTGAGGGTCTACTTGTGCCAGATACAGTTCTAGATGCCGAAGATACAGCAGTGAACAAAACAAACAAAAGCCCTGGCCTCAAGGATCTTACATTCTAATGAGGTAAAGAAGAGCCTAGGAGATAGAAAATAAGACAAATAAGTAAACATATAGTATGTAAAATGGAGACAAGCATTACAGAGAAAAATAAATGAAGAAGGAGATAAGAAGTTACAGGATGAAGGGGTTGACATTTTTAGTGGGAAAGATATCACTGCAGAAGTGGTATTTGAGCAGAATGAGGAAGCAAGCCTCATGGCAAATGAGGGGAACGCAGCATTCTAAGTGGAGAAAACAGTGCAAAGCCCCCAAGTGGAACATGCGTGAGGACCAGCAGGCCAGCGTGGCTGAAATGCAGTGAGAAGATCAGAGAGGAAGGGGCAGTGGTCAGGGAGGCCAGATCACGTGGGCCATTGTAAAATGTATGGCTTTTACTCTACGTGAAGTGAGAAGACTTTGGAAGACTTTTGCAATGCTCAAGAGTGCTATGAGCCTCTTACACATATGTGATGCATATTACATTCTTCAGTAAACCAAGTCTTAGAAAAAATGTTTCACTGTCATTATACCACCTGATGGGATGCACTGAAAAAGACATGCCATCACTTTCGTGGTATTCCTGCCAAAAGTGCATGACCTAAGTCTTATGACAAAACATTAGACAAACTCAGATTGTGGAACCCTCTAGAAAACAACTGACTTGTATTCCACAAATGTCAAATTCATAAAAGACAAAGAAAGGAATAATTGTAGATTGAAGATGACGAAAAAGATATAACAACTGAATGCAATACATGATCCTGATTGGATTCTGGTTGGAGAAAAAAGATGTCGTAGAGCACATTTGGGGGACAGTTGGTAATATTTAAATATGGACTGTATGTTTGATTGTATCTATGTCAAATTTACTAAATTTGATAACTGTGCTGATATGTGATATGATATGGGAACATCCTTGTCCTTAGAAGATGTGTGCTAAAATAGTTAAGAGTAAAGGGGCATGATGTCTGCAACCTACTCTTGAATATTCCACAAAAGTAATTATTATTATACAGCTATACACACATACCTATATTTGGAGAGAAAGAGAAATAAGGCAAATGTGATAAAATGTTGACAACTGGTGAATCTAGGTGAAGGAAATACAAAAATTCTTTGGGCTATTCTTGCAACTTCCCTGAAACTTAAAAATCATTTTCAATTAAGTAGTTTACAAATTGAACTAAATAAACAGAGCAGTTTCAGGCCGGACCCACAGACACAGGGCATAGCAAGAAGAGAGAGAAGTTCCCTAAGACCGAAGTCCATCCCTCCCTGTGCTCAAAGAATCACTCGCCAGGTTCCCCCCTACCTCCCACCAATGGGTCTTGTCATAGCCAAACCCAAAGAGAGCACCACAGCCCTGGGAATGGGGATGGAGGGAGCATCGTCCTCCTGCCACTTGGGCTCAGGATCTGAGTCAGCCTCAACCTTCTGTCCCTCCCACCCCCAAAGCCAGGCATCAAAGCATGTGGGTCCTACCTCAGCTTTCAAGGCTACTTAGCCCAGGTTCCAACCTAGCTCTCTTACCTAGGATCCTGCGTCTTTGGGTCCCCCCAGCCCACACGCATGAGCCCCAGTCTCCAGACTTCTCTCTCTGCTCCCTGTTCCTTATTACACCCTGCCCTACTCCGCCTGTACTCTTTACAAAAGCCGGAGCCTGGAATGTGTCTTCTTGAAGGATACCAGAGTGCTCAGGGGCTCAGTGATTGAACTGAGTACCCAGGGATGGCTTCTAACAGGCCCTGCACAAATACTTCCTTGTGCCTCTGTTTCTTCCCTTTGCACAAAAGTGTGCCCTCCTCTCACTGCACCCCCCGCTCGTGATGTCCCTCAAAGAGTCACTGATCTAAAATGCAGGCTCCAAGTCTCAGAGCATCCTAGACTTAGGGTTGGAAAAAGAGGGGGAGCCTGCTTTCCACACACACAAACATTAGTTGGCTCAGGGCCCAGCTGACAGTTATCAGTTTGCTATGGAGCTTCCTTATACTGTCTCCTTCTCTTCCCTTCCCCTCACCCTGCCCCCAGACAACATTTTCCCTAATAATCCTCAGGCTCCCATGGCTTCTGGGCTGCTGGGAGAGCTGAGGGATGAGGGACCAGGCCATGCTGGTAAAGCCTCTGTTCTGGCCTTGGCCTCACCTTTCCCCTCTCCCCTCTCCCTTGCCAGGGCTCAGCTCTCCTGCCTCAGAGAATAATCTGTCAGTCTCTGAGCTCCAGTACCCCTACTTGCTTGGAGAAACCCAAGCTCATGGCCACTTCTCCTCTCTGCTGGTAATCACACCAAATTAGAGGATATTTCCTTTGTCCTTCTTACAGCCAGCAGGGAGGATACTTTCTCCCCACTAGACAGAAAGGAAAACTGAAGCCAGTGGAAAAGACTTACCTTGCCTGAGGTGGCCTGGATTGCTTGGCCAGAGGCACTTCTCAAGGACCTCCCAACCCACTGCCAGCCTTTGCTCTCTGACCCAGCCTGTCCAGAGCTGTGGGGAACTGTTCAGAGTCACAGTTCCAGGTCACCAATGTAAGCAGCACAACCCAGAGGCTCTAGATGCTGATCTCCCTGAAGGCCACGGCCCCTAGTCCATGCCAGCCCCATCCCTGCCAGGCTGAGCCTCCTTACCTTGGCCCTGATGCCCCTTGATGAGCAGAAAGAGTGTGAGGGTAAGCACTTGCCCCAACATCCCCACAAGACAGAGGGGTCAGGCCGGGTCCTCTCCCACCAGATGCTCTGCCCTGCACAGGCTCAGCAGCCACCCATCAGCAGGAGGCTGACGGAGAGCAGAACGGCCTCGCTCCAGCCACAGTTTCCTCAACTTGAGGCTGTTCTCATTAGCTGAACACTAACAAGGCCGTTGAGGAAGCCCCAGTCCCTGGACCTGGTCTGATAGTTCCCGCAAGCTAAACTTGCAAAGTCTGCCTCAAGTGGGCGGGTGTTCAGAGTTCACAGTGACTCACAAAACCAGCTTCAATATCTTGTCCCAAGCTCTGCCCCAGCCCAGCTGCTTTGTTTAAAGGACAGATGCCCAAGAAATCTTCCAATTCTCCGCATCCTACTGGCAATATGGAGAAACCTACATGGGGACCAAACAGCCATCATCAGAGCCTGTCCCATCCCAACAGACATTGTGAAGGTGGAGGGGAGAGGGTTTGGGAAGGATGTGGACTGAGAAGTGGAACCCTAGATAAGTGGGTGAAATGTTGAAGAAGACAAGTAAGGGGCACTAGAAAAATCTAACAGGCCTGGGGAATCTCTGCAAGTTGATACCAAAGTTTAAGCATATTCAAATTAAATTTTTTTCTTAAGAATGTGCTTTTGCCCTAGTTTCCTATCTGTACTTCTAAATTCCCTCCCTTCTTCTTTTTCTACTTTCCCATAATAGTTCTTTATTCCTTCTCTCAGCTTCTCTCACCCAGACAGGATGTAGACCCATGTTTGCTTCCCCCCAGCACGCACTTTGATTCCACCCTCCAGAAATGCCAGGTAGCATCTGATCCTCTTCACCCCGCCAGGGAGAGGTGGAGGCATCCCACCTTCCTCAGAATGCAATTGCTTTGAGACCACACCCCAGAGTTCTATGCCTTTCTCTTTCTCCTGCTTTCCCCTTCGCAGAAAATACTTTCAGTTCACTTCAGGTCAGTCTTTCTTCTCCTTTTCAATCTTTTGATCCATTTCCAGTCACCCTGTCTGAAGCTGGGCTGAGGGGAGGCAGACTGAAAGACTTGCCTGCCAAAAAAGGCAACAGTGATATTCCGGATGGAGCACTGGATTTGGAGTCAAAGATGTAGACTTGAGTTCCATTTCAGCAACACACAACCTGTGTGATCCTGACCAAATTATTTTCTGAGCCTGTGGGGTCAACAATACTTGGCTCCCATCCCTTACAAGGTAGTTTCAGAATCGAATTAAAAACTGTACCTGAGAGGATGCGTGTAAAAAACTCTGGACAACGGTAAGGTTTTGTTTGTCTTCTTAAACGGAGACCGACACAGATTTTTCCAGCTAATCTAATGGTTATCAGCTCTTCTCTCATTTTTCTGCTCCCAAGGGGCAGTCCTCAGTCCTGGGAAATTTCCTCAGAGTTGATCTGGCCATGCCCTTGACCTTAAGAACTGGTGCTCAAGGCATGATAAAATAAGGAAGAGTAAATTTCCTCTCATTAAAGATGGAGGACAAGGTCCATCTGTTCAAAGCAACTAATGGACAACATTAATTAGGAATCTGGTTCACCACTCCTGACCCCAGCACCAACTCCATCCTCTTCCCACCAGTCACATGGATGACCTACCATCCCGTGGAAACTGAACTGGAAGCAGATGTACCACTTTGTGTCTTGTGGCCCTTACCATATTCTACCCCATGATAACTGCTACTTGTTCTACACACTGCCCTGCCTGACCTTGAGCTCTTCTACATGAAGTCTTTTCTCTCCTTAGTTTGGTGTTTCCAGAGCCTGGCCCAGTGCCTGGCTCTTAATGGTTGGTTATAGATTGTTGAGTGCTGAAGGAATGAATGAGTTCCCTAGAGAAAGCATTTCCCTTCCCTCTGAGATACACTGGTAAACTACGTCACCATGGTCCCTGCCTTCATGGAGTTTATATCTTGCCCTGCAGAATCCTTGTACAAAGAGCCATTCTGTGTAATCCAGCCACTTTAGTATGAAGACCCAAGATGCTACAAAGTCCACATAAACTCAGAAACCCCTGTATTCCCATTTCCCATGCATATTCCCCAGGTCTTTGTAAATCTTGGACATTTAACGGTCAGTGACCATCCAAGAATGAATGTTTCATCAACCCCCACCCACTCATCCTTCTTTTTCTCAAATCACACTTTCACCATGTTTCAAGGAGTCAAGTTCATTTTAGTATATCCCAGCTACAACAGTGATGAGTCCCCACATCCACTCACTTCTTTTTTTTTTTTTTTGGATGACGACAACAAAAGCAACAATGATTGCAATTACGAAACACACTCATACTATGTCATAATATTGACATTCAGTCCAGGAATCCTCCACTGTAACAGCTCCTTTACTTTGCAGTGAAAATTGATTTGTATATTTTTTGCCTCTGAGTCCTTGAGGGATTTTCTTTTATTCAAACAGAAAGTCACAAAAATTATAATCACCCTCATCAGTTCACTCAGTCCCATGTAATTAATTTTTTTTATCTTGATCTTTTGTTAGCACTTTTATGAATTCATCAGTTTTCCATTAGAGTTCTGAAAATGCTTATTCATTCAGTTCAGGAGTGTCGTCAGTTACCAGAAACCTGTACTTGTCAGTCTTTTCCATGGATTCCGTGAAGATGAAACCCTTTTATAGGAACATTTTTGCAAAAGCCTCAGAGTACACCCAGAACTGTCTGTAAATGACAAAAGACTTAAAAATGACCACGTTAAAGATTTGATGAAAGTTCAAAATAATGCAGTTGACAAGGAAATTTAGTTATTTCTGAGATATACATTTTAAAGTAATAACTAGAATTATGACTTATAACATTATACCAGAACATATAATATTTTTAGAAATTTCATGTAATGTCTGAAACAATCCACCCACTTCTGAGACTAATTTTAAATTTGGGGTCCCTAAGACCACCTTCAATTTTGATAATTTACTAGAAGGCAATTTAATAGTAATCATTAACATGTTAAATACATATGCCCTTTCACCTAGCAATACCCCTCTTTGAATTTACCCACAGAAATACTCTCACTAATACTTTCACAAATGCCCAAAGATAAGCAAGATTCTTCCTTATAGCATTGTTAAGTAAAAAAATCGGAAATAACCTAAAGTTAATCAGTGGGGAACAGTTTAAAAAATATGGTGTATTCATTCTATACTACAGTATATTAAGAAGACTTTTAAAAAGTAAAATAAATGTCTACATACTCACATGAAAAGAAGCTTAAGACATTCACAAAACCATCTGCATAATATAGTTCTGTTTAGGTGGACAAACTAATGTGCGTGTATTTATGCTCTCTGAATGGTTGTAAATGCAAAGAAACATGCCTGGGGAAAAATATTCAAGATGGGGACTTCCCTGGTGGCACAGTGGTTGGGAATCCGCCTGCCAATGCAGGGGACACGGGTTCGAGCCCTGGTCCGGGAAGATCCCACATGCCGCAGAGCAACTAAGCCCATGAGCCACAACTACTGAGCCCGGGTGCCACAACTACTGAAGCTCACGCACCTAGAGAGCCCGTGCTCCACAACAAGAGAAGGCACCGCAATGAGAAGCCCGCACACAGCAACGAGGAGTAAACCCCGCTCGCTACAACTAAAGAAAGCCCACACGCAGCAACAAAGACCTAGCACAGTCAAAAAAAAAAAAATATATATATATATATATATATATATTCATGATGGCAACATTTAGATAAAGAAATAGAATTTTGAGCAGAGGTGAGTGAGTGACTTTTACTTTTTATTCCACATATACCTCCTGTCCAGAACTTTTTACAATAACTATATTACATGTGCGGTGATTTAAAATACCAGTTCTCCAAGTTCCCAGGTTTTCAACTACATAACATAAGATCAATGTATTAGTGAGGCTTTCCAGAGAAACAGAACCAATAGGAGATATATAGACATAGATAGAGAGATAGAGATGGAAATGGAGATGGAGATAAAGAGATTTATTATAGAGAACTGGCTCATGAAATTATGGAGGCTGGCAAATCCAAAATCTGCAGAGCCAATGTCTCAGTTTGAAGGTCATCAGGCGGGAGAATTTTCTCTTACTTGAGGGAGAGTAAACCTTTTTTTTTTTTGGTCACTCAATAGGTTCTGCAGTACTACACGACCTGTGGCTGGTTGAATCCACGGATGCAGAACCGCCTGTATGGAGAGCCCACTATAAAGTTATACTCAAATTTTAGACTTTGGTAGGGGCGGGATCAGCACCCCTAACCTCCACATTGTTCATTTTTCAAGGGTCAACTTGTATAGTATAAATCAGAATCTGATTTAGCATCAAATTTTATACTTAAATTGTTACATTTGACATATTAATATATCAGAGTGTTTTGCAAAAATGGAAAAGAAAACAAAATGACTCTAGGTGCCCTGCCACCTAGTTTGTGAATTACACCTACTTTGTGAATTATAAATTTAGAAGATCAGGTCTTCCCTGGTGGCGCAGTGGTTGAGAGTCTGCCTGCCGATGCAGGGGACATGGGTTCGTGCCCTGGTCCAGGAAGATACCACATGCCGCGGAGCGGCTGGGCCTGTGAGCCATGGCCGCTGAGCCTGCACATCGGATCCTGTGCTCCGCAACGGGAGAGGCCGCAACAGTGAGAGGCCTGCGTACCGCAAAAAAAAAAAAAAAAAATTTAGAAGATCAAAATTGAGGTTTGAATGATAATTTGTGCAAGCCAATGTTCTCTTTAATTTTTTAAGTTGTGGTACACTGGTACCTCTGAAAACAAGCGCATGTGATCAAAGTTTCATACTGCAGTTAGGAACTTAAAACCAAATTATCTTGTTTTTTTTAATGATATGAACATTCGCAATAAACCATAAATGAAATTTTCTTGACATGGCAAACTCTATTCTGGAGGATTTTCTTTTCTCCACATTGTTGTTTGTCTGTCATGTATAATCCATATCAGTGCTGACAGGTTTTTGATTCCATGTGCGGTTACATCTACTACACAGGTTACACATGTCCACATACCCACATATTAGACCACAAAAAATGAAGAGCCTAGATCAGACTTCCCATCCCCCAAGAGTTCCCCTTTTTCTCCCCCCATCCAACCTCCCTATATAACTTTCATGTGAAGTTCTGTCAGTCTTTCTGGAAGACTCTGTTCTAACTGCCTCTGCTGGTGTTCCTTAGCACATCTGTGTGCTTTCTTCTTGTGAGGAAAGAGACTTGGGGATCACATGCCTTGACCTCCCCTTGCTCCACTCTCTTATCTAATACTGCTTTTCTGTCCTCCATCCCAGCCAGGGCAATCCAGCACAAGCACAAGTGTTAGACACACCATTAAATGTCAAAAAGTACATCAGCCTCATTCCAACAGAGGTTTTTAAAGCATCATTTCAGATTTATAAGTCCTTGGCAGAGACTTCTGTTGCCTTGTGTTTTAATTCTAGTAATTCTTCCCAGCCTATATCAAAGGATAACTTTTGGGTCTTGGACCCCAGAAATTTTATTCCTATTCACTTCCTCAAGTCTGAAAAATAACATTTTATCTTTCACAACCAGCCCCTTTATCTTTTCTAAATGCATTGGTTCCTCCTGCCCTGTTCTTTTTGTTCTTTTGTTTTGTTTTGTTTAAAAAACAATACCATCCCAGCTTTATTGAGGTATAATTTATATTCCCTCATTTTATGTGCACAATTTAATGACTTTTAGTAAATTTATGGAATTTTGCAGTTTCATTACCACAAACTGGTTTTAGAATGTTTTCATCACCCCCAAAAGATTTCTCAGGCACGTTTGCAGCCCGTTGGCTATTCCTTTTAATTCTCTTTTCTAGGCTCTTTGTTATTTTTGTTGCTGTTGTTCTTTTTTTTTTTTTAACATCTTTATTGGAGTATAATTGCTTTACAATGTTGTGTTAGCTTCTGCTGTACAACAAAGTGATCAGCTATATGTATATATATATATATCCCCATATGCCCTCCCTCTTGAGCCTCCCTCCCACCCTCCCTATCCCACCCCTCTAGGTCGTCACAAAGCGTCGAGTTGATCTCCTTGTGCTATGCAGAATCTTTCCACTAGCCATCCATTTTATATTTGGTAGTGTATATATGTCAGTGCTACTCTCTCACTTCATCCCAATCACCCCTTCCCCCTCTGTGCCCTCAAATCCGTTCTCTACGTCTGCGTCTTTATTCCTGCCCTGCCACTAGGTTCATCAATACCACTTTTTTAATTCCACTTATATGCATTAGCATATGCTATTTGTTTTTCTCTTTCTGACTTACTTCACTCTGTATGACAGATTCTAGGTCCATCCACCTCACTACAAATAACTCAATTTCATTTGTTTCTATGGCTAGTAATATTCCATTGTATATATGTGCCACATCTTCTTTATCCATTCATCTGTTGATGGACATTTAGGTTGCTTCCATGTCCTGGCTATTGTAAATAGTGCTGCAATGAACCTTATGGTACATGTATATTTTTGAATTATGGTTTTCTCAGGGTATATACCCAGGAGTGGGATTGCTGGGTCATATGGTAGTTCTATTTTTAGTTTTTTTAAGGAACCTCCATACTGCTCTCCATAGTGGCTGTATCAATTTACATTCCCACCAACAGTGCAGGAGGGTTCCCTCTCCTCCACACCCTCTCCAGCATTTCTTATTTGTAGACTTTTTGATGATGGTCATTCTGACTGGTGTGAGGTGATACCTCATTGTGGTTTTGATTTGCATTTCTCTAATGATTAGTGACGTTGAGGATCCTTTCATGTATTTGTTGGTCATCTGTTTGTCTTCTTTGGAGAAATGTCTATTTAGGTCCTCTGCCCATTTTTGGATTGGGCTGGGTTCTTGTGTGTGTGTGTGTGTGCTATTCAGTTGCATGAGCTGCTTGTATATTTTGGAGATGAATCCTTTGACAGTTGCTTCATTTGCAAATATTTTCTCCCATTCTGAGGGTTGCCTTTTCATCTTGTTTATGGTTTTCTTTGCTGTGCAAAAGCTTTTAAGTTTCATTAGGTCCCATTTGTTTATTTTTGGGTTTATTTCCATTACTCTAGGAGGCGGGTCAAAAAAGATCTTGCTGGGGGCTTTCCAGGTGGCGCAGTGGTTGAGAATCTGCCTGCTAATGCAGGGGACGCAGGTTCAAGCCGCGGAGTAACTAGGCCCGTGAGCCACAACTACTGAGCCTACGCATCTGGAGCCTGTGCTCTGCAACAGGAGAGGCCGTGATAGTGAGAGGCCCGCACACCACGAAGAAGAGTGGCCCCCGCTTGCCACAGCTAGAGAAAGCCCTCGCACAGAAACGAAGACCAAACACAGCCAAAAAATTAAATAAATAAATAAATAAAAGATCTTGCTGTGATTTATGTCATAGAGTGTTTTTCCTATGTTTTCCTCTAAGAGTTTTATAGTGTCCATTCTTACCTTTAGGTCTTTAATCCATTTTGAGTTTATTTTTGTGTATGGTGTTAGGGAGTGTTCTAATTTCATTCTTTTACATGTAGCTGTCCAGTTTTCCCAGCACCACTTATTGAAGAGACTGTCTTTTCTCCATTGTATATCCTTGCCTCTTTTGTGATAGATCAGTTGACTATAAGTGCATGGGTTTATCTCTGGGCTTTCTATCCTGTTCCATTGATCTATATTTCTGTTTTTGTGCTGGTACCATATTGTCTTGATTACTGTAGCTTTGTAGTATAGTCTGAAGTCAGGGAGCCTTATTCCTCTAACTCCATTTTTCTTTCTTAAGATTGCTTTGGCTATTCGGAGTCTTTTGTGTTTCCATACAAATTGTAAAATTTCTTGTTCTAGTTCTGTGAAAAATGCCATTGGTAATTTGATACGGAGTGAATTGAATCTGTAGATTGCTTTGGGTAGTATAGTCATTTTCACAATATTGATTCTTCCAATCCAGGAGCATGGTATATATCTCCCTCTGTTTATGTTATCTTTGATTTCCTTCATCAGTGTTTTATAGTTTTCTGAGTACAGGGCTTTTGCCTCCTTAGGTAGGTTTATTCCTAGATATTTTTTTGTTTGTTTTGTTTTTTTTGCGGTACTCGGGCCTCTCACTGTTGTGGCCTCTCCCGTTGCGGAGCACAGTCTCCGGACGCGCAGGCTCAGCGACCATGGCTCACGGGTCCAGCCGCTACACGGCATGTGAGATCTTCCCGGACCGGGGCACGATCCCATGTCCCGTGCATTGGCAGGCGGACTCTCAACCACTGCGCCACCAGGGAAGCCCTATTCCTAGATATTTTATTCCTTTAGTTGAGAATGGCAAATGGGATTGTTTCCTTAATTTCTCTTTCTGATCTTTCGTTGTTAGTGTACAGGAATGCAAGAGATTTCTGTGCCTTAATTTTGTGTCCTGCAACCTTACCAAATTCATTGACTAGTTCTAGTAGTTTTCTGGTTTCATTTGTTTCTAGAATCCTAGCATCTTTAGGATTTTCTATGTATAGTATTATGTCATGGGCAAACGGTGACAGTTTTACTTCTTCTTTTCCAATTTGTATTCCTTTTTTTCTTTTTATTCTCTGATTGCTGTGGCTAGGACTTCCAATACTATGTTGAATAATAATGATGAGAGTGGACATCCTTGTCTTGTTGTGATCTTAGAGGAAATGCTTTCAGTTTTTCAACATTGAGAATGATGTTTGCTGTGGGTTTGTCATATATGGCTGTTATTATGTTGAGGTCGGTTCCCTCTATGCCCACTTTCTGGAGAGTTTTTATCATAAATGGTTGTTGAATTTTGTCCAAAGCTTTTTCTGTATCTATTGAGATGCTCATAGGGTTTTTATTCTTCAATTTGTTAATATGGTGTATCACATTGATTGATTTGCATATACTGAAAAATCCTTGCATCCCTGGGATAAATCCCACTTGATCATAGCATATGATCCTTTTAATGCGTTGTTGGATTCTGTTTGTTAGTATTTTGTTGAGGATTTTTGCGTCCATGTCCATCAGGGATATTGGTCTATAATTTTATTTTTCTGTGATAGCTTTGTCTGGTTTTGCTATCAGGGTGATGGTAGCCTCGTAGAATGAGTTTGGGAGTGTTCCTCCCTCCACAGTTCTTTGGAAGAGTTTGAGAAGGATAGGTGTTAACTCTTCTCTAAATGTTTGATAGAATTCACCTGTGAAACCATCTGCAACTGGACATTAGTTTGTTGGAAGGTTTTTAATTACAGTTTCAACTTCATTACTTGTGATTGGTCTGTTTATATTTTCTAATTCTTCCTGGTTCAATCTTGGAAAGTTGTACTTTTCCAAGAATTTGTCCATTTCTTCCAGGTTGTCCAATTTATTGGCATAAAGTTGCTTATAGTAGTCTCTTATGATCTTTTGTATTTCTGCAGGGTCAATTGTAATCTCTCCTTTTTCATTTCTAATTTTATTGAGTTTAGTCCTCTCCCTTTTTTTCTTGATGAGTCTGGCTAAAGGTTTATTGATTTTGTTTATCTTCTCAAAGAACGAACTTTTAGTTTTATTTATCTTTGCTATTGTTTTCTTTGTTTCTATTTCATTTATCTCTGCTCTGATCTTTATGATTTCTTTCCTTCTACTAACTTTGGGTTTTCTTTGTTCTTCATTTTCTAGTTGCTTCAGGTGTAAAGTTAGATTGTTTTTTGGAGATTTTTCTTGTTTCTTGAGGTGAGCTTGAATTGCTATGAACTTCCCTCTTAGAACTGCTTTTGCTGTGTCCCTTAGGTTTTGGATCATCGTGTTTTCATTGTCATTTGTTTCTAGGTATTTTTTTATTTCTTCTTTGATTTCTTCAGTAATCTCTTAGTCATTTAGCAGTGCACTGTTTAGCCTCCATGTTTGTGTTTTTTACTGTTTTTTTCCTCTAATTAGTTTCTAATTTCATCTTTTTGGTCAGAAAAGATGCTTGATATGATTTCAGTTTTCTTAAATTTTCCAAGGCTTGATTTGTGACCTAAGATGTGATCTATTCTGGAGAACATTCTGTGAGCACTTGAGAAGAAAGTGTATTCTTCTGCTTTTGGGTGGAATGTCCTAAAAATACCAATTAAGTCTATCTGGTCTATTGTGTCATTTAAAGCCTGTGTTTCCTTATTTATTTTCTCTCTGGATGATCTGTCTATTGGTGTAATTGGGGTGTTAAAGTCCCCCACTATTATTGTGTTACTGTTGATTTCTCCTTTTATGGCTGTTAGCACTTGCCTTATGTATTGAGGTGCTCCTATGTTGGGTGCATAAATATTTATAATTGTTATGTTTTCTTCTTGGATTGATCTCTTGATCATTATGTAGTGTCCTTCCTTATCTCTTGTAACAGTCTTTATTTTAAAGTCTATTTTATCTGATATGAGTATTGCTGCTCCAACTTTCTTGTGATTTCCATTTGCATGGAATATCTTTTTCTATCCTCTCACTTTCTGTCTGTATGTGTCCCTAAGTCAGAAGTGGGTCTCTTGTAGACAGCATATATAAGAGTCTTGTTTTTGTATCCATTCAGCCAGTCTGTGTCTTTTGGTTGGAGCATTTAATCATTTTACATTCAAGGTGATAATCGATATGTATGTTCCTATTACCATTTTCTCAATTGATTTGGGTTTGTTTTTGTGGGTCTTTTTCTTCTCTTGTGTTCCCCACTTAGGGAAGTTCCTTCAGCATTTGTTGTAAAGGTGGTTTGTTGGTGCTGAATTCTCGTAGCTTTCACTTGTCTGTAAATCTTTTGTCTTCTCCATCAAATTTGAATGAGATATTTTCTGGGTAGAGTAATCTTGGTTGTAGGTTTTTTCCTTTCATCACTTTAAATATGTCCCATGCCTCCTTTCTGGCTCACAGAGTTTCTGCTGAAAGATCAGTTCTTAACCTTATGGGGATTCCCTTGTATGTTATTTGTTGCTTTCCCTTGCTGCTTTTAATATTTTTTCCTTTGTATTTAATATTTGAAAGTTTGATTAATATGTGCCTCGGTGTGTTTCTCTTTGGGTTTATACTGTATGGGACTCTCTGTGTTTCCTGGACTTGATTGACTATTTCCTTTCCCATGTTAGGGAAGTTTTCAACTCTAATCTCTTCCAATATTTTCTCAGACCCTTTCTCTTTCTGTTCTTCTCCTGGACCCCTATAATATGAATGTTGGTGCATTTAATGTTGTCCCAGAGGTCTCTGAGGCTGTCCTCAATTCTTTCATTCTTTTTTCTTTATTCTGCTCCATGGCAGTTATTTCCATCATTTTATCTTCCAGGTCACTTATCCTTTCTTCTGCCTCAGTTATTCTGCTATTGATTCCTTCTAGAGTATTTTTAATTTCAGTTATTGTGTTGTTCATCACTGTTTGTTTGCTCTTTAGTTCTTCTAGATCCTTGTTAAACGTTTCTTGTATTTTCTCCATTCTGTTTCTGAGATTTTGGATCATCTTTACTATCATTACTCTGAATTCTTTTTCAGGTAAGCTGCCTATTTCATCTTCACTTATTTGGTCTTGTAGGTTTTTACCTTGCTCCTTCATTGTAACATATGTTTTTGCTGTTCCTTTTTTTTTTTTTTTTAATGAGTGGGGCTGTATTTCTCTCTTACTGGTCATTTGGCCTACCAGCCCACTGGCAGGCAGAGCCAGATCCTGGAATTTCTGGCTGCAGGGCTCTGGGGGTCCTAGGGTTACTGCCTATGCCCTGGTGTGGGGGGCAGGGTCCTGGACCCTCTGGTGGACAGGCCATGTCATAAGGAAGGTGTCAGTTCAGGGAGTCTTAAGGCAGCCTGCCTACTGGTGGGTGAGACTGTGTCCCCACCAATTAGTTGCGTGGCCTGAGGCATCACAGTATTGGTGGGTGGGGCAGGTTCCAGTGCTAATAAGCTAGACAGAGGATTACAAAATGGTGCTTGCCAGCACGAGTGCCCAGGTAGTAGGACAAGTTCCCAAAAATGGCTGCTACCAATGTCTATGTCACCAGGGTGAGCTCTAGTTACCTCCTACCTCTCCATGAGGCTTCCCAAGATAGGCAGGTGGCTATGAGTTATAAGCTCCTTTCAGATTACTGTTTCTGCCCTGGGTCCTGGAGTGTGTGAGATCTTGTGTGCCCCCTTTAAGAGTGGAGTCTCTGTTTCCCACAGCCCTCTGGCTCTCCCAAAAGTAAGCCCTGCCGACCTTCAAAGTCAAACGTTCTGGGAGCTCATTGTCCCAGTGCAGGGCCCCCAGTCTGGAGAGCCTGATGTGGGGCTCAGAGCACTCACTCCTCAGGAAGAGCTTCTGCAATTGTAATTATGTTCCCATTTATGGGTCATCCACCCAAGGGTATGGATCTTGATATATCAAGACTCCACCCCTCCTACCTAACTCCTTGAGATTCCTTCTCTATATCTTTAGTTGTAGAAGATCTTTTCTGTTAGATTCCAATCTTTCCCATCAATAGTTACTCTGTTTTAATTTTGTTGTGCCTATGAGAGGAAGTAGAGCTCAGGCCACAATCTTGGCCCAAGTAAGTCTACACAACAGAATGATAAACACAAATTCAGACAATGGCAATGTAGAGGAGCACATGGGTAGGTATAGGTTATTAATAACATTCCAGTTTTGGGGTTGGGTAGTGGTTTATAAGTGTCTAAGTCATTATGAAAAAAAAGGAAAGGGGAAGGGAGGGGTGGAGGAAAGGAAGGAGAGAGAGGGAAGGAGTTACAGAAAGAGGACCGACCTGTCTCACATGCATCTCTGCTGTTTCTTACAGCCATAAGGAAATGATCACTAATGTCACTTCATCAGGAAAACTTTCAGGTAATCATTAGTGTTGTTCACTCTGATTCAATTCACTTCTTTTTAGAGCCACATGGAAGACTGCACCTCTTATCTCTGAAGTTAAAAAGGGCCATGGGACTTGTTCTAGCCAAGGAATGTAAGCAGAAAAGGTTATTTTCAGGCTGAAGCCTTTACCAGGCAGGGCACAAGTCAACATTGCCCTTTTCCCAGCCTCAGGAAATAACTCAAATATGTAGCCCTGGCTTGGTGGCATGCTTATAGCTGATGAAGAAACTAATCTTGGAGGTTAAAGGATGGAGTTCTGTGTTCTGTTGTAGGAAAAATGTTGCATGTGTTGCCTGTGGTATCTCAGGAGGTATGTGATGTACCTACTGCACTGGAGCTTTAAGGGAAGACCTCTGGGAAACAATGTGAGCACTGCATGTCAGCTGCCTTGGTTCTATATTACAAAGGACAGGACCTCAGGGAGAAAAGGTGGTCTGTTTTGCAAGCAGGGGCAAAAGGAATAACTGATTCTGGGTCTTCAACAGGCAAACAGTATGGAAAAATTTCCTTGATAAATCATCTTCAATCAGGACACACACAGACACACAGACACATATGCAGGCACTATATATATATATATATATATATATATATATATATATATATACACACACACACACAAAAATACCACTCCCAAAATCTTTGTCTCCATCCACCTCAGTCAAGAGCATGTATTTGCTATGTGGTATCTCATGTGCAATATAGTAACTAGTGACACAGACCCAACCTAGCAGCTGAGGGAGCTGAGTAATATTGTTTCTACATGATATATAAAACTTCTAAAATTTGCTTAGTAAAATTTAGGGGAGTAAAACAATACATTTTTAATTACATTTGGATTTAGTAATCTTCCAGATGTTCATTCTTTGATCATCAACATATGGGTTTATTCTCTGCTGAATACTGTTTCTAACAAAGGACTATTGAGAATATGAGGACAAATGTGTATTCAGTGACCTCTACCAGAAAAGTGTGTAACTGCTGGGTAAGACCTCAAGCAGCCTGAAAACCTGGGCCTGGTGGGGAGTTTGTGATTGCAGTACAGGTTTGGCATATGCTGACATTCTGAAATACAGAGCTCTTAAGTTCCAAAATCCCAGTATTTGGGGTATAATAAAATATTTTAGTGTTTTTCAAAAATATGAAATCTGAATTGTATCTTAATATATATCTTGAGGAACACTTTGCATTAAAATTTCAAATTGAATAAAACTACATTCCTCTTAAAAAATGTCACCATATCCATTCCTTGCTTAAAAACCCATCCTGGTTTTACCCCAGTAAGTACACTAACATTTCAATCTTACAGGATATCACAGTGTACAGGAGTACTGAAAGCTTGTTTTGTAGTCACAACATCCTGGTGGCAGACACCGGTTTTAGGCCTGGTTATAGTCTATTCCTGCAAATTTTTTTTGTTGTTTTTTTAAAACTTTGTAACGCTAGACATCTGAGAACTCATTTCTTGCTTTAATTCATCCGAACCCTTTGAGTAATTCATTTCCTTGATGTTCTCAAAATAGAAAATATTAGCTTAGCAAACATGGGAAATCACCATCTCTCTTAATAATTGCTAAGAGAGGCAAATAAATATTTGAATGCAATGTTATCAGTTGCATAATAAAAGCTTGCCTCAGAATTATGAAAATACATAGGAAGAAGTGGTTGATTCTGTCACTGAGAAAGGGAGGTAAATATATTTTCTCAGAGAACTCATTGATCTGGGGTATGAATGATGTCAAAAGTTTTGATCATGCGAGGAGTTTTTACTAAATCAGAGATTCACAAATTGCCCTCTAAAGATTGTGGCAGGTCATGACAGTTTCCAGGGGTTGGCATACATCATAAAAAATATAAGAACAAAAATGTGGATTTTCCATGCAATTAGATGTATTCAAGGTAAAGAACTATATTTACTCTGTGATTATGTCCTTTCTATTTTGTTGTTATTAAAATATCTTTCATGTAAAATTATATTAATAATAGATGTTAATTGAATTTTAAAAACTATATCTTACTTTTCTAGCAATTCATTTATTTTTCTTCAAACTTTCTATGTAGACTTGTAGTTTCTGGTTGCCTGTACATACTTTTGAGCATATTGTGGAAATAAGTATGATGGTTTTATAATTTGTTTTGATCCAACGAATGGGGTGTAAATCTATGTTGAGACTAATCTTCTCATATATATTTTTTTTTTTTTTTCTCTTTCCTTCTCTGTTGAGCAGCAAAGCGGCCTTTTCTACAGCTCCCTGACATTGGGAGAAGGGATAGCGATTAGTTCTGATTGCTCTTACCTCAGATATTTAGTCAATGTGGAGGGAGTCTCTTATAACTTTTCCCCACCTTGAAAATCCTGGATTTTTTTTTTTCTTACTGTGCAGTCATTTAGAAAACACACTTTGTCTTGTATCAGTGGCCTCTTGCATCAAGGTAAACCAGATTCTGCCCCTGGCATCAGCTGTTTGAGATGAAGCGGAGACCTTGATATCTTGCAGGAAGGGACATTACGTTTGGTTTTTTTTATGCGCTGCCTGAATTGTCATAGAAATCATACTGTATTTGCTTCACTTACTGTTCCTTAGAAACAAGAGCTTTGCAGGCTTAGTGTGGGTTCTGTTGGAGATGCATGTAGGACTCCAAGTAAATCCTTCAAGTAAAGTGCTGAAGTCCACCCATTTCTGGACCAAAGATTATTTTATATCTTTCTCACAGAAGCTGCTCTTGAGGTTTGGTTTTGTTTTGTTTTTAAATATCTGGGAGACTATTGTCTTCAAAGCTTCCTGAAATGTCAAAGCCTGAAATTTTTCCTTTTTTATTGATGTTTTTGACTTTTGTTTTTGTTTTTGCGGTACGCGGGCCTCTCACTGTTGTGGCCTCTCCCGTTGCAGACCACAGGCTCTGGACGCGCAGGCTCGGTGGCCATGGCTCACGGGCCCAGCCACTCCGCGGCATGTGGGATCTTCCCGGACCGGGGCACGAACCCGTGTCCCCTGCATCGGCAGGCAGACTCTCAACCACTGCGCCACCAGGGAAGCCCTGTTTTTGACTTTTATATTTAGTAAAATGTGCTCTACAAATATGTGCTCTAAATATTTAAAATATTATATATTTATAGTAAATAATAATAATGTTAAATTTTTGCTTTTTAATCTTTAATTAGCAAATTTTTAAATTTTGTAACATTATATTTTTCCCATTGAAGTAAATGAACTTTATGACAAGTTCTAAGTCTGTGATTCTCCGCTTAGCCTGAGAAAACCAAAATCCTCGTCTCCATTGGGCAAAGTATGTGGGCAGAAGCAACACGGGTTTTCCACCTAAAGGACACAGCAGCAATCCCCAGAGAGTCTGCAAGACAATCACAGGATCCCAATTTAGCAGGAAAATCTGCATTCCAAGCAGCTGGCGGAAGAAGGGAGAGAGTAAGAGAACGCTCCTCCACCCCTTGGAAGGAAAATTCATGGGCTGTTCTTGGTTGATCATTAAGTCTCCCATCCCTTTCCCTTTGGGGTTTCATGCCTAGAAAAGAGAAAGGGAAATAAAAGTGATCACTAGGACACTTTCTGCACCTTGGTTATATTTTTTCAATGGCAATGACCAGAATCTCTTTTCTGTTATTTTCTTCATTGCCAGGAGAGGGGTCAGTATCCATGAGTTACTTTCTTAGGAGCAATAATTCCTTCAAGTTAGTGGTTCAATGGAGTGGAGGTAACAGAGCTGTGCTAAGATGTTCTTGGCAGCAGGGTCTACCCTGCATCAGAGTGGATGTCTCTGAGCTTCAGAGAACCTTCAGCACACTGCAGACTCCAAAACTGGGGAGATGATTTCTGGGCCTTTGCTGGAGTCTCTTTTTCTTACCCATTTTAATTGGTCTTCCTGCCAGCCCAAAGGAGAACCCAGTTTTGTGAAATTCCCTTACTTCCAGCCTGGATTTCCATGGATAGGACACTCTAACAACATGAAGATGTGGAGAGAAAATAAGTGGAGAAAGCAAGTGGGCACCAAACCACCCATCGGGAAAGTGCAAAGAAGTGGGGAAAATAACAGTAAATCAATCACAGGGGTGCTGGGACAATTTGAAATCAAAATGGAAAAGGAAATTAAGCAACTCCTACCTCTCAATAAAGAAAAAAGTCAATTACAGCTCAGCTGTAGATTTTTATGTGAAACATAAAACAACAGTGCTTTTAGAATATTACACAGGTAAAGATACCTGTGAATATACCCCACAAGTATCTTCATGACCTGGGAGTAAGGAAAAATTTACTAAATAAGACACAAAAGGAACAGGAACAGTAAATTGCAATTCATTACAATTAAGAACCTCTGTTTATCAAAAACCCATAAAGTGAAAAGGCAAGGCACAGAATGGGAAAAGAATTTGTAACACACATAATTAATAAAAGGCTTTATCTAGAGCATATAAAGAATTCCTAAAAATCCCACATGGCATTATCATTGTTATATGCACTTGAGTGGGTTATCAAAGGAAACAGTTTCAGAAGACTTGGCTATTTTAACTGTGGAGATCATGACAGGTTGGCTCCGTGTAACATCTGTCAGTATGCTTTGTTGGCACCTTCACCCTACTTATTCCAGGACTGAGCCATTTTCCTCCTCAAAATATCTTGGTGTTTATAGTTTCATCATCTAGATCTCACACATTACTAGTTAAATTTATCCCCAAATTTTTTATTGTTATTGTATTGATAAATGGGATCTTTTCTTCCATTATGTCTTCTAACTTGTTATTTAAATAAAGGGGTGAGTTATTGGTTTCTGTACATGCAGTTTTGTCTCATGGTCCCACTGTGATGGGTTGTGGTTTGTTCTTAGTGCTAAAGGAGCAGAAATAATGTACAAAGAAGGGAGTATTCCTCCCCTAAAATGCCAAGAGAGTGGAACCAGAAGCCCAACTCTGTTGCAAGCCTAACATATAAAGGAAGACAGAGGCATCCTACAATTAAAAAGCAGCTGATAAAGACGCAGACCTACTGGAGAACGGACTTGAGGATATGGGGAGGGGGAGGGGTGAGCTTTGACAGGGCGAGAGAGAGTCATGGACATATACACACTAACAAACGTAGTAAGGTAGATAGCTAGGGGGAAGCAGCCGCAAGGCACAGGGATATTAGCTCGGTGCTTTGTGACAGCCTGGAGGGGTGGGATAGGGAGAGTGGGAGGGAGGGAGACGCAAGAGGGAAGACATATGGGAACATATGTAGATGTATAACTGATTCACTTTGTTATAAAGCAGAAACTAACACACCATTGTAAAGCAATTATACCCCAATAAAGATGTTTAAAAAAAAAAAAAAAAAAAGCAGCTGAGGCCAGGACAGGATTGCAGGAAGGGAAAGGACAGAATTGCCTATGATAAGGCTTAATGTGCTGCTGAGTGAATTGTTCAGCCTTATGGAGACCAAAATATATAAGGGACCTGTTATGGGTTGAATTGTGTCCCCCCAAAAGATGTTGATGTACCAATCCCCAGTACCTCAGCATAGGACCTTAATTTGAAATAGGGTCTTTGGAGAAAATCACATTAAGATATGTCATTAGGGTAAGCCCTAATCCAAGATGACTGGTGTCCTTATGAAAAAGGAAAATTTGGACACAGAGACAGACACATCACGTGCAGTTGAAGGCAGAATTCTGGTGATGCATCTACAAGTCAAGGAACGTCAAAGATTGGCGGCAAACAACCGAAAGCTAGGGGAGAGGCATGGGACAGATTCTCCCTCACAGCCTTCAGGAGGAACCAGCCCTTCTGACACCTTGATCTCAGACTTTCAGCCTCCGGAACTATGAAACAATAAATATCTGTTGTTTAAGGCACCCAGTTTATGATGTTTTGCTACAGCAGCTCTAACAATCTGACATAGGACCCTAACTAGGGAGAAGAAATTCTAGGACAGTGGTTCTCAAAGTGTCATTCCCAGACCAGCAGCATCAGAATCACCTAGGAGCTTGATAGAAATGCAAATTCCTGGGTCTTCCTCACTTGATATTTTCTGTTTATTATTTTTTTTATAAAGGCCATCCTAAGGGTGTAAAGTGGTATCTCATAGTTTTGATTAGCATTTCCCTAGTGATTAGTGGTGTGGGACATCTTTTCATGTGCTTGTTGGCTGGTTCTATATCTTCTTTAGAAAAATGTCTACTCAAGTCCTATGCCCATCCTTTTTTTTTTTTGCAGTACGCGGGCCTCTCACTATTGTGGCCTCTCCCGTTGCGGAGCACAGGCTCCGGACACACAGGCTCAGCGGCCATGGCACACGGGCCCAGCTGCTCCGCGGCATGTGGGATCTTCCCGGATCGGGGCACGAACCCGTGTCCCCTGCATCATCGGGCGGATTCTCAACCACTGCGCCACCAGGGAAGCCCTGGAAATACTTTTTAAACACACATAAAAGTACTAATCATACATGAGGATATGGATAAATTGCACTTCAATACAGGAAATTATGTCCAGTGGTCAAAAGGTACAAACTTTCAGTTATAAAATTAGTCCTGTGGATATAAAGTACAGACTGGTGACTATAGTTAACAATACTGTATTGTACATTGAAAAGTTACTAAGAGAGTAGATATTAAAAGTTCTCATCGGGCTTCCCTGGTGACGCAGTGCTTGAGAGTCCGCCTGCCGATGCAGGGGACACGGGTTCGTGCCCCGGTCCGGGAGGATCCCACATGCCGCGGAGCGGCTGGGCCCGTGAACCATGGCCGCTGAGCCTGCACGTCCGGAGCCTGTGCTCCGCAACGGGAGAGACCACACAGTGAGCGACCCGCGTACCGTAAAAAAAAAAAAAAAAAAAAAAAATTCTCATCACAAGAAAAAAGAATTTGTAACTATGTGTGGTGGTGGGTGCTGACGAGACTTATTATGGTGATCATTTCACAATATATAAAAATATAGAATCATTATGTTATACACCTGAAACTTATATAATGCTATATGTCGATTACATCTCAATTAAAAAATAATAGTAACAATTTAAAAATTATGTCCACAAAATACCAGCAAAAAAGTAAAAATGCAAGCCATGGAGAAACACATCAACATACTCCATAGGGTGGGTGTGCACACACACACACAAACACACCAGGCCGTATATAGTCTCAAAAATCACATGCTTGGGACTTCCCTGGTGGCGCAGTGGTTAAGAATCCGCCTGCCAATGCAGGGGACACGGGTTTGAGCCCTGGCCCGGGAAGATCCCACATGCCGCGAAGCAACTAAGCCCGTGCGCCACAACTACTGAGCGTGCACTCTAGAGCCCGCGAGCCACAGCTGCTGAGCCCATGTGCCACAACTACTGAAGCCCGCACACCTAGAGCCTGTGCTCCAAAACAAAGAGACGCCACCGCAATGAGAAGCCCACACACCGCCACAAAGAGTAGCCCCTGCTCGCCGCAACTAGAGAAAGCCCCTGCCTGCAGCAACGAAGACCTAACGCAGCCAATAAATAAATAAATAAACTCACGTGCTCAGTGTTGCAGCCAGTGACTCTCATCCCAGCACACAGGGCGTTGGGCTGCTCTCTCATTATTAAACACCCTGAACTGGACAAATCCTGCAACAAATTCCCCTGGAAAAGAAGAGGCAGAAAAGGGTCAAGTATTCAAAGGAAGAACTGGAAACAGCTTCCCTTTCACCAGCACAGGGATTCCCTACACCAACAAATGGATATGTGCGGGAGCCTCTAGGATACATTTCTGACTTCCCAGGGTGTTTCTGGTTTTGGAGCCTGAAATGCACCCTGTACTCACAGACACGGGCTCTCTAGGCTGGTTCTGTCCGCAGATGGCCTGTATTTCCTCTACACTGAGAATGGCGTCATCTACCAGACCTTCTGTGACATGACCTCTGGGGATGGCGGCTGGACCCTAGTGGCCAGTGTGCACGAGAACCACATTCCTGGGAAATGCACGGTAGGTGATCGCTGGTCGAGTCAGCAGGGCCGCACGGCAGACTGCCCAGAGGAGGACGGCACCTGGGCCAGCACGTTTGGGTCTGTAGAGGCGTCCGCCAGTGATACAAGGTTGGTGGCACTGACCACCCAGCTGGGAAAGGGTGGAGAGCTGAGTGTGGCTGGAGCAGAGCGTGTGGAAGGGAGGGTGGGAGATGGGGATGAGGAGGTAGGGCTGGAGAAGAAGAAGGAAAAAAGTCCATGTCTTGAATCATGACTTTCTCCTACCGGGTCTTTTTGGGAGGTGGGGCCTTATCGTCTGCTGGCGATGGCAGGTGTCTGAGCGTTGCTGCCACCTGCCCCCCTGGAGCCCAGAGCTCTCAGCTCAACTGAGAACTGCATGCGTGGGTCTTTGGTTAGTGGGACCTCCTGGGCTGTTCAGGATCAGTGTGTGTGTTGCTCTGCAGAGCCCTGGTTACTATGACATCCAGGCCCAGGACCTGGGCATGTGGCATGTGCCCAAAAAGCGCCCCCTGCAGCACTGGAGGAACAGCTCCCTGCTGAGGTACCGCACCAACACTAGCTTCTTCCCGAATCTGGGACACAATCTGTTTGGACTCTACCAGGTGTATGGGGCTGCAGGCTGTTCACACTTCTTTTGGTGAACAGAGAGCCAAGTGTCTGGGGTGAAGAGCAAGTCTTCTCTGGGTTCCGTGCCACTAGCAGGTGCTTGTGCTTGGCTGTTTCTTCCACCTGTGGGTCAGGTGAACTCATGTGCTGAGCACAGGGTGAGGCCTCTGGAGGAGGAGAGAGGGGGTAGAGAGGGAGAAGGACAAGGGGCTTGAAGCTAGTTAGGAACCTAGCTATGGGGTGGGGGGAGTGGGAAGGAGTCACTATTATTTAGACTGATTTCTGCATATTGACACCTGAAGGCTCTAAATCCCCAAATTCCCAATGTGGCAGCTTCTCTACTGTCCTCACACGACCTGTATCTTGGGTCCCTGCAGAAATACCCAGTGAAGTACGGATCAGGGAGCTGTCAGACTGACAATGGCCCAGCTATTCCTCTGGTCTATGACTTTGGTGATGCTGAGAAAACTGCATCTTACTACTCACCAGTTGGTCAGCGTGAGTGTCTGCTTCCAAAGCCCAGTCATCAATCCTTCCCTGCACTCTTGGGGAAAGTGTAAATAACAACAATTAACAATTGTTAGCATTTGTTGAACACGTACAATGTGCCAAACTCTTTTCTAGGAACTTGACATGGTTTTGTGTCATTTAATCATTAGAACACTATGAAGTTAAAATTACTATCCTCTCCAATTTATAGGATATAAACCCAGGCTTCTTAACCAATACGCTGTATGGCTCTTAAAATAGTAAAAACTAGGCTAATGTTCACAGGTGAGAACAACTTGCAAAGTGGCGAGAAATTCTCTATGGGTCCTCTATGAACAGGGACACTGACAGCCTTTGTTCCATGCTACATATTCAAAGACTTTGTAGCACTAACATCCTTAGAAGACAGAGATATTAACTCTCAATGGATTGTGCTTCCTTTTGGCCTGGAGAGGCCAGAAATCAGCACCCAACCACATCTCAAGTCTACATCAGGATGTAGCCTCTGGAACTAAGAGTAAAGGGCAGGCATGGTCTCAGCCCTTTATATAAGATTCAGATTCTCTAAGCGCAGAGTTCCTCCTCATACTCAGCCCCAAAGAGAATAAACTATACTCTCTGAAAAGGTTTGTAGTTGCTTGACGAGCCCAATTTATGAGCTGCTTGGCAAACAGACTAAATCTGCAAATGTTTCCTGGCCCTCTTCACGTCGCCCTGTGGCGATGGGACTCAGGGAACCAGCACAAGAAAATGCTGGTACTCTGGCTACTGCTATGAATGTGAATAATACATTTCTTTGTCTCACTGTCAGGAGTTTCATATTTTCTGCCAGCATCTATGAAACTGTGGCAGGCTAACTCTTCAGCTTACAAGAAGGGGAAAATCTTAGACTCATCACTGCTCTGGCCGCCACCCTAAGAGTCACCAGGAACACTGCATTCTCTCTGTGTTCAGAAGATCATGTCTGCTGTGCCTGGGTGGGACCGAAAAGCCTCAAAATTCTCACTGGAAATCTCCTTGGCTGTAGCTGGAGTCAGAGCAGACAGGAGTGATGGGCACACTCCTCTTGCTGTCCATGACTGGGGTCCATTTAGCTTAAAAGTGCCTCAGATGAGAGGATGCTGGGTTGGTTTATAACTCACCACTTGCTTCACCACAACTTTCTTTGATTTCCTTGATGCTTCTAGGCAGGAAAGACAGGAAAGGAGCACAGGTTTTGCTCTCCCAAAATGTCTCAGGAGAATGGGTCGCTGCTAGAGGATGTGAAGATAATTCTCATTAATAGTCTGGTACAGCTGACAGCAGCCTTCCTAGCCATCAGATCCCAGCCCCTGCCCACTTCACCAGTTCAGCACTGCGCTATGAGGCCCCAGAGGTCAGGATCCTCTCTGCTATGACTAGCTGACCCACAATCTAGTACAGGCTTAACACTTGCATTCTTCTGCTCAATTAATTAAAAGTGAAAACTATCATTACACCTACTGTGAGGATGGAATTGTGAGGATGGGGACTAAAGAAGGATATTCCCTGGACACAGCTCTGACCACCCAGCTCCCTCTGGGAATCCCCGGGCCAAGGCCATAGCAGTAGGAGTAGCTAGAAGGGAGCACAGTCTTTATCACGGCTCCCTGAGCCTCCTAAGCCACATAGAGGCACAGAGTGCGGCCCCAAGACATGCCTTAGCTTCAGACCAGACCCCAGAGAGGCCAGCAGTCAGCATCCAGGCCACATCTCAAGTCGGCTGCAAAGCGTGACTTCTCTGCATCTTCATAACTCCCCTCTGGCCCAGGACCTCAGCATCCAGCCCAGCTCTACTCCTTCTGCTCCACTGCACACCTCAGGTGTGCGGAAGAAACTGCGGCTCCTGAGTGACTGACCTGCGCTCGGCCCTCTGCTGGCCAAAGAGAGGAACAGCAGGAGGCAGAATCTGGCCCCTGGCCCCTAAGGGGAAAGGAGAGGCACAAGGTCATTGGCTTGTCCATCTTTTCCTTCCATCCTTACTCTTTGAACTTTCTGAGTAAGGAAACCTCAAATGGAAAGTGATGGGCTTATGAGCATTCTGGAACCTCCTGGAATAGCCCCCACCTCTATCCAATGCTACAAATCCTTAAGGGGCCATGGGCTCCTTTCTCTGAAACTTCCCATCTCTGAGACCAAGACCAGACCTGAGCTGACATCATGGCTCCCCACACACTCGGATCTTGTCTCAGACTCAGAAAAACCTTCCTCACAGCACGGAGAGCTCCCTCCTTCCTTCCTCACAGATGCCAGGAGCTGAGAGTTCCCAGCCAAGTGGAGACTCAGAGCTACTGCCTCTGCAGAGAGTCCTGAGGTGGGTGAAGTGCTGAGCCTTTATAGGGAGAGCAAACCACGAGGGCCCTGCCGAGCCCTGCTCACTTCAGGCTGCAGGTCCCTCCCTCGGGAGTCCTTCCCTTGAAGGTCCCCGGGCCTTGAACCCTGGCACTGAGAAGGAACGTGTGATTGGCTGGAGGGGCAGGGAGCAGTGCCCTTGGTCACACTGGTGACACTCACTGTCTGAGGAGGGGGAACCCTGCTGGGTCAGAGCACATATAGTGTTACATTCTGTAACAGACTTTCAGGATGGATGGGACCTTAGAGTTCTTCCCTCCCACCTGTCCTGCTCCCACCTCAGTCAGATGCTCCAGTGCCTCACACATCTCTGTTAAGACGGCATCCTTCAAGTCTCTCCTGAAACTTCTCTGTGAAGCCTTCCCTGACACACCCACCCACAGGCAAAGCTGATGGATTTTTCCCCTGTCCTACTACTGGACTTTGTCCCAACCCAGATTGTGACATGTTTCACACTGTCATGTCATCTTTTATTTACTTTTTGGTTAGAAATAATTGAAAATTTACAGAACATTGCAAAAATAAAAATAACACAAAAACTCATATATAGCTTTTACCTAGATTCACCTATTGTTAGTATTTTACCCCATTTGCTTTATCATGTATGCCCTCTCTCTTTATACATTCACAAACACACTTTTTTCTGAACAAGTTGAGGTAAGTTACATACATGAAGACCCTTTCCCTTAGATAAGTGTGTATTTGCCTAATAGCGATATCCTCATATATAACCACATGCAATTATCAACTTAATACTGATAACAGATGTTCTATTTTTGCTCCTTAATCTTCAATTGGCAATTTTTTAAATTTTGTAACTTTATATTGTTTCCCATGGAAGTAAATGAACTTCATGATAAACTCTAAGTCTATGATTCTGTGCTGAGCCTAGGCTGGCCCTGAGAAAACCGAAGTCCTTGTCTCCACTGAGCAAAATATGTGGGCAGTGGCATCACTGGGCTTTCCTCCTAAAGGACTCAACAGCAATCCCCAGGGAGTTTACAAAACAAGCACAGGATCCCAACTTAGCAGGGAAGTCCTCATTCCAAGAAGCTCATCAAGGGAGAGAGACAGTAAGGAAAAGTTCCTCCAGCCCTTGGAAGGAGAACTCAGGGGCTGTTCTGGTCTAATGATTAAGCCTCCCACCCCTTTCCCTTTGGGGCTGCAAGCCTATTGTAGAACTATCTCTCCTTTCAATCATGTCCATCTTTGCTTTATATATTTTAATGGTCTATTATTAGTTGCATAAATGTTTATAATTGCTATGTCTTCTTGCTGTGTTGAAACTTTATTAATATATAACATCCTTTGTCTCTTGCAACTTTTTAAAATTTAAAGTCTATTTTGTCTGAGATTAGTGTACCGACCCTGCCCTCTTTTTGTTAATATTTGCATGGAATATCTTTTTCCCTCCTTTCACTTTTATTTACTTTCAACACATTTGCATCTTCAGATCTAAAGTGAGTTTCCTGGAGACAGTATAAACTTGGATCATGATTTTTTAATCCATTCTGCCAAGCTCTATCTTTTAATTGGAGAATTTAATCCATTTACATTTCAAGTAATTACTGATAAGGAGGGACTTACTTCTGTCATTTTGCTTTGTTTTCTATATGCCTTATAGATTTTCATTTCTCTTCTTCTGCATTACTGTCTTCTTTATTTTTTTTTTAATTTTTTATTTATTTTTATTTTTGGTTGCGTTGGGTCTTTGCTGCTGCACAGGGACTCTCCCTAGTTGCGGCGAGCGGGGGCCACTCCTCACTGCAGTGCGCGGGCTTCTCATTGCCGTGGCCTCTCTCGTGGAGCACGGGCTCTAGGCACGTGGGCTCAGCAGTTGTGTCTTGCAGACTCTAGAGCGCAGCCTCAGTAGTTGTGGCGCACAGGCTTAGTTGCTCTGAGGCATGTGAGATCTTCCTGGACCAGGCCTCGAACCCGTGTCCCCTGCATTGGCAGGCAGATTCTCAACCAGTGCCCCACCAGGGAAGCCCTACTGTCTTCTTTTGAGTTTAGTTTGTAAATTTTTTTGTAGTGAAACATTCAAATTCTTTTCTCATTTCCTTTTGTGTATATCCTATGGCTATTTTATTTGTGCTTAACATGGAGGTTACATGTAACATATTGAAGTTATAACATCATATTTGAATTTATACCAGCTTAACTTCAATATCATATAAAAACTCTGTTCCTGTATAGCTCTCCACCCCTCAGTTGTTGTCACAAAATTACATCTAACATTGTGTGTCCAAAAACATAAACTAATAATGTTTTTAATGCATTAGTCTCTTAAATTATGTTAAAAAAAAGTTTACTCATAGTGTTTGAATTATTTGCTTACATGGATGTCTCTCCCTGCCATTCCCCTGACTTTGCCCTCTTTCCCACTGCACTCTACAACTCAATGAACATGTCTTTGTTTTCTTTACATCTGTTTCAGAGTTTGCCACAATGCATGGCACAATGATTCTTCAGCAGCAGAAAGGCCCAAACATGTCTTTTTAATGAGTGAGTGAAATTGAAGTAGACTTTTCAAAACTCTCAAGAATAAAATATAATAATAGCTAGTATGTATCAAGCAGTTAGCATAAGCTGGGCACTCTTATAAGGGGTGTAATGTTATTCCATTTAATTTTTAAAAAACAATATGTGAGGACTTTACCATTATTATCTGTATTTTATTATTATCTGTATGATCTGTATTCAGTTAAAAAACTGAGACTCAGATATATGGATAACTTTCCAAGGACCAGGTGAATTTAGGGAGCCAAGATTTAGACTAAAGACATCTATAAACATTTTTGAAGTTATCTATATTGTCTGTCTGATAACTTTGTGTCAATTTTTATTTCTACCAGTAGAGATTTAAAGGGTCCATTTCTTTCTTTTTCTTTTATTGAGGTGTAATTGACATACAATATTATATTACTGTTAGGGGTACAACATATTGATTCAGCATTTATGTACATTGCAAAATGGTCACCACAATAAGTCTAATTACCATCTGTTACCTTACAAAGTTAATACAATATTATTGACTATATAACCCATGCGATACATTACAACCCCATGCCTTGCTTTTTTTTTTTTTTTTTTTTTTTTGCGGTGCACGGGCCTCTCAATGTTGTGGCCTCTCCCGTTGCGGAACACAGGTTCCAGACGCGCAGGCTCAGTGGTCATGGCTCACGGGCCCAGCCGCTCCGCAGCACGTGGGATCTTCCCGGACCGGGGCACAAACCCATGTCCCCTGCATCAGCAGGCGGACTCTCAACCACTGCGCCACCAGGGAAGCCCTTTCTTTTTTTATAACTGGAAATTTGTAATTAATCTTCTTCACCTACTTTGCTCCCCCAAGCCCCCTCCGCTCTGGCAACCACTAATCTGTCCTAAAAGAGTCCATTTCTTGAACCCCTAGTCAAGGATTATATTTGGCTACAAATAATAGAAAAACTTATAGCAGCTTAAATAGTTCAGGGGGTTATTTATCACAAAACAAAATTTCCAGGGGTAGGCAATGGAGGACTGATGTGAGACACAATGGTCTCAAGAGGGTACTTGACTTCTTTGATGTTCCTGCTTCACCATCCTTTGTATATATTTTTTTTTCAGCCTCATGAACACAGGATGGTTACTGTCTCTCCAATCATCATATCTGTATTCCAGGGAGAAAGAAGAAAAAATAATGCACAAAGAGCAATTAGACTTCTGTTCACTAGCATTTGTTAAATGGCAATTTTTAGATAGTAAGGAGGCTGAGAATTTGAATATTTTGCTACTGACATTAAAAAAACAAGGGGAAAAAATGGGATTGGAGTCATGAGCTGAGTCCACCATTAGAAGCTATGATTTATCATGTTTTTATCAATTTTTGATTTTTTTTAAAAGCAAACTTCTCATCTACATTTCTTTGATTATTAATGAAGTTGAACAATGGTAACTTTTTGGAATTCTGATCTTAGTTGTACTAAACCTAGAAAATAATTTAGAAACAATGGTCATTTTTAAATGCTTATTCTATCATGAAACTTTGTCTCTCCATTTATTTTATTTACAACCCCTTTTCTTAAATGGCTCATTGTCTATCAATCTGATTCTCAAACCATTGTTATCTCTCAAGGATGATATTTCAGGCAGTGTCATTGGAGAGATCCCTTTGACACCTCTATATAGTCAAGAAGAGAACTCTCTCAGGTAGCTGAGACCACATCTGTTTTTACTCACTATTCTATCCTCAGTGCCTGCCAGGTAGTAGATGTTCAAAAATTTATTAAATCCATGCTTTAATAAATGAATGTGTGAGAGGGCAGACAGCAGAAGCAAGAAGAACTACAATCCTGCAGCCTGTGGAACAAAAACCACATTCACAGAAAGAGAGACAAGATGAAAAGGCAGAGGATTATGTACCAGCTGAAGGAAAAAGATAAAACCCCAGAAAAACAACTAAATGAAGTGGAGGTAGGCAACCTTCCAGAAAAAGAATTCAGAATACTGATAGTGAAGATGATCCAGGACCTCGGAAAAAGAATGGAGGCAAAGATCGAGAAGATGCAAGAAATGTTTAACAAAGACCTAGAAGAATTAAAGAACAAACAAACAGAGACGAACAATACAATAACTGAAATGAAAACTACACTAGAAGGAATCAATAGCAGATTCGATGAAGAAATCAAAAGCTTTACAGACAAGCAAAAGCTAAGAGAATTCAGCACCACCCAACCAGCTCTACAACAAATGCTAACAGAACTTCTCTAAGTGGGAAACACAAGAGAAGAAAAGGACCTACAAAAACAAGCCCAAAACAATTAAGAAAATGGTCATAGGAACATACATAATGATAATTACCTTAAATATGAATGGATTAAAGACTCCAACCAAAAGACAAAGGCTTGCTGAATGGACACAAAAGCAAGACCCATATTTATGCTGTCTACAAGAGACCCACTTCAGAACTAGGGACACATTCAGACTGATAGTGAGGGGATGGAAAAAGATATTCCATGCAAATGGAAATCAAAAGAAAGCTGGAGTTTCAATACTCATAGCAGATAAAATAGGCTTTAAAATAAAGAATGTTACAAGAGACAAGGAAGGACACTACATAATGATCAAGGGATCAATACAAGAAGAAGATGTAATAATTATAAATATATATACACCCAACATAGGAGCACCTCAATACACAAGGCAATTACTAACAGCTATAAAAGAGGAAATCGACAGTAACACAACAATAGTGGAGGACTTTAACACCTCACTTACACCAATGGATAGATCATCCAAAATGAAAATAAATAAGGAAACAGAAGCTTTAAATGACACAATAGACCATATAGATTTAATTGATATTTATAGGACATTCCATACAAAAAGAGCAGATTACAATTTTTTCTCAAGTGCACACAGAACATTCTCCAGGATAGATCACATCTTGGGTCACAAATCAAACCTCAGTAAGTTTAAGAAAACTGAAATCATATCAAGCATCTTTTCTGACCACAACGCTATGAGATTAGAAATGAATTACAGGGAAAGAAATGTGAAAAACAAAACACATGGAGACTAAACGATACATTACTAAATAACCAAGAGATCACTGAAGAAATCAAAGAGGAAATCAAAAAATACCTAGAGACAAATGACAATGAAAACACGATGATCCAAAACCTATGGGATGCAGCAAAAGCAGTTCTAAGAAGGAAGTTTCTAGCTATACAAGCCTACCTCAAGAAAAAAGAAACATCTCAAATAAACAATCTAACCTTACACCTAAAGGAACTAGAGAAAGAAGAACAAACAAAACCCAAAGTTAGCAGAAGAAAAGAAATCATAAAGATCAGAACACAAATACATGAAATAGAAACAAAGAAAATAATAGCAAAGATCAATAAAACTAAAAGATGGTTCTTTGAGAAGGTAAACAAAATTGATAAACCATTAGCCAGACTCATCAAGAAAAAGAGGGAGAGGACTCAAATTAATAAAATTAGAAATGAAAAAGGAGAAGTTACAACAGGCACCGCAGAAATACAAGGCATCCTAAGAGACTTCTACAAGCAACACTATGCCAATAAAATGGACAACCTGGAAGAAATGGACAAATTCTTAGAAAGGGTATAACCTTCCAAGACTGACCAGTAAGAAACACAAAATATGAACAGACCAATCACAAGTAATGAAATTGAAACTGTGATTAAAAATCTTCCAACAGGGGCTTCCCTGGTGGCACAGTGGTTGAGAGTCTACCTGCAAATGCAGGGGACACAGACGGTTTCGAGCCCTGCTCTGGGAGGATCCCACATGCCGTGGAGCAACTGGGCCCGTGAGCCACAACCACTGAGCCTGCGCGTCTGGAGCCTGTGCTCTGCAACGAGAGGCCGCGATAGTGAAAGTCCCGTGCACCGCGATGAAGACTGGCCCCCGCTCACTGCAACTGGAGAAAGCCCTCGCACTGAAACGAAGACCCAACACAGCCAAAAATAAATAAATAAATTTTAAAATCTTCCAGCAAACAAAAGTCCAGGACTAGATGGCTTCACAGGTGAATTCTATCAAACATTTAGAGAAGAACTAACACCCATCCTTCCCAAACTCTTCCAAAGAACTGCAGAGGAAGGAACACTCCCAAACTCATTCTATGAGGCCACCGTCACCCTGATACCAAAACCAGACAAAGATACTACAAAAGAAGAAAATTACAGACCAATATCACTGATGAATATAGATGCAAAAATCCTCAACAAAATACTAGCAAGCAGAATCCAACAACGCATTAAAAGGATCATACACCATGATCAAGTGGGATTTATCCCAGGGATGCAAGGATTCTTCAATATACGCAAATCAATCAATGTGATACACCATATTAACAAATTGAAGAATAAAAACCATATGATCATCTCAATAGATATAGAAAAAGCTTTTAACAAAATTCAACAACCATTTATGATAAAAACTCTCCAGAAAGTGGGCATAGAGGGAACCTACCTCAACAAAATAAAGGCCATATATGACAAACCCACAGCAAACATCATTCTCAATGTTGAAAAACTGAAAGCATTTCCTCTAAGATCAGGAACAAGACAAGGATGTCCACTCTCACCACTATTATTCAACATAGTTTTGGAAGTCCTAGCCACGGCAATCAGAGAAGAAAAAGAACTAAAAGGAATACAAATTGGAAAAGAAGAGGTAAAATTGTCACTGTTTGCAGATGACATGATACTATACATAGAGAATCCTAAAGATACTACCAGAAAACTACAAGAGCTAATCAATGAATTTGGTAAGGTTGCAGGATACAAAATTAATGCACAGAAATCTCTTGCATTCCTATACACTAATGATGAAAACTCTAAAAGAGAAATTAAGGAAACACTCCCATTTACCAATGCAACAAAAAGAATAAATTACGTAGGAATAAACCTACCTAAGGAGAAAAAAGACCTGTAAGCAGAAAACTATAAGACATTGATGAAAAAAACTAAAGATGATACCAACAGATGGAGAGATTTACCATGTTCTTGGATTGGAAGAATCAATATTGTGAAATTGACTATACTATCCAAAGCAATCTACAGATTCAATGCAATCCCTATCAAATTACCAATGGCAGTTTCTACGGAACTAAAACAAAAAATCTTAAAATTTGTATGGAGACACAAAAGACGCCGAAGAGCCAAACCAGTCTTGAGGGGAAAAAACAGAGCTGGAGTAATCAGATTCCCTGACTTCAGACTATACTACAAAGCTACAGTAAACAAGACAATATGGTACTTGCACAAAAACAGAAACATAAATCAATGGAACAAGATAGAAAGCTCAGAGATAAACCCATGCACCTATGGTCAACTAATCTATGACAAAGGAGGCAAGGATATACAATGGAGAAAAGACAGTCTCTTCAATAAGTGGTGCTGAGAAAACTGGACAGCTACATGTAAAAGAATGAAATTAGAACACTCCCTAACACCATACACAAAAATAAACTCAAAATAGATTAGAGACCCAAATGTAAGACCGGACACTATAAAACTCTTTGAGGAAAACATAGGAAGAACACTCTTTGACATAAATCACAGCAAGATCTTTTTTGATCCACCTCCTAGAGTAATGGAAATAAAAACAAAAATAAACAAATAGGACCTAATGAAACTTCAAAGCTTTTGCACAGCAAAGGAAACCATAAACAAGAGGAAAAGACAACACTCATAATGGGAGAAAATATTTGCAAATGAATCAACAGAGAAAGGATTAATCTCCAAAATATATAAACAGCTCATGCAGCTCAATATTAAAGAAACAAACAACCCAATCCAAAAATGGGCAGAAGACCTAAATAGACATTTCTCCAAAGAAGACATACAGATGGACAAGAAGCACATGAAAAGCTTCTCCACATCACTAATTATTTGAGAAATGCAAATCAAAACTACAATGAGGTATCACCTCACACCGGTTAGAATGGGCATCATCAGAAAATCTACAAACAACAAATGCTGGAGAGGGTGCGGAGAAAAGGGAACCCTCTTGCAATGTTGGTGGGAATGTAAATTGATATAGCCACTATGGAGAACAGTATGGAGGTTCCTTAAAAAACTAAAAATAGAATTACCATATGATTCAGCAATCCTACTACTGGGCATATACCCAGAGAAAACCATAATTCAAAAAGACACATGCAGGCTTCCCTGGTGGCACAGTGGTTGAGAGTCCACCTGCCGATGCAGGGGACACGGGTTCGTGCCCCAGTCAGGGAAGATCCCACATGCCATGGAGCAGCTAGGCCTGTGAGCCATGGCCACTGAGTCTGCGTGTCCAGAGCCTGTGCTCCACAACGGGAGAGGCCACAACAGTGAGAGGCCCGTGTACCGCAAAAAAAAAGACACATGCACCCCTATGTTCATTGCAGCACTATTTACAATAGCCAGGTCATGGAAGCAACCTAAATGCCCATCAACAGATGAATGGATACAGAAGATGTGGTACATATATACAATGGAATATTACTCAGCCATAAAAAGGAACGAAATTGGGTCATTTGTTGAGATGTGGATGGATCTAGAGACTGTCATACAGAGTGAAGTAAGTCAGAAAGAGAAAAACAAATATCGTATATTAATGCATATATATGGAACCTAGAAAAATGGTACAGATGAACCGGTTTGCAGGACAGAAATAGAGACACAGATGTAGAGAACAAACACATGGACACCAAGGGGCGAAAGCCGTGGGGGGTGGCGGTGGGGGTGTGATGAATTGGGAGATTGGGATTGACATGTATACACTGATGTGTATAAAATTGATGACTAATAAAAACCTGCTGTAGAAAAAAATAAAATTAAAAAATTAAAAAAAAATTTTTAAATAAAAAATAAATGAATGTGTAAGCCAAATGAATGTGTAAGACATTCCAGTCAGGATGTCCCCAAGTCCAAGTCTTCCAACCATCATTGGACACTCTTTCGTCTACAACTGGAAAAAAAAAAAAAAAAATCCATTGGCTCAATTTCCTGCCTTACATACTGTGAAAAACCCAGTACCCTCTCTGAGATTTCAGGGGATTCCCAGGGGCTCCTCATGGTCACCTCTGGCTTTGACTTCCTTTTCTAGCTGAATTCTCTCACATCTTTCCTCCCACGCTGTTTTCTTCTCTCCTCTGTATGTAGGACCAAGTATGGAGCCCCCTCTTTCATCTGCAAAACATCACCAATCCAAGACAGTTGTGTAGATTGCTACCGAAGAAGGTTTTGGATAACAGAGGAATTACCTCATAGCCCAAAAAATAAATAAAAATGGGAATTAGGCATCTCTGCTCTCATGTTTCTCTGCATCCCTGCAACAAGGAACTTCCTACTGGCTGAATTTCCCCCTCAGAAGAGAGACCCCGCCTCTGGCTCCCAGACCTATAACAGCCTCTCCCTAGCCTCCCACATCAACCAACTGCCAGCTTCCCAATGTTGTCTTGTACGGGGAAGCCTAACTCTTCTTTGTTGCATCATCTCCTCTCTAGGCTAGGTTTTCACAGCAAAACTTGCCTATTCAGATGTTTTTCCTAACCCAAGAGTTTGCATCTCTCCTCCTAGGCCGTGCTCTGTATAAGAGCATATACTATCTTCTATGACCTAGGTGTCCTAATAGATGCCAGGATATAAAGATGAAAAAAATATGGTTTCTAGGGAATTCCCTGGCGGTCCAGTGGTTAGGATGCTGCACTTTCACTGCCGAGGGCCCAGATTCAATCCCTGGTTGGGGAACTAAGATCCCACAAGCCGTGTGGCTCAGCCAAAAATATATATATATATGGTTTCTATGTTAAAGAAGCTCAGTTGGGCTTCCCTGGTGGCGTAGTGGTTGAGAGTCCGCCTGCCGATGCAGGGGACACGGGTTCGTGCCCCGGTCCGGGAAGATCCCACATGCCGCAAAGCGGCTGGGCCCGTGAGCCATGGCCACAGAGCCTGCGCGTCCGGAGGCTGTGCTCCACAACGGGACAGGCCACAACAGTGAGAGGCCCGCGTATGGAATAAAAAAAAAAAAAAAAAGAAGATCGGTTGTCTGTTCTTAATCTCAACATTTAGTTGCCATGATCCAGCTGTCTGCCTACATTAAAATGAAGTACATTTCCATCCCCTGCTTCAACATATTGTGCTGTTAATAGCAGTCAGAAATCTTTCAATTCCAAGTGATATAAATCTACCTCAAAAACCACCATAAGCAAATAAAGTAGAATTTATCAGCTGTGTGACCAGGAGATCCAGAGGTGGAGTCAGGGGCATGATGGGGTAAGTACAGGCTCAGGTGAGGTCCTCAGCTACTCTCTTCATCTTCTTTTTGCTTCTTTTACTCTTTCTTTACTTCTGCAGACAGGCTGTCTCCTTTGGTAGGGAAAATGGATCTGTGGACTCCTCACCCTGTGCAGATGGGCACTGCCACGGAGACTAGCGTGGTGCCTTCTAAAGCATCCTGAGCAGGAGATCACTTGTCTGGGACTAAGAACAGTACTAACCATCCATTCAAGCTGAGTTGGAAGACTTGGTTCAAATCCTGCTGATTCTGCCTTTTAAATGTCACTTAAAAGTCAAACTGGGACTTCCCTGGTGGTCCAGTGGCTAAGACTCCACACTCCCAGTGCAGGGCGCCCAGGTTCGATCCCTGGTCAGGGAACTAGGTCCCACATGCCGCAACTAAGATATGTTGCAACTAAAGATAGATCCCACGCGCTGCAACTAAGAGCCGACGCAGCCAAACAAAGAAATAAATTTTTTTTAAAAGTCTTAAACCTTGCCTGTCTCCATTCCTTGCTATCACCGCCCTTTTTTTCCTTTACAGGTATAGATTCCAAAGACCGTCTTGTACTTCAATCTCCCTTTCAGTGTCTACAACCATAGAAGCCAACATGAAACACCAGCCCCTGTTTTAAAATATATGTTTTATTACTACTTAGGTATGGCAAGGCCAATACATGAGGAGACAACTGTCATTGAAGTGATAGTTATACTCTAGGTTAAGTATAACTTAATGGTGGTATGAATTGGGAGATTGGGATTGACATATTTACGCTACTATGTATAAAGTAGATAACTAATAAGAACTTGCTGTATGAAAAAATAAAGTAAAATTCAAGAAAAAAAAAGAGTTTTGATGGAGATACATTAACTAACTGGATCTTTCCAAAATAAGGATACTAAAAATATAAATTACTGAACACAGTCTTTCTTTCACGGAGAAAGTAAAACTATATGTAAGAATCTTACAGTTTTCTGCAAAAAAAAAAAAAAAAACTTCGCAACTAGTGTTTCACAGATGTACAGAATGCTAACGTGAAAGTTCACAACTGTAAAATGGAGCAGGACCCTGCAGCGCCTTGTTGGTGGAAAAGCTTCTCCGTCTCCCGAGTTCCGTGTCCGGAGTTCCTTGTTCGGCAACCACGTCTTTCTCGTTCAGACTGTGAGTAACCAGTAAAGCTGCGTGCCGATTTCAGCTCTCCCCCATGGCAGAATGCTGTATCATTTTCATACGACTCCATCAGAAGTCCCTCCTTCAGGAAAAAAAGATAGAAGAGTTTTCCTGCTGTGAAACTCACAAAACGAGAAGCGGGCAAAGGAACTTAAGTTCTGCAGAATGAGAGTCACTGAACACATACCTAGAAAAAGACAAAATCATTCCCGCCTTACGGTATGTCGACAGCAGCAGCGCTTCTACTCAATGAACAAGTAGTTTTAAGGCAACTACTCCTACCAGCCTTTCTCTTCACTCCACTGTTTACAGAAAAACAAGACAAACCATTGGCAAGAGCCCCGTGGGAAAAAAGGCGATTAGTAGACAACACCACAAGTGTTAATCTTCATACAATTGAATCACCCCCCATATGGAAACGCACTGTCTGCAACAACAGTGCAAGAAAAACCCGGTGCGCAGAACAAACGAAAACGGCTCTCCGTTCTGACTCTCGGTTTTAAAAACTCATTTAAGGTGTTATTTTCCGACACAAAACTTACCACAGGCTAAATTAATACGAACAACTACTACATTTGATTTTAACGGAAATACTGAGAGGCGACACCAACTTGTCGCCTCTGGCAGTTGCGGTCCTTCCTTCATCCCTACACAGGTACGGTGAGCACCCTAATCCTCACTCCTTGTCTGATTCCCTTTGCGTCGTCAACAGTGCTACCATGGACTCCTGTGCAGACTTTCTGTTCTCTACCTTTGTGAGGAGAAATTCTGTGCACTTGATTGTTCCGTCATTCCCGCGCCGAACAGCCATTTCCAATCTGCATGCTCCGCCTTCTGTCCCCCGAGGAGGCGCGGCTACCGCGAGCGGACTCCACCCTCCGGACCGCCTCCTCGCGCCCGGAGCCCAGGCCCGACCGGGAGCCAGCCTCCTGGCCTCTTGGCCGGTGCACTTCGTGCCGCAGACCGGGGACAGGGGCGGCAGCCGGAGAATGCGAAGGGAGCGGTGATACAGTAGCAGCTCTCACGGTTCGAGTCCCAGAAATCAAGAACTTGTTTTTGTCCACCACTCTTCCCCCCGCACGCACTGCACATTCAACGACCGTTCAATGAGTAGGAGTGCCTCCTACACGCTTAGCCAGTGCCCGGCACAAGCCATGATTACGGCGGCTCTTCAGCCACCACCACACCCCCTCGCCCCTCCTTGCTCGGGGCCGCTCTGCTCGCATCGGTGTTCGCCCGCCCGTCTTCTGCCCAACAGTTCGGCTCCCCTGGGGTGGGGGTGTGGGGTCGTCCTGAGAACGGATGTCCTGGGTGACAGTCGTTGGAACGCAACACTGCCCGTCGCAAATCAATACTTTAGCATCTCCGTTTACTCAGCGTGATTCACTCCCGCGGAATTTGCTCAAATCGACGTGTACGGACTGAAGGGCCTGCGAATGGTGCCTGGCTCCCGTGCACGGCGCTCTGCGGAGGCCGGTCGGGTGCCCTTGTGCCCTCACGGTGGTGCAGGGCCGTCGCGGTGCCAGCCACCCTCACTGCAACGGATCCTTGAAGCTCGGGAGATCAGGGACGGTAACCGGAAGAGCAGGGCAGGCGTTCTCTGGCAGCGCCTCTTTCCCCAGCCTTGCCAACAACCCCACGTGGCATCAAATTTGGGAATACTTTTTTGGTGCGGGGTGGGGAAAGGGGGAGGGGTCGATCTCATAGGTGAAAATGGTACCTCAGCGTAGTTTGGATTTGCAGTTTTCTAATCTTGGGTAAATAAGGTTGAGTGTCCTCTCCTGTTTCAGAGTTGCCTTTATTTTCTCTCTGTGAACTAACTCCTTGTTGGGGGTCTTCGGCCCTTTTCTTCCTGGGTTCTCAGTTGGGCTTTATCCTAAGGGCCTGGATCTGCAATTTACACATTCAGGGGACTGGCCCTTTGGAATGGAAGCGGTGAACATTTTCTCCTGTTGGATATCTGGCTTTGGCTTTGCTTGAGGTGGTGATTCCATTGCCTAAAGGTTTCATGGAAAGTTCTTTTTATATCATCATACTTATCAATTAAAAAAATATATCTTTCAGATTTTGAGTCAAAAGAACTTATAAAATAATTTCCTAAATTAAAAGAAAATAAGAAGTACTAGGGATGTAATGCACAACATGATAAATATAATTAACACTGCTGTATGTTATGAAAGTTAAGAGGGTAAATCCTAAGAGTTCTCAGTACAAGAAAAAAATATTTTTATTCTTTTTTTCTATTTAATTTTGTACCTATATCAGATGACAGATGCTCACTAGAATCATTGTGATAATCATTTCAGGATGTATGTGAATCAAATCATTGTGCTGTACACCTTAAACTTATACAGAGCTGTATGTCAACTATATCTCAAAAACACTGGAAGAAAAAAAGAGATAGTTATACTCACAGTTCCCAAGGGGGGGGGAATGCCATACCACAGGGGTGGGGGGCCCACACAGGGAAGAACCAGGGTCAGTCAGGAGGCAGAGGGAGTGAGGGGAAAACTTACACAAGAGCCTTTATTGTGGTTTCCACAAGAAGGAAGAGGCAAGGCAGCATAAGCAGGTTTAGGATTGGCTAGTTTGAATAAGTTCAGCGGGCTCTGGGGCACAGGGGCTGTCCCTAGTTGTCTGGTACTTGACCCTGGGTGATTAGGGCAGGTGGATAGTGGCCCAGAGTGAAAGAGCATAATAGACAGGTGGCTGAGGGTATGGGCTCTGGATTGGTTCGTTTGCACAAGGCAGGAATGCTTACAAACAAGTTGTTTGCTACCCCTAGGAATTAGCTAACCCTAAAAGGGGTAGTCTCTCCAGGGCAATTAAGGCCCCAAGAAGTCAAAGTAGCTGAAAATTAAAGGAATGGGCTCTTCTGCCGCCATTTTAAATCTAGCTCCTTAAAATGCTCCACCATCCTTGCTGCCTGGGCTCTGACTAAGCACCAGGACCCCCACTGTGGGGAACATGAATAATATGACAACACAGGGGCTTCACTGGTGGCGCAGTGGTTAAGAATCCGCCTGCCAATGCAGGGGACACGGGTTCGACCCCTGGTCTGGGAACATCCCACATGCCGCAAAGCAACTAAGCCCGTGCGCCACAACTACTGAGCCTGCGCTCTAGGGCCCACATGCCACAACTACTGAAGCCCGCGTAGCTAGAGCCCGTGCTCCGCAACAAGGGAAGCCACCGCAATGAGAAGCCCACGCACCTCAACGAAGACTAGCCCTCCTCTCCACAACTAGAGAAAGCCTGTGCACAGCAATGAAGACCCAACGCAACCAAAAATAAGTAAATAAATAGAAAAATATTTTTTTAAAAAATAGTTCTGACCCAATTCTAGTGGGGGAGGCGGGTTTTTGCCCACACTGCCGAGCAATTCTTCAACACTAGCTGGTGTCCTACAATTCAACACAATTCTGATGCTATCTACCAGGAGGTTAATGACTCAGTCTCACCAGACTGCCCCCTCCGCCCGCCTTCAGACACCAGTTGCAAGTCCAGATTGTCACCTGTACTTCTGACCTACTGGCTATAGATGAGAGGTTCCAATGACCCACTCCTTGGAGTCAATTAATTTGCTAAAGCAGCTCACAGAACTCAGAGAAACATTCTACTTACTAGATTACCTGTTTATTATGAAAGGATATAACTCAGGAACAGCCAGAGAGAAGAAATATATAGGGTAAGTACGGGGAAAGGGCACGGAGTTTCTATGCCTTCTCTGAGCACGCCACTCTCCTGGAATCTCCACTTGTTCACCAACCCAGAATCTCTGAACCCTCTCCTATCGGGTTTTTATGGAGGCTTCATCACGTAGCCTTGATTGACTAAATCGTTGGCCATTGGTTGATTCACCCTCCAACTCCTCTCCCCTCCCTCAGGGTAAAGGGAGGTGGGACTGAAAGTTCCAAACCTCTAATCACAGAGTTGGTTCTCCAGCCAACCAGCCCCTATCCCTAGGTGGGGTCCAAATTTCACCTCATTCACATAACAAAAGACATCTTTATTGTCCTCATCATTCAGGAAATTCCAAGGGTTTTAGAACTCTGTGCCAGAAATGGAGATGAAGACCAAATATATATATATTTTTTTTTATTATAAGTCACAATATCACAGACATATACGCTGCTCTCGTCAGCGAATTATTCTTCAAATCTTTTTTTTCCCCAACTCACTCTTCAGATTAAAAACTTCTTGACAGCCTCCCTTTGCCTATAGTTTTTTGGTTTTTGAAGTTAAGTCTAAACTGAAGCCACGAGGACCTTCAATTACCTTGCTGAAATTCCCTCTTTTCTCCATGACCCTACAACAGGTCCCAGGGAGCATCCAAGGTCAATCCAGGTACACCAGCCACTAAGGGTGGAGGTCCCAGAGTCAAGCTATATTAGGCAAGTTTACCCAGAGAAATCAGAAGCAACAGCACAAAAGCAGGTTCAGTAGATGAGGCAGGCAGCCGGAAGTCAGAGCTGCAGCAGCATTGGGTTTAGGGGTGAGGTAAGGACATAAGCCATATGTTTTAATCAGGATGGGCTCCGTTATATTTCCCTAACAAACAGCTTCCAAACTCAGTGGCTTAGCACAACAGAGGCATATTGCTTGCTAATGCAATCACCTGCAGGTCCAGGTGACTGCAAAATATTTGTCATCCATGGAGCAGCTCACAGTAATTTCAACATGAGGGCTTCTTGGTTGCAGAACCGATGATACATCTGGAGCAACTTGCAGGCTTTTCTTTGCTTTAGCCTGGAGATGAAATGTGTCACCTTTGCTGACAGCCCATTGTCCACAACTAGTCAAATGGCCCCACCTAATTTTAAAAACACTGGTAAATGTGGGTGTGGTAGACAGAATCCAAAGATGTCACCCACATTCCTTCCCCATTGATTACATGGGGATATCCCTCCTCCCATCAGAGGTGCAGCCTATTTCCCCTCCTCCAATTCTGACAATGTCACCCCCTTGACCAATAGAATATAGCAGAAATCATGTAGGTGTAGCCTAGCCCTTAAGAAGTGGCACCTTCTGTTTTTGCTCTCTTGGAACTCAGCCTCCATGGATAAGGAAGTCCAAGCTATCCTGTTGGAGAAACAGGGGTCATGGAGGGTGAGACACAACTTGGAGAGAGAGGCATGGAGGAGAGCCAAGGAGCCCCTGCCAAGTTCCCAGCTGAATGCAGCCCCACAAGTGACCTGGCTGACAATGTCCATTGCTCAGTCAACATACAAAATCCAGAGAAATAACCCAAAAGTCCATCAACTGATAAGTGGATAAATAAAATATGGCAAATCCATAAAATAGAATATTTTTTGGTCATAAAAAGGAGTTAAGTATTGATACGTGCTGCAAAATGGATGAACCACTTATATGAAATATTCAGAATAGCAAATCAATAGAGAGAGAAAGTAAATTAGTGGTTATCTAGGGCCAACAGGGTTAGGGGAAATGGGGTGTGGTTGCAATGGGTATGGGGTTTCTTTGGGGGTGATGAAAACGTTCTAAACTTGACTGTGCTGATGGTTACACACTCTGTGAATATACTGAAAACCATTCAACTGTACACCTTAAGTGGGCGAATTGTATGGTATGTGAATTCTATTCCAATAAAGCTGTTTTTAAAAATCAAGGTAATTAAAAAAAAAAATCAAGGTAATTGATATACCTCAGAACTCTTAACAAAAATTATCTAAGGGCTTCCCTGGTGGTGCAGTGGTTGAGAGTCCGCCTGCCGATGCAGGCGACACAGGTTCGTGCCCCGGTTCAGGAAGATCCCACGTGCCGCGGAGCGGCTGGGCCGGTGAGCCATGGCCGCTGAGCCTGCGCGTCTGGAGGCTGTGCTCCGCAACGGGAGAGGCCACAACAGTGAGAGGCCCGCGTACCGCAAAAAAAAAAAAAAAAATGAAAACACAAATGATTGAAGACTACACCAAAGTTTAATTGCCCAGCTTATTTCTAACTTAGTTGATTTATTCCAGAAGGCCCTTCCTGACTACTATATAAATCTCTATTCCACAAATGCTCTTGGTTTTTTGTTTTAATTTAATTCATTTATTTATTTTTGCCTGTGTTGGGTCTTTGTTGCTGCACGAGCTTCCTCTATTTACAGTGAGCGGGGGCTACTCTTCATTGCGGTGCTTGGGTTTCTCATTGCACTGGCTTCTCTTGTTGCGGAGCACGGGCTTTAGGCGTGCGGGCTTCAGTAGTTGTGGTTCACGGGCTCTAGAGCACAGGCTCAGTAGTGGTAGTGCACGGGCTTAGTTGCTCCAAAGCATGTGGGATCTTCCCGGACCAGGGCTCGAACCCGTGTCCCCTGCATTGGCAGGCGGATTCTTAACCACTGCGCCACCCAGGAAGTCCCTACATTTATTTTCATACTGTTAGAGGTATATCTTCAGGGTAAATTCCTAGATTGAATTTGAATGGGATTGAAACCGAATTCCCCTAAAACTGAATTCTCCTGCTCAGTTTATGATTAACCTCTCAATCCAAAACTTTATTCACTTTCTTGTCCCACCCCTGTTCCCCTCAGGATTGAGAAGTATCAAAGAAAAGGAGGAGATTGAAAAATGAGCAGGACCCTGCAGGGAATTCCCAGGTACAAAAAGTCCTCCTTGTCCCCTGTTTCTTGTTTGCAGAAAAAGGATTTAGTCCCTCAGGCTTTCTCTGAGTTCCAAAGAGCAGACTCAAACAGTTACTTATTAGGGAAGTGAGGGGATGCAGAAAAAAGGAAAAGCAGTCAAGCAAGAAAAGTAATGATTGCTTAACAATATTTCAGCCACAGAACAGTGTTCTATTTCCTCCTCAAGGGAGTAGATAACAATCTGATGCATATCTTTGAGTTGTTCTGCAGAAACTAGGACCCCCCCCCCCCGCCCCCAGGTATAGGATGGTGACTACATGCTGACTACAAGCACATAGACCCCAGACTGGTTGGAACCAGAAGGTTGGTGATTAAGATTCCTGAAACATCAGGAATTCCCTGGCAGGCCAGGAGTTAGGACTCTGCGCTTCCACAGCAGGGGACACAGGTTCGATTCCCTGGTCAGGGAACTAGGATCCTGCAAGCCACATAGAGTGGGAAAAAAAAAAAAGATTCCTGAAACATCACCCTGTTACCTCACCACCAACCAGTCAGAAGAAATTCCATGAGCTGCAATCCTCACCCCAAACGTTGCCTTTAAAAACCCTTTCCTGAAAGACATCGGGAGTTCGGGTCTTTTGACCACAGGCTGCCCATTCTCCTTGCTTGGTGCCCTGCAATAAATGCTGTACTTTGCTCCACCACAACCTGACATCAGTAGATTGGCTTTGCTGCATGGCAGGTGAGTGGACCTGAGTTTGGTTTGGTAACATGATGGCCGGGTCAAATTTTAAATGTATATGTACTTTTGTTACAATATTGACAAATTGCCCTACTTTTTGGTTTGTGTGTGTGTGTGTGTGTATCTGTGTGTTTTTAAATATTTATTTATTTATTTGGCGCGTCAGCTCAGTAGTTGCAGTGCGTGGGTGCCCTGAGGCATGTGGGATCTTAGTTCCCCGATTAGGGATCAAACTGTGTCCCCTGCATTGGAAGGTGGATTCTTAACCACTGGACCACAAGGGAAGTCCCGCCTCCCTTTTGTATTCACACCAACAACATACGAGTGTCTGTTTCCCCCACAGCCTTGATGATCAAGTGTATTATCAAGTGAAGGGGAGAAGAAAATGCCACCCCAAAATATGCCTTTTTGGTATTGAGGAGGAAGAAATTTTCCTCTGCCCAACTAGGTTTTTCTGGCTGGTCTAAGAAATAAATTGACATGAGACAGATTAACAGGAGCAAATCAAACAAATTTAATTAATAACATGTATACAGGGCAGAGACACAGGAAAACTGAGTAACTCACCAAAATGGCCAAAGCCCTCACCTTAAATACCATCCTCAGCTAAAGTCAAAAGAGAACGTTTAGGACGGGGGGCTGTCGGTTATGGGAAGCTACCGGGAACAGCACAGTAAACAAGGGTGATTGTGATGCAGATTTAAGTCATTGCCTTCTGCATTGCTAAGAGTTTCCAGAGATTTGATCCTCTTCCTGTTCCAAGTACAGAGAAGATACACCCTTACAAATGGAGATTTCCCTCACAAATGTAAATGTTTCTTACAAAAGGGCAACTCCTACTTGGTTTTCAGAGCCCTTCCCATGTCTGCTGTTCCTCAGAAAATAACCAGCTCCAAACAATAAATATGCCAATGAGACATATTTTAAAGCGGCAAATTCTGCTCCCCTACATTGACATAAGGATTATCTTGAGTTGCTTACTTTTTAAAAACAGCAGACACAGGAAAACTCTGAAAACCAAGTAGAAGTTACCCCTTGTAAGAGAAATTTGCATGTTGAAGGGAAATCTCCATCTGTAAGAGTGTCTCCCTTTCTGTACCAGGAAGAGGAGCATGACCAAGTCTCTAGAAACCTCTTATCAATGGAGATAGCACAGACTTAAATCTGCATAACAAACCTTACTCTTTTTACTGTGTTTTGCCTGAAAACCTCCCATAACTAGCTCTGCGTCCCCAACACCCCCAACATTTTGTATCTTTAGCTAGAGATAGTATTTAAGGTGAGAGCTTCAGCCATTTTGGTGAGTTTTCCTGGAACTCCCCCATGTGTACTGGAGGTATATATGTTATTAAACTTCTGTTTTTTCTCCTGTTAATCTTTTTAATGTTGGAGGGAGGGGGGTTCCTCAACCAAGAACTTGGAAGGGTAGAGGTAAAGTATTCTTTCCTCCCCCAAGCTTTTTAAATTTTTCCGGGGCTTCCCTGCTGACGCAGTGGTTAAAAATCCGCCTGCCAGTGCACGGGACACCAGTTCAAGGCCTAGCCCGGCAAGATCCCACATGGTGCAGAGCAGCTAAGCCTGTGCGCCACAACTACTGAGACTGCACTTTAAAGCCAGCGTGCCACAATTACTCAAGCCCGTGCACCTAGAGCCCGTGCTCCACAACAAGAGAAGCCACCACAGTGAGAAGCCCACGCACCGCAACGAAGACCCAACGCAGCCAATAATAAATAAATAAATAAAATAATAATAAATTTTGCCAATCTGATAAGTGAAGTTAACTTTCTATTTCATTCTTTTTTTTTTTTTTTTTTTTTGTGGTACGCGGGCCTAGCTCACTGCTGTGGCCTCTCCCGTTGCGAAGCACAGGATCCGGACGCGCAGGGTCAGCGGCCATGGCTCATGGGCCTAGCCGCACGACGTGGCATGTGTGACCTTCGCGGACCGAGGCACGAACCCACGTCCCCTGCACCCGCAAGCGGACTCTCAACCACTGCGCCACCAGGGAAGCCCAACTTAACTGTTTTTAATTCCTCATACTTAACTCTATGTCCAGGAAATCATGCTTGTAACATAGCATCACGTTTGGAAGAATAGCCTTGCCATAAGGGTCTAGCTCCACCTGGTGGTTACATATCTAGTTGCAGGAAAAGTACTGTACCTTTACTTCAGGGATATTTGTGCCTTTGCACATTTGCTTACCTCTTAAATCTCCTGCCCCTTCTTCCCTAATGAAAAAAACTTGTATTCTAACCCCTTTCCTATCGGCTACAGCATGTGCCATATGCCAAATTTCGTGAGTTAAATGACCACTAAAATAATTCTCACCCACACAGTTTGCTGTTTACATTAACCTGACTTCACTATGTGAAGGTCTGCATTAACAAGACCTTACTAACCCAGGAAACTCTTGCCCAGGAACTAGACATCCCGACAAAGTGTCCTTAGCGTAAAATGACTCATCAAACAAGAGTAGCTAGGAAACCCTTCCCTAGCAAATATTTCCCACCAATCCCAAATTATTTTGCCACAGAGTATGCCTAATCTCAATTCAGCAACCCCTGCCTCCCCCCACAGTGAAATACCCCCTGTAAACCAGACTCCAGAATTCCCATCAATACCCTGCCTTTGCACCCCCATTCTGAGACTCTACTAAGACTTTATCAATGGCGTTCTCTCTGTTACTCCAATAAGCAAGAAACTCGGTTTTGCCTTACCAACAGATTATTTTGTGGTATTTTGGGAGAGTCAGCTTTCAATTTAAGAGAGAGAGTAGTACCTTTATCACCAAGTTCCAGACAGGGGAAAGGTAAGGGATTGGCCTTTGTCATGCCAGACATTGGGCTTCACCCTCTTACCAACCTCATTTCACAAGTACACTTGTAGTTTAGTCCTTTTGTCCATTAGACTCTTTAAAATATTAGAGGGTGCCTTGGTCCATTTAGGCTGCTATAACAAAATATCATAGACTGGGTAGCTTATGAACAACAGTAATTTATTCCTCATAGTTCTAAAAGCTGGAAGTCTGAGATTGTCACTGAGTCCAAGCTCACTCTGCTCACCTCACGACAGACCAATAAATCAGGAGACGAGGTGTTGAGGCAAGGAATAGTGACTTTATTAGGAAAGCCACAGACTGAGAAGATGGCAGACTAGTGTCCCCAGAGAACCATCTTATCTGGGTCTGAATGTCAGTTTCTTTTATAGTGCAGAGAGGGAGAGGAGGTGAGGAAGTAAAGTAAAAAGGCCATTAGTTTTGCCTGGCTTGGCCAGCATATGGGAGGGGATGTGTTAGTTTCTTCTTTTCTGCAGCCATTCACAGGTAGGCAGGGTTCCCTGAGGCAGGCCATTATGTATGATTATAATAACAAAAGCAACGAAAAGCAAAGGTTAAAGTCAAAGAAACATATCCAACATGGAGTCAGATTTTGCTCTTGCCTGTTACAAGATCAGGGTGCCAGTGTGGTTGAACGAGGACTCTCTTCCTCATTGCGGACTTCTCCTTGTATCCTGCATGGTGGAAGGGGCCAGGGAGCGCTGTGGAGCCTGTTTTATAAGAGCACGAATCCCATTCTTGAAGGCTCCACCCTCATGACTTATGCATCTGCTAAAGGCCCCACCTCCTAATACCATCACCTTTGGGGGTTTGGCTTTCAGCATATGAATTTGGGTGGAGCACAAACCTTCAGACCATAGTGGAGGGCAACTTTAGACCACCTGGAACTTAGGCTCTTTTCTAACGTTGGAGACTAGAGATTGTCAGCACCTGCTTCCCCCACTAGCCAGCTTCTTTCCCCCCAACCTATTTTCCTTTTATTTCTTCTTTTCTTTTTTTCCTTCTCTCTTCTACATGCCTAAGGCCTAAAGGTGACACTATAAGGCCCTACCTCAGGACTAAACAAGTTTTCAGTGAATAGGAAATTTGACCTGCATCTGTAAAAAATGCTTTCTTGAAACAGACTTCAGATCCAGCCCTGGATTCTGCAGGCACCACAGGGAGCCACAGGCAAGAACCCCAAGTTGTGTCCTCCTGGTATCACTCACATTGAATTCTATGAGTGTGGCACCTCTGGCCTGCAATGCCTCCTAACATGACATCTCTTACCCGTGAATTTTCCAAAAAGCCTCTGGAGTTGTGTACTGAGTGACAGTGCTGGGGTGGTTTAGGGAAGCTTTCCAATAGCTCTTTTCCATATAGATAATTATGTTTCTGTAACCTTGGTAGAGGCAGAACAGTGAGTCTTTAGAATTTGGGCTTTTGGAGCCTGTCTGTCTGGGTTGGCATTCTGGCTCTACTGCTTACCCCTATATGACCTTGGGCAAGGCACTAACTTCTTCCTGCCTCAATTCCTCATCTGAAAATGGGGATGATAACAGTACCTTTCTTTTAGGTGTGAGGATTAAATGAGTTAGTACATTGAAAGGAATAGAACAATGCCTGGCACTAATGAGAATTCCAGGCCAACCATTATTATGTAAAGCACTACACAAATACAGCTTCAGCTCCTGCCCTCCAACCAGATTGCTGCGTCCTAGGGAACAGCTTCAACTAATTCACCTCTTCTGTGGTTCCTAAATGTGTAGCCCCATGAGGGAAAATATAAGCCTGTTTTTCACCTAAATCTGCTTATCCAGAGCTCTGAAGAATGCTCATGTTTCTCACATCTTTTTTAATCTGTGATGGTTTTACCCAACAATGACATCTCTTTTCAGCCTGGACATCTTTAAGGATTTCGACCTGTGTTTTGTGGAGTACTCCTCTCCAAATATAGACATTGAAGGGTAGCAGAAAATGCTGCCCTAAAATATGCCACTTTGGTATATTGATCATTTCGAGCTGAAGGGAATGAGAAGTGGATACAAGAAAAGCCCTCTGCCCTTCCCCTAGTTGCCTAAAAGCAGAACAGAAATATGTAAAGGTGCCCACCTACCTTCTCTACCAGGAAGGACAGAAGTTAATCACCAGAGACAACTCTAGGCCTTTAGCCCAGAGATGGCACCAGAAGAAATCCACATAACAAACCTAACACTTATCTCGCATTAGTTTTTCCCATATACTTACTTTCCTACAATTTGCCAGCCTAGAAAGTCCTTTTCCTTTTGTCTCGTCACTTCTTTAAAAATGTATTATTCTTTTGTTATGATGCTGTATATGCCCAAGTTCTAACCACTCCTTTGAGTCACTCATCTGAGTTCTCCCTGTGTATGCATGACACACGTTAATAAAGTCTGTTTCTTTGTCTCTTGTTAATCTGTCTTGCCAGTCTAATGACGGGGCCCCAACTGGAGAACCTAGGAGGGTAGTGGGAAAAAGATATGTTTTTCTTCCCCTGCAAGCATAGACTTCAGGTGTTCTGAGTGCAAAGAGAATTGGAAGTCACAAGCCTTTTAGGAATGTTGCCAAAACATTGGTGGAAAAGGGTGAGAGAGAGGGGGCTGAGGCTTTAGTTGTCCTTGCTCCTCCTTTATCCCTCTGGCCACACTCCTCTTGCCAGGCTCCTTCCACAGCAGGATAAAGGGACCTCATTCTCAGCACTCAGCCTTTCCTATATGGGTTGATGTCTCCCTGAGGAAGGTTTCAATGTGTTCCTTATTGGCCACCTCAACACCTTAAACCATGAGCTGGTCTCAGGGGTAGGAAGAGCAGCTCTGAAAATCCAGGAGCCCAGCCCACCTGGAAGGACTCAGCACATCAGAGGGAGGGAATGAGGCCACTTCATTCTCTTCTCGGCCCTGTACCCTGTTCCACTGTCTCCACTGCCTATACACGAAGAACAAAATGCATGTTTAAAAATTCAGGGCCCAGGGTCCTCGGTCCCCCAGCTCCATTCAGCTTACTTTCATTTGGATTCCACACAAAAAACAAGAGGTAATAATGCTGGTGACAGGGCTTCCCTGGTGGCGCAGTGGTTGAGAGTCCACCTGCCGATGCAGGGGACACGGGTTCGTGCCCCGGTCCAGGAAGATCCCACGTGCCGCGGAGCGTCTAAGCCCGTGAGCCATGGCCGCTGAGCCTGCGCGTCCGGAGCCTGTGCTCCGCAACGGGAGAAGCCACGGCGGTGAGAGGCCCGCGTATCGCAAAAAAAAATAATAATAATAATAATGCTGGTGACAGCCAACATAGCAGCTCCTCAGTTATCTTGACTTATTTAGATCTGGGGCCACGATACTCATTCATTCACCATTTATCGATTGGCATGATGTGCCAGACACTGGGCACGTACCATGACAAGCTCCCTGCACTCAAGGAAGTTGGTGACATCAAACAAGGAGCTATTAATAATAATTTATTACTGAAAACGACTGTATTATTATTTCCACATAGTTTAAGAACCAACTAGAAACAGAAACTGGATTTAAGTGTTGTTCTAAAATAGTGGGGATGAGTCTCCCTGCTAGTCAAAACACCCTCCTCCCACATCACTTCTCATTGGCATATTGGTTTTCCATTCACTCCTTTCTCTCCTGCATGCTCCAATGATTTAACTCTTATTCTTGTCCAGCTGCTCCCACTCACTCTGTTGTCTGAGTTTCTTTCTCCCCAGGGACGTTACAGACCCGGGCCAAAGAAATCTTAAAGTCTGCATTCAAAACTAAGTGAGAGGGTACTTCCCTTGTGGCGCAGTGGTTAAGAATCCGCCTGCCAATGCAGGGGACACGGGTTCGAACCCTAATCCGGGAAGATCCCACATGCCGCGGAGCAACTAAACCCGTGTGCCACAACTACTGGAGCCCGCGCACCTAGAGCCCATGCTGTGCAACAAGAGAAGCCACCACAGTGAGAAGCCCGCACACTGCGACAAAGAGTAGCCCCAGCTCGCTGCAACTAGCCAAAGCCCGCACAGCAACGAAGACCCAACACGGCCATAAATAAATAAATATTTTTTTAAAGGGGGTTAGTTGCTTTCTTTTAACTTCAACTATGAATAAAATACCAACGGCCCTATCACTATGTGAAAAAGTGGTCTCGAATTTATGTGGAAGGGAAAGTAGGCTATGGTGAATACATGGATAAAAATAATGTGAGGTGACAAGCAACAACAGTTATAACTGATAACATATTTCTGAGTAACCAGACAAAAGAGAAGGCATAGAGTGGATGATTCTTCTCTGGCCATTGTTTGGTACAGACTCATTTCCAAATGGTGTATAGTCTTTACAGTTTCTAAGGACACGAATTAAAATATTCTTATATATAAACATATATACACACACACACACCCCAATTGCCAGCCCATCGCCTGTTTTTGTGCAGCCGGGGACCTAAGAATGGCTTTTACATGTTTAAACAATTGAAAAAAGATCTGTTACTCATGTCACAACATGTGAAATTCACATTTCAGTGTCGACGAATGAAGTTTTAGTTGAACACAGCCACACTCATTCATTGTCTATGGATGCTTCCTTGCTACAACTGCAAAGTTGTGTAGAGACTGTGTGGCTCACAAAACCTAAAAAGTTATCCTGTAGAGGCAATTTTGAGCCGCTGGGCAGATACCATGAGCCAAGCTCACCCTCCCTATTTGAAAAAAAATTTATGGGGAATTCCCTGGTGGTCCAGTGGTTAGGGCTCTGTGCTTCCGCTGTAGGGGGCAGGGGTTCGATCCCTGGTAGAACTAAGATCCTGCAAGCCGCACTGCACGGCCAAAAAAAAAAGAAAAAAATTTATAGAAAAGAAGTTGTCATTGAAATTAAACTGTGGCAGACATATCCGAGGAATACTGTGGAGATCTGATCCCTTTATGAGCCCTGTGGTAGATGAATGTGTGGAGATGGTAACTAGCGGGCAACAGAAAAATACCAGAATGGTGGTAATACGAATAGTATCATCATGTTAGAAGACTTCCAGCGTTTATAACCAAAGGCTGTGTTCACCAGAGGAATCAATTGCTTCTACACATCCCCCATCCAGAGCAACTGTTTTCCTGATATAAAAATCGGGTTGTGTATATTTTCTTATCAAACTTTCTTTTTAAAAACACCTTTGTGTTGAGGTCTATCCTGACGGGGCTTTTTCTGTAAACCTACACCATTGGAAACGCCTCATAGAGTAATGGTGTGGTTTCCTTTACTCATAGAACTACCTGTTAGATCTGTGGGAAAGAACTACAAGACAGAGCTGCCAAGTAAACTATGAAAAACCTAACAAACGTTTTTAATCTTAGGTATTGGCATATCCCAACGGTCTGTACTATTCTAGGGTGTGATGGCTTAGGAGTGAATATGATTTGAACCTAATACATTTCTAGAGGATGTCAAATTCAGAACCAGGCAGATCCATCTCCTGACTCTAAACATGGTCCTAAAGTAAATCGCTTGAGGAAATTGGATCCCAAAGATTACAGGTCGGGAATTTTGAAGTGTGTCCATATTCCACGGGAGATCAAAGAAGCCTAACAAAAAGAACTGTGGGCTGACTCACATGACAACTTCTTTTTGAAAGGGCTATTTTATCGTGAAGATTATGAGTTTGAAGGAACTAAGGTGATTGGCAGTGGAAAGAATCAGACCATGTGAAATTCCTTAGAAATTTATTGACAAATACTTTGTCTATGTTACACATAATTTTTTTTAAAAACCTTTTAAAAAATAAATAAAAAATAAAAACACCTTAGTAGGGGACTTCCCTGGTGGTGCTGTGGTTAAGACTCTGCCTGCCAATGCAGGGGACACGGGTTCAAGCCCTGGTCCGGGAAGATCCCAAATGCCATGGAGCAACAAAGCCCGTGTGCCACAACTACTGAGCCTGTGCTCTAGAACCCTCAAGCCACAACTACTGAGCCTGTGCACCACAACTCCTGAAGCCCGCGTGCCTAGAGCCCATGCTCCGCAACAAGAAGGCACTGCAATGAGAAGCCCACACACCGCAATGAAGAGTAGCCCCCGCTCGCCACAACTAGAGAAAGCCCACGTGCAGCCACGAAGACCCAAGGCAGCCAAAAAAAAACACCTTTGTAAGTCAAAAAAAAAAAATTATCTAGCCATTTATTGAAAGTTTGTCAACTCCTGGCCTAGAATATCCAGTTTGGAAGCAATTATGGACAGCTTTTATAATGTGAGGTACTGTAAAGTGCTTTACAGATCTTGTCTCATTTAATTCTAAAAATTTCATAGGGTGGGTATTATCACCAATTTTTTAGATGACAAAACTGAGACCCAGAGAGAAAAATTTGCCAACATCGCAGAAGGTGGAATCAAACAAGGTCTGCCTGACTCCAAAACTACTATTCTTTCTTCCATACAGCACCTCCTCCTTGAAGCTCTGAAGGGCACATTATGAATTCTAACCATTCTTCTTAGACATCATCCATTGGTTCTAATTTTCTGCCTTGGGACCATCCACCCAGTAATCTTCAAATATCTAATTTTGTCTTGTCTGAGTCTTTGATTCTCCGGGCTTGACATTGTTTCTTTTATTAAGCTTCTAGATGGCTTCTAGTTTTAAGTCCCTTCACCACCCAGATCACTTTCTATGAACATATTCTAGTTTGTCTATAATCATCTTAAAGTTTGACATCTAAAATAGAACTTGATACAGGGGTTTAGTGCCATCAGCAAAGAGTATCCCTCTGGTTCTAGACATTCTACATCCTTCCAAATTTATACATGAAGAATTGGTTGTGGGAGCCCAAAGGCAGAATCTTAACACTTATTACCACTGAACTTCACCTTCTTAAATGGAGTTTATCATTCCTGCCTACTGAGATCTTTTTGACTTCTCATTTTGCAAGCTGATGAAGTTGTTGTTCTATCTCCTTGCCATCCACAAATATGATATGCATGCCTTGTTTTTCATTTAGGTCACTGGCAAAAATGCAGCGATGTTATCCTTCATTCCAGAAGGTGGCGCTCATAGGCCCTCCATTTTACCAAGAGCTTCATAATTGCTTGTCTCACTGTCCTGTAGATACTGTTGGGGTAGTCACAGTTCAGAGAAAACCCCAGGTGGACAACACTACTTTCAATGTCCTCTCTCCTAATTCCCACATACCTACCTCTACAGGGAAAGTTAACTTCTATCTCCAGCTCCTCCTCCGGCAGGGTCACTGTGAGCAGGACATATGCTATCCAGTCTCTCCCCAGCTGTCTTGAATCCCAGATCTACTACTTGCCTAGTACTGGTTGTGTGAACAGTGAACATGGGCAGGTTCCTGAGCATTTCTGTGCCTCTTTTCCCCATCTGTGAAATGGGGATAGTAGTAATACCCAGTAAGGAAGTTAGTGGATGATAGTAATTATTCAACAAGTTACTGGGCAATTCCCTGGTGGTCCAGTAGTTAGGACTCGGGGTTTTCACTGCCATGGGCCCAGGCAGGGTTCGATCTCTGGTTGGGAAACTAAGATCCCACAAGCTGAGCAGTGCAGCCAAAAGGAAAAGAAAAAAATTACTTCCGTCAAAAAAGGTTCCATTTCGTATTAGATTTTTACAGCTAGTACCAAAGAAGGGATAATAAATTGGAAGAGCTACAGAATTCGACACTTTTTTTTTCTTAAAGTGCAAGTTGTCCTTTTTCTTCATTTATCTCCTTTACTAAGCTGTCCCCATCCCGCCATAGAACATACTGTCCTGTCATTCAGAAATGGACCAACCTCACTTCCCACTTTCCCCTCCCCTGGCCTTGATCTGCAGATCCTGTTGAGACAGGGACAACAAATACATCCTTAATGTCCAATCATTTTATCCCTAATCAGGGTGGGTTCATGTCTAAAACACTAATCTCTATGGATTACCCTGTTCCTCAACCCCTAAGTCTCCTTTTAATGTAGGAAATGTCCATTTGAAGCATTCCCATTCAAGTACAGGCCAATGATAAGTTAAACTGAAATCTAACTACCAGACTATTTAGAAGGATATCCCTAATCTCTTTCTTAAAAAGACTACAGGAAAAAAAAAAAGACTACAGGTAAGATTTTTGAATGTTCAAGTCACTTTGGGGGTCCCAATTCTTTTAAGCTAAAACTTCAGGACTTAAACAAACTCAATGTGAAAAATAAACATTTATTACAAAAATTAGTTGTAACATTCTAAAATGAAAGCAGACGAGGTGTTTTCCAACTCAAGGGACTGTTGTAAGCTGGAGCGGTAAAGTCCAAGGCTGGTAAATAACTGACTTATACTCCTCACAAGTCGTGACCTAGGGAGTGAAGAGCCATTTGCTTCAGGCTTGCAGGCACAATGATTCACCTCTGCTTCCCTGTGGCCTTTTCTCCACATCCCTCCCACCCTGTCCCCCAGCAATGATACAAAACTGAAACATACTTCAAAAACCTCATTCTTACTGAACCGTTTCACAATCTCTACTTTTATTGCCTAATTAGATTCTATTTCCATCTGGAAAGCTTATTTTTTATTGGTGCGTGACGATACGATTTGGTTTTTGTTTTTCCTTCTGGATCCTTGATGAAAAGAAAACTCAGTTCTGTGATGGATTGTCAGATGAGGGAACAGAAAGTGGCAAAGTGGTGTTCAGTATCCTCCACAGAAATTAGCAAAATCAATCCTAGGAGACCCCTTATCTGCCCTCTTGCTAGTTAATAAATAGACTGGGGCTGCTGGGGTAGAGGGAGAAACAGATTTAAGGGCAAAGAAGGGTCAAGATGGTGGGCAGGACTACCCTGCTCACTCCTGCTCTCCTTACACCTACCCCCTAAATAGAGAAGTAGGACTACTTTAAACTACTACTAAAGAAGTGATTCTGAAAATGATTTGAGAAATCCTGCCTCAGGCTCTGGAGCTGCTTTTCCTGTAGCCTCAGGGAAGTATATTAGTGCATCTGGCTGACAGAGGTGGCAGGGTGGGCATTTCTCCTCTCACTGGGTGGATCAGACCAAGCAGAACCCAGAGTACACCATCACTTCACCCGGGGTGCCCTTCTCCTGCCACAAGAGGACTCTGGAAATGAGGGTCCAACGTCTGCCTTGAAGACAGGAACCAGGAAGGGGTAGGACAGTGAGCTAGGGACCAGCCCAGGTTGCTAGGAAGCAGGGCTTTGGGGATTTTCTTGTTTGTACTAAGAAGGAGCCTAGGTATTTCATTTCTCCCATTCCCACAGTACAATCTCACCAAAGAGCTAAGAAGCCCTCCAACACACACTCAATTTCAGTATAGAATTGATACCACACACACACACACACACACACACACACGTGCTCAGCAGAGCTGACTACTACACAAATTCCCACAACCCTGCAGACACATATTAAAAGTGTGGGTCCAGTTGTTCCAGCCAAGGGAAGGGTGATGGCTTGAGCTACCAGCTCCAGCTTTCTTTTCTGTAGATCAATGGTTTAAAAACTCTTCTGCTCCGTGTGCCCTGAAAGCTTACTATGATCTCCACAACCAAAGCTCTTGTTTTCTCTACAGACATAGTTGCTGTCAGTCTGCTTGTGTTCAGAAAGAGGACGGTGCAGGAGGATCCCATGGCACTTCCGGCGGGAAGACAGAAGAAAGTGGGCTGCAGAGGCAGAAGAGACTTGACGTCGTCACCAAACAACCATTTCAGCTGCTCCAGTCTCCAGTCCCCACTCTAGAACAGCTGGTACCAGTCCTCAGTATGGCAAGAAAGCACCAAGGAACCAAGCTCCAGATCCCTCCCTATGTGAGGACCGCTGCAAGCAGGAGGCAGTGAGTGCCCCACCACCCTCGCAGTCTACTTGGAAGGGAACTCAGCAGGCATCAGTCAGGACTTCTGTCTGATCCCTCGTAGGGATGGGGGATGGGGGAAAAGAGCGTTAAACAAGTCCCAGGCCACTCAGCAGTGGTGGGAAAGGAAGGGAGGCAGGAAGGTAGAAGATGCACATGGCAGACATTATTTAAAAAACACATCCTAAGATAAAAGTGAGGGCCCCTGTGGGGGCTAGAAGACAAATAAGGCATCCCGTGAAACTACAGACATCAGGGGCCAGAGTCTGGTAGCACCTGAGTAAGGCAAGCACAGAGGACGGGAGATGAGCTGGACCAGGGTCACACCAAGAATGATGAGGTCTGTCTGAATTCCCCCTGGAGAAATAAAACATTCGAGTCAACTCTCTACAGTCTTCTTTAGCTGATAATCCCCTGAATACATATAAACACAGTCTGGAAACCCCTCACTCCAGCCAGGAGGACCTCCCCGTCCCAGGGCAGGCATACTCACATCTCTTCGAGCAGTGGGCTGGCTGTAAATCACCTTCTTATTCGAGGTCCTACGGACAAGTCAGAAGATGGAGACACTCAGTCCCCTAGTCCCTCTCCTTAACCTCTGCTTGTTAACTTTAGAGGCCAGGACTGAGAACTTAACGCAAGCACAGAGTTCTCGGTAGGGAGGTTTGGGTGCAGGGAGAAAGGACAAGCACAGGACCATAGTGGACAGGGCTAGAAATCCAGATGTTTTTTCCCTACCAGGCTAGTTGCCTTCCCCTCCAACCCCTTCCCCCGGGGAACATCTCAGCTTCAAACCATATACATCCATGTACTCAACCTTAGAGAGCTCTAGGACAGCAGCTCACTCACCCTTTCTTTGCTCCTGAAAGACAAGAAATGGGACCATGAGTGTCAGCAGGGTAGAAGACAGCATGGTGCAGGAAGATGGGGGACCTAGCCTGTGGCCCTGAGATACAGGTGACCGGTGCTCCCTGGGAGGTAACCCCAACACACACGGGGCTCAGTATCAGGTCAGTACTCAGGTGGCACCCAAGAACCAGGCCCTGAAATGGGGATGATACAAAGGAGAGCCTTTGAGGTCAAATACTTACTGTCAAAGTAGCCTCGGTTATAGGCGAACCAGATGCCAAAAATCAAGACTCCAAGGAGAATGAGTGTTACAAGGACAGCTGCCACGATGCCCCCTACATTCAGCTCCACTATGGGACACAAATGAGAGGTCAGGCACCTGAAAGCTCGTTCATGGTATTGCCAACATTGCCAAAGCCAGGATGGAAAGCAGACCCCAAACCCCACCCTGGGGTCTGAGCTCAAGCCCCAGCCACACCCTCACTCACCAGCATCCATGTGCACAGTGTCTGACTTCATGGGTGACCCATACCCATTCTGCGCCTCACAAGTGTAATCTCCAGCATCAGAGGCCGACACGGGGTCAAAGATCTGGAGGGCAGAAGACGAATTGGCTTCCTGCTTGAAGAAGCCAAGTACCTGTCTTTTATGTCTCCTGATCCTAATGCCAAGGTTACCCTGTTGCTTGCCCTTCTTCCCCACTTTCGGGGGTTCTATAACCCTGCGACCCCCTCATACACATCTTTTACCCTGACCCCGTCCGTACCAGCTCCCCTGTCTTATGGTTCAGGCTATAGGAAGAGTTGCTGAAAGCACGGTTGTTCTTGGGTTCCGTAGGCATCAGTACCCCATCCTTGAACCAAAAGTATTCAGAAGGTGGGGAACCGTCTGTCTCTGAGCAGGTCAGCACCGCTCGGGTCCCGATGGCAGCAGAGGCGGGAACAGTGATTGTAGGCTTGGATGGAGGCACTGGGGAGGGAGAGAAGGTACTTGTTACAAGAGCAGGAGGGCTGCCTGAAGGCCAAGTAGCATGACACTCCCATCCATCAGCTCTAGCCTTCCTTCCTTACTATGCCCTTAGTTTCCCCCTAACCAGGGGCTCGTTCTTCTCTGACAGCACCAGGACTCTGAACACCCCCCTCCCCAGCCCCACCGCCATGAGCATTTTCACCATCAGCGAGCTCCAAAGCTTAGCAGAGCCTGCTAAGGGTTTAGGGAAGCAATTGATTGCAAGCCCACACAGAAGACCTGTGGCACTTACCAAGCACAATGAGCTGGACAGTGACTTCCCCATAGGTGTTGCCGCCTTCATCAGAGACCATACAAGTGTACATCCCCGTGTCTTTCCGGGTCACAGAATGGAAGGTGATGCCACTGTCCGAAAAAGTAACTCGGTCCTCATAGGAAGCTACCAGGACAGAGAAAGCAGGGGCAGAGTGAGCTGGAAAGCTAAGAGAAGCTGGTGACGGTGGCACCCAAGGCACAGGGGGCTCTCTTCTTCCCCCAGGAAAGGCGACGGGAAGGCCCTGGGGACTTCAGCCCCAGGGTGTGCCCCCTGCAACCTAGGCAGCCAGCAAGGAGGTGGAGCGACTCACCTGTGATCTTGTTGTTATAGCAAACGAGGCTGGTAATGTCGCCATGGGCAAACTTCCACTCCACGCGGGGAGAGGAGAAGCCGGAGTAGGAGCAGGACAACTTGGCAGCTGCAGACAGGATCAAAGTGAGTGGGAGGAAGAAACAGCAGTAAATGGAGAAGCTGGGGAAATGGCCCCAAACCAGTCTGGGCTGGATGTTCCCCAGGGGTCTGCACCTGCTTACCTCCCTTCCCTCCAACTCCCGCCACCCTCCACAGCCCCTCCCAACTCACGTTTATTCTCAGCAACTTGGACTACTGGTTCAGAAGTTTGCACTGCACCCCTGCCCAATGCCAGTGAGCCTGAGAAGAAGAAGAGAGGTGGGTCCATCAGGAGTGGACAGAGGAATGCTGTGGAGAGGGAAGAGCAGTCCCAGCTGATGGGCATCTAGGGCTGGGACTCTCCATGCTGAGATTCCAAGGTCAAGGGATTCAAGAGATTCACGTGCCTCTCGGATCTCACACTTTCTCACCAATATTCTAAATATCTTTTAAAAATGCTTTTTGCTACAACTGCAGGCTAATACTTGTTTTAATCAATGGAAATAAAAGATTTCCTTCTAATGCAATTTCTTTATTTAAAAAAATTTTTCCCTGGGCTTCCCTGGTGGCGCAGTGGGCGAGAGTCCGCCTGCCGATGCAGGGGACGCGGATTCGTGCCCTGGTCCGGGAAGATCCCACATGCCGCGGAGCGGCTGGGCCCGTGAGCCATGGCCGCTGAGCCCGCGCGTCCGGAGCCTGTGCTCCACAACGGGAAAGGCCACAACAGTGAGAGGCCCGTGTACTGCAAAAAAAAAAAAAAAAAAAATTTCCCTCTGTGACTCCCAATAATCTAATCAGATTCCTCCTAGTCCAAGAGCAGCTTTCTAAATGACATTTCATGGTTCAGAGAAAGCTTCTCAGCAAATAATTGCAGTCACTTGTCAGACAATCCTGGCAGGAAGCCAGCAAAGCTGGAGGCAAGGGAGGGAAGAAAGGGAGGAGCAATAATAGGATAATAATAATAATACATTTGTAGGGTCTTTTGTGCTTTTTAAAGTGTTTTCACATACAATTATATCATTTGATCCTTGAAACAAGCATGACAGATCAGCAGGACAAATATTATCATCCCAGTGTTACATGAGGAACTAAAGTAAAGAAATGTGCCTAAGATCACATAGCGGGTTCTGGACCAGAAGTGGGCTCAGATCATCTCATTAGAATCTCCTTCTGCCCAATGGAGAAGAGAAGGAAAATGTGGTGTGTGGTGGAGGTGGAGAGAGGAGGTGAGGAGAGGCAAGGCTAATTAGATAACATGGTGGGAGAGAGGTAGCAGGGCTCACAGGAGGGGCCCACACATCCCAAAATAAGCACCAGTGCCAGAGGATTCTAGGATGGTGTGATATAGTTACCAACCTGCACGTACACAATTACTCTCATTCATGTTTTCAAAGCTCAAACTCATGAACGATGCTTTATTTATAGCTTTAAGTCAAAGTCCTGTCTTCTTTAGATAAATGCAAGTATACTTTTTCATTATTAAATTACCCAAGTAACTGAATATGGTCTCTTGACCCTGAACCTCCCTTTTCTTGTCTGAAACATGATGGGTTTGAACTAGATGTTCTCTGAAATCCTTTAGGTTCATTTTCTTTTTCTTGTTTCTTTCTTTTCTTTCTTTCTTTCTTTTTTTTTTTAAACCTGAAAGATTAAGTGGGGGGCTTCCCTGGTGGCGCAGTGGTTAAGAATCCACTTGCCAATGCAGGGGACACGGGTTCGAGCCCTGGCGTGGGAAGATCCCACATGCCGTGCAGCAACTAAGCCCACGAGCCACAACTACTGAGCCTGCGTGCCACAACTACTGAAGCCCGCGCGCCTACAGCCTGTGCTCCGCAAGAAGAGAAGCCCCCGCACCGCAACAAAGACCAGCCCCAGATCGCCGCAATTAGAGAAAAGCCCGCAGGCAGCAGTGAAGACCCAACACAGCCATACATACATACATACCTACTTACATAAATAAATAAATAAATAAATAAATAAATAAAATAAAAGATTAAGTGGCTGATCCAAGTTTTCATAGCTAGGAAATGGCAGAGCTGAGATTAGCATACAGGTCTCTCCTATACCTCTTTTTTTCCCTTATTATACCATACTTTTATACACCATGCTGCTTTTCAGAAAAGCCCCTAGTGTAATGGAGGCAAACTATGTACTAAAATATGATTCTTTTAAAAGTCAGGTCCATTTTACCTAGAAATTATTTCTAATCATATTACTTTGTATCTGTATATTTGGCATTATATTTCAAAGTCAAATCTATAATCAGATGTAATAACAGATACAGAAATTAACCCAAATAGTCTTTACTAAATTGAAAACTGAGGACATGCAAGTCTCTAGCTCTCATCAAGAACACTGACAATTAAATGCTTTGATTTGTTGCCCAAGTCAACTTTCTCTGCTTTGATGATGGGAACTTTGTTTTTTTTAAGATTCTCGAATTTTACAATTTGCTACCTGTGATGTACACCGAGATGTGCAAACCAGATCTCTCTTCAGGAATGAAGGACTTTTTGTCTCAGCTGCTGGGACTGCTGCCGGAAGGAGACCCGCAGCCATCAGCCCTCTCTGAGGATACCCAGAACACTGCCTCTTCCAGGGCCATGCCTCCTACCAGGCAGCAACAGGGTCAGGGCACCGGCATCCAATGCCTGATCAATGAGACGGGGGTAGTTCCCTGGTGACCTAGTGGTTAGGATTCTGGGCTTTCATTGCCATGGCCAAGGTTCAATACCTGGCCAGGGAACTGAGATCGAGCAAGTTCCGCGGCCAAAGAAAAAAAAAGGAACCAGCAAGAACTGACTTTTGGAAACTTCCCTGGTGGTTCGGTGGTTAAGACTCCATGCGTGCTTCTACTGCTGGGGGCTCGGTTCAATCCCTGGTTGGGGAATTAAGAACCAATGTGCCACGTGGGACAAAAAAAAAGGGAGGGAGGACACATATAAAGTCCCATCTCAAAAAAAAAAAAAAAAAGTTCCATCTCTATCTCCCCAACTCCCCACCTTGGGACAACACTGAAGGGCTATTTCTGCTTCAAAGGTCCCTGTGCAGTAAGCTGAGGCCTTGTTGGGACTACAGTGCAACTCAACTTTTCCCTCTGCCCAGTCCTGCTTCCATAGGTGTGGATCCCAAGAACACTCCCTAATAAATGTCTTGGTACAATAATTGACATCTCAGAGTCAGTTTCCCAAGAACCCAACCTATGACACCACCCAAACGAAGAACAGCTTGTAATTAAACTAAAAACTAGCCTTTGAAATAAAGGGCCGTCCAAAAGAAAATAAATAAATAAATCACAGCCTATGAATTTGATGATTGTTTCTGCCTCACTTCTAACTTCAGCTGAAGTTCTTTTTTTTTTTTTAAAGAAGATGTCGGGGGTAGGAGTTTATTAATTAATTTATTTATTTTTGCTGTGTTGGGTCTTCATTTCTGTGCGAGGGTTTTCTCTGGTTGTGTCAAGCGGGGGCCACTCTTCATCGCGGTGCACAGGCCTCTCACTATCGCGGGCTCTCTTGTTGTGGAGCACAGGCTCCAGACGCGCAGCCTCAGTAGTTGTGGCTCACGGGCCTAGTTGCTCCGCGGCATGTGGGATCCTCCCAGACCAGGGCTCGAACCCGTGTCCCCTGCATTGGCAGGCAGACTGTCAACCACTGCGCCACCACGGAAGCCCTGAAGTTCTTTTTTGAGTCCTCTCAGATTATCAGATCTAAAACATGTGCAGGAATGACATCACCACATATATACGCAAACATATTGGGCAACTGGCATCTTCCCCTTCTCATTAATTCTGACTGCTATTACCTAGTCCAGGCTTCTCTCCTCTTGCTTAAAATACAGGGCCCTTCACCTCAGGGCCTTCCCACCTTCCTCTGATGCAGGACTGTCGATGTCTGCCTGTGGCCTGACTGAAATACTCAAAACTCTCCTGTGACTGCGTCTCACACCATGAGTCAAGTGCAGCCTCCCCACCATGTCCTTCCTTCCTAGTGACCCCAGGACACCTCAGACATCCTGATCCACGTTCCCCTTCTTGTTCCTGAACAAGCCTCTGGATCCAGACTGCTGTATTCAAATCCCAGCTCTGTTACTTATAATCTGTGTGACCCAGGCAAGCCACTTAGTCACTTTGAACCTCAGTTTGCCCACTTGTAAAATGGGGATAATAAGAGTTTCTATGTCAAAGGGCTGCTGTTGAGAGTTAAACAAGCTAATACAAATAAAGTGCTTCCAAGAGTGTCTGACCAACAGGAAGCACCAAATAAGTATTATGTCTTATTATTACCATCATCTGCCCATAGGTCCTTCTGTACATACTTCTTTGTCTGACTTCAAAGTTTTCTTCAGTAAGACATATAAATATATATAAATACTGCCGGAAAAATGCTTACATTCCAGCCCACTAAACCATCTCTCCTCTATCACTGTAATTGCCTTGGAAAGACTGACTCTTTTCTAGAGCTTCCCTGGTGGTGCAGTGGTTAAGAAGAGTCCGCCTGCTGATGCAGGGGACGCGGGTTCGTGCCCTGGTCCGGGAGGATCCCACGTGCCGCAGAGCGGCTGGGCCCGTGAGCCATGGCCGCTGGGCCTGCGCGTCCGGAGCCTGTTCTCCGCAACGGGAGAGGCCACAACAGTGAGAGGCCCGCGTACCGCAAAAAAAAAAAAAAAAAAAAAAAAGAATCCACCTGCCAATGCAGAGGACATGGGTTCGAGCTCTGGGCTGGGAAGATCCCACATGCCGCAGAGAAACTAAGCCCATGCGCCACAACTACTGAGCCTGCACTCTACAGCCCGTGCTCTGCAACAAGAGAAGCCACCTGTGCACCGCAAGGAACAGTAGACCCCTCTCGCCACAACTAAAGAAAGCCCAAGTGCAGCAACGAAGACCCAATGCAGCCAAAATACATAAATAAATAATTTATATATATAAAAAAAAGACTAACTCTTTTCTAGAACCATCATGTATAGAGCAGCAGAGCTGAGGGTTTTCTCTCACAACACCCACAATTTCCCCATCCATTCTCCTCATCTATTTTATATGTTCCCTTACCTCATCACAACCTCCCTTTTGCACTTAACCTTGGACCTATACTTGGCATACTGTACATACAAATGTCCTACTAGTTAACATGGTAAACCAAAACAGAAGGAAATTTCACCTTTTCCATTGTGATGTTTAATTTACTCCACATTCACAACAAGAAAAACTACAAAGTCAAAGGCATCAATAGATTTTTTGGAAGGTGCGTGGTGAGAGGCCTTGTGGAGCGCGAAGGTGCTGCTATCGCTTCCAGTGGGGCTGGCATGACCACTATGGGCTCGGCAAATGAAGCTCCTGAAATTCCAGACAACGTGGGAGACTGGCTTCGGGGAGTCTACCGCTTTGCCACCGATAGAATTGACTTCTGGAGGAACTTTTTCTTTTTTTTTTTTTAATTAATATATTTATTTTATTTTTGGCTGTGTTGGGTTTTCGCTGCTGCACATGGGCTTTCTCTAGTTGTGGTGAGTGCTGGTTTCTTACTGCGGTGGCTTCTCTTGTTGTGGAGCACAGGCTGTAGGTGCACAGGCTTCAGTAGTTGTGGCACGTGGGCTCAGTAGTTGTGGCTCATGGGCTCTAGAGCACAGGCTCAGTAGCTGTGGCGCATGGGCTTAGTTGCTCCACAGCAGGTGGGATCTTCCCGGACCAGGGTTTGAACCTGTGTCCCATGCATTGGCAGGCGGATTCTTAACCACTGTGCCACCAGGGAAGCCTCTTCCAGAGGAACTTGATCCTTAATTTGGGACTCTTTGCTGCCGGAGTTTGGCTGGCCAGGAATTTGAGTGACATTGACTGAATGGCACCTCAGCCTGGGTTGTAGCCGTAAAGATACATGGAACCCCTGTGCTGTACTCGAACCTTCCATAAACAGAGCCTCCAATCTGTGACCATCACAAGACTTGCCCTGATGGCAGCTGAAGTTTGATTCAGATGGGCACCTTTCTTTCCCTGCTTGATTTCCTTTTCTTTGCTGAGTTCACTCAGAACACCCTTCTCTGATCAGCAGGCAGGCTTCAGCTAAAGTGTTGTCCTCTGTTCTGTAAAGTTCTGTACCTAGTTCCAAAGTTTCTGCAGGGGATGATCTTTGCTCTTGTCCTGAGGAAAAATCTAATGGTATTTCAACAAATAAAGACTGTACACAAAGACAAAACAAAAATAGACTTTTTGGCCCTTTCATGTACAGAAAACCTTCACTCAATCTTACACCCTTCTCTAGTGACAATCCTTTCCTCCCTTTCTCTCTAAACTTCTTAAAGAAGTAGTCTACACACACTGTTTCCAGCCCAACATACACATTCACTGCTCAACCTACTGCAATATGTCTTTGGCTCTCACTTTGAAATTAAAATGGATTTTACTAAGGTCACCAATCGTATTCCTCAATTCTAAGATACCCTGACTATAAGATATAACATCAATTTAATAATAGCTTCTTGGGGGAACATCATATTAAATATGTACATGGGCTGTAAGTCACATCCCAATTTCCAAAACATTAAAGTAGTCTTATAATTAAAGATATCCAGTATTTGCTTTTTCAGTTACCTCCTGTGGCCTTTGTGAGATGTTTGACCCTACTAACCACTTGCCTCCTCAAGCCACTCCACCCCCTTGGTTTCTGCGTTCAGCCCTTCTGGTCCTCCCCCCACCTCAGGGTTATCTTATTCGCCTTCTTGAACTTTGCTTCCTCTGTCCATCCCTTAATATTAGTAATCCCCAGCATTGCATGCCGTGCCCTTTCTCCTCTCCATATTCTCTCTAGGAAATCTCAAATACACAACATTCCTCTACACCAGTGTATGGCCAGCTCCAGATACTACCTCTTGCCTGAGCTGCAGACTCCTATGGCTGTGCCTCCTGACGGTTCTACTTGGACTTCACACACCCCCTCCTGCAATCTCACACTGCTCATCATTTCCCACTACCTCTCGCTTCCCCTCCTCTCTCCAGGTTGGTGGTATCACCATTTACTTGGTCACTCACTCTAGAACCTTTTAAGCCATCACCATCTTTCCTTCACTCTAGTCCAACGCCAAGCATTACAATGTCATCTCCCAAATCTCCCTCAAATTTGGCCCCTCCTCTCCACAGACCCACTGCCACTTTTTAGTACCACCGCCATCTGAAGAATTGCATTTGGTCTCTCAATAGGTTTCTCTGCCTTGTTTAATTTTGACCCACTCACATCCCTCCTCCACCTCACTGCTAGAGAAAGAGTTGACATTTATTGAGCACTTACTATATTATATGCCAGGCACTGCTATAAGCACATCTCATGGATTTAATTCCTACAACAACCTTAGGAGGTGGGTGATACTGTTATTATCACCTCTGTTTTCTACATGGGGAAACTGAGGCCCAGAGCAGTTAAGTGGTGGTACAGCTTCAAATCAAGGCAGTCCAATTCCAGAGACTGGGCTACACTATACAGCCTTCTAAAAAGTGCAAATCTAACACTTGCTTCAAGCTTCCAATGATTGCACATTACCTGTGAGATAAAATCCAAATTCTTCAGCCAGGCAAGAGTTCTAGCACCAACCGACCTGGTGATAAGTTTATCATCTTCACCACACTCCCTATTCTTGCAATTTACCCTCCAGCAATACAAAACTACTTACAATTCCCAGCAAAGACGTGCAGTTTCACAGCCTCTGCCTTTGCTTATGCTATTCCTGTTATACGGAACACCCTGTCCCCTCTTTCTCCACCTGGTCAGCAGGTATTCAAACACATTACTTTGCGGGAAATGACTTACCCCACCCCCAATCCTCACCACAGACAAGTTAAGGTCTCTTTCCTAGGCTTCCACTACCCCATGCAAAACACTGTCAAAGCACTTCCCACATTATAATGACATCATCTATGCGCCTATATCTCTCCCTTATCAGGCAGTAAACTACCAAAGGAGCAGGGATAATGTGTCAATCTCTCATTCTGAGTTCTCAGCACTTAGCATAATGCCTGGTACAAACTGACATTGAACAACATAGAGCCTTAACAAATTAGGTCAGAGCAGACCATTCATTGTAACATCTACTTGTTAAGGTTTATCTACAAAGATAAGCCCATTTTTCAAATTGGCAGATGCGCTACACCCAAATAAAGAAAAAATAAACTTGGGACTTCCCTGGTGGTCCAGTGGGTAAGATTCCACGCTCCCAGTGCAGGGGGCCTGGGTTCGATCCCTGGTCGGGGAACTAGATCTCGCATGCATGCATCAGCTGAGAGTCTGCATGCTGCAACTAAGAAGTCTGCAGGCCACAAGCAAGAAGTCCGCATGTCACAACTAAGACTCGGCACAACCAAAATAAATAAATATTTTTAAAAAGAAGAAGAAAAAACAGACTTGATTCAAACCCAATCTTTAAAAAATTTTATTACTAGCAACAGTGTGTTTTTTTTTAAAAAAAATGTTTAGTTCTCAGAAGAAAAACAAAGAGCGTTCTATTAATCTTTTTTTTAATTTAGCTTCACAATTTAAGAATTAAGTGTTTTTAATTTGCTTCATAGTTATGAAACAGAATTAAAGTTCTCTGCACATGAGTGCTTTCCACCTGCCATTTTGCAAAAGGGCCTCATTTCTGCACCTGGGCTGCAGTGTGTCTGTAGGTGTCTGCATGCACAACAGTAGACGCTGGTTTCTCACAACCAGTAGAAGTGTGCAGAGCCAATGCAAGGTCTGCACACATTTTAGACCTTCTAATGCAAGGTCTAAAATGGGCGGAGGGGGGAAATGGGGAAAAGATGTGAATCCATTTACAACACCCCCATTTCTTTTATGATCACAAGAGCAACCCAAGGAGACACCTGGCTAGATCACTGCTCTTTCTGCAGCATCTTCAAAATGGTTCATGGTTTTTACAGATTGAATTGTATTCCCTCAAAATTCATATATGAAAGCCCTAACCCCCAGTACTTCTGAAAGTGACTGCATTTGGAGACAAGCCCTTTAATGATGTAATTAAGTTACAGTGAGGACCTTAGGACATGTCCTAATCCAATCTGATTGGTGTCCTTCTACAAAGAGACACCAAGGGTGCTCATGCATAGAGGGGATGACCATGTGAAGAGGCAGCAAGAGGGCTGCCATTGTAAGCCAAGGAGAGGCTTCAGAGGAAACCATCCCTCCAGCACCATGATCTTGGACTTCTGGGCTCCAGAACTGTGAGAAAATAAATTAGTGTTGTTCAAGCCACCCAGTCTTTGGTATTTTGTCATGGCATCCCAAGCAGACCAACACAAAGGTTTAAATTGGGCATCAGCTGTGGACATTCTGGTTGAATCTCCAGCCACTACAACCTTGACTCAAGTATGCACAGTGAAAGAATCAATATTCTGCACAGCAAAGGAAATCACCAGCAAAATGAAAAGGTAACCTAGAGAATAGGAGAAAATATTTGCAACTCACTTATCTGACAAAGGTTTAATATCCAAAATGTGTAAAGAACTCATACAATTCAATAGCAAAAAAACCTAAACAATCTGTTTTAAAAATTGTCAGAGGATCTGCATAGACATTTTCCCAAAGAAGACATACAGATGGCCAATAGGTACATGAAAAGATGCTCAACATCATTAATTATCAGGGAAATGCAAATCAAAACCACAATGAGATATCACCTCACACCTGTTAGAATGGCTATTATCAAAAAGACAAGAAATAGGGAATTCCCTGGTGGTCCAGTGGTTAGAGCTCCGTGCTTCCACCGCAGGGGGCACGGCTTCGATCCCTGGTCAGAGAACTAAGATCCCATGATGTACAGCACGGCCAAAAAATAAAAAAAGAAAGACAAGAAATAATAATCGTTGGTGAGGATGTGGAGAAAAGGGAACCCTCATGCAAAGCTCATGTTGGTGGGAATGTAAATGGATACAATCACTGTAGAAAACAGTATGGAGGGTCCTTACAAAGTTAAATATAGAACTATCATATGATCCAGCAATTCCACTTATGGGTAGTATTTATCCAAAGAAAATGAAAACACTAACTCAAAATGCTATATGCAGCCCCCTGTTCACTGCAGTATTACTTACAACAGCCAAAATAGGGAAATATCTTGAGTGTCCATCAATGGATGAATGGATAAAGATGTGGTGTGTGTGTGTATATATATATATATATATATACACACACACATATACGATGGAATATCATTCAGCCATAAAGAAGAATGAAATCTTGCCATTTGTGACAACAGGGATGGACCTTAAGGGCATTATGCTAAGTGAATTAAGTCAAACAGAGGAAGTCCAATACCACAGGATCTCACTTATATGTGGGATCAAAAACAAACAAACAAAAAAACCCCAAGCTTACAGATACAGAAAACAGATTGGGTGATTGCCAGAGGTGAGGAATGGGGGGTTGGGAGGCAAAATGGGTGAAGACGATCAAAAGGTACTAACTTCCAGTTATAAAATAGATAAGTCGGGGCTTCCCGGGCTTCCCTGGTGGCGCAGTGGTTGAGAGTCTGCCTGCCGATGCAGGGGACACGGGTTCGTGCCCCGGTCCGGGAAGTTACCACATGCCGCGGAGCGGCTGGGCCTGTGAGCCATGGCCGCTGAGCCTGTGCTCTGCAACGGGAGAGGCCACAGCAGTGAGAGGCCCGCGTACCTCAAAAAAAAAAACAAAAAAAAAAAAAACAAAAAAAATAGATAAGTCATGGAGATGTAATGGGCAGCATGGTGAGTATAGTGAATAATACTGTATTGCATATTTAAAAGTTGCTAAGAGAGTAGACCTTAAAAGTTCTCATCACAAGGAAAAAAATTCTGTAATCATGTATGGTGATAGATGTACATTTACTGTGGTGATCATTCTTCAATAACTATTATATTATTATGTTGTACACCTGAAACTAAAATAATGTTGTATGCAAAATATACCTCAATAAAATAATTTTTAAAAAATCAACAGAATTCTTGAAGACTTCTGCAAGGTTTGTCCTATACTTTTAATTAATTATATCCAAATTCTAGACACATGTTACTGAGCATGACCAAATGAATAAAATAATAGCATGAATAAAATAGCAGCTAATATTTCTTTTTTTTTTTTCTTTTTTTTTTTTTTTGCGGTACGCAGGCCTCTCACTGTTGTGGCCTCTCCCGTTGCGGACCACAGGCTCCGGACGCGCAGGCTCAGCGGCCATGGCTCACGGGCCCAGCCGCTCGGCGGCATGTGGGATCCTCCCGCGAACCCATGTCCCCTGCATCGGCAGGAGGACTCACAACCACTGCGCCACCAGGGAAGCCCCATCAACTAACATTTCTTGAATACTATGTACCAGATACTCTTCTGAGCCTTTATAGGTTTAATTCATTTAATCCTTGTAATAATGCTATGAAATAAATATTATTATTGCTCCCATCTTACATGTGAGTTAATCGGGGCACAGAACTGAAGTAATTTGCTCAAGTTCACAAAGCTAGTAGGAGGCAGAGCTAGGATTCTAACCCAGGTAATCTGGCTCCATGGTATGATACATTACACAACTATGTAAAACAAAAACAAATAAAAATAACCATATTGCCATCGCAAAGGTCAAGGTAAATCAATTTGTTCAGGCATAGAAATATGTCCAAAATGTAAAAACAATATGTAGAACATGACCCTAGTTTTACAAATAATAAAAATAACCCGAATATACACATAAAGGAATCTCTAAGAATAGACTCCAAACACTTGACAGTGCAGATTATCTGAGAGATGAGAATAGAGGCAGCTTTTCTCTTCTATGTTCTACATTTGTGTAATAAACAAGTATGTATTAAGTGTTTTAATTTAAAGAAAAAAGAGTGGGAAGGGGAATAAAAAGGGGAAAAAAATAAAGATCACAAGAAGCAAAGAAAAATAAAACAAAGCAAGAAAGGAGAGGCAAAAACAAAGGCAAAAAGAAAGGAAGGATGATAAAGAATAACAGGAAATACCCCAATACTGACACACCAGGAAGCACAGAGTGATTAAATAAGACTTTAAAGGTGAAATGAAGTAACAGATGAGTAAGATATAGACTATTACACTATCAAGATTCTGTATGTGGGTCTGATAAATTCCAAGGAGAGAAAAAGGGCAGGAAGAAATTAGAGTACATGCATTGTCTCTTTAAAAACCCTGTGAGGAGGGAAAAAAAAGAAAAAAACAAAAACCCTGGGAAGACAAGTACTATTGTTATCATTCCATTTTATAGATGAGAACATTGAGGCTTAGCACAGTTGCCCCAAATCACACAGCTGCAAACAACAAGGTGGGAATCTTAACCCAAGTCTGCCTAACTCTGAGTCTCCAAAACTACTGCACTACACAGCGTCTTCAGCAGAGCAGCAAGGAAACACCATTCATACTTCAAGACCCTGTTCCAGTGTTCCTTGATGCATCATGCCTTCCCCCAATCAAAATTAATCTCTCTCCAACTTCTAGGAATATAGCCTAAGAAAATAAAATAATTAAAGGTAAGCTTAAAGATGTATGTTCAAGGACAATTTAATGTATTTCGTACAGCAAAGAAAAAAAAACCCTAAACGCTCAACAAAAGGTGAACAGTTAATTACAGGATAGCCATACAGTAGAATACTATAGAAGGGATTTTGTTTAAAGTGTACTTTGCTTAAAAAAAAAAAAAAAAAAAATACAGTCAGGACATGCTACCACCATACCAGGGCACATAGATGTTCCTATCCTCTCTGTCATAGAACGTAGTCACCTACCTCATTTAAAACTAGTATTCAGTCATTAACTAATAATCTAAATGAGAAGGGATCTATAACACAGTTTTGTTTTTTCCCACTGTAATTCCTACATAATCTGACAAACTGGCCACAGCTCAAAGTAGCATTAGTACACAGTTTGGTTTAAACATTGGTGTCTATGGATTTCTGTTGAGCTGGTGTGACCCTAATCAATTTCTGCCCACAGAGCCAAGACTTAAGGAAAAGTCAGTGACACCAAACGGCCATTTTATTTTTTCTGATATATTTTGCACAGGTCATCTCTACCACACATATATTCATAGTGGAAAGACTAGAATAAAACCAGCAATCAGTGTTTATCTCTAGATAATAGGATGACATGTGATTTTACTTTCTCTATATCCCTGTTTTCCCATTATTCCACATTGAACATCTATTATTTCTTAATAAAAAATTTATCATTTTAAAAAGTAACTCTTTCCTTCTATGCTCCCCAAACATTTCGTGCTTCGATGACAGCCCCTGACGCACGGTGCTCTGTATTCTACTTAGTCAATATATGTCTGTAGTTCCTTGAGAACAGAGAAACCAAATTATGTTTGTATCCTCCCCCGTTCTAGCACTGTGTTTTGCTGCTTTGAAGCAATGCTGTGATGAGAAGGTGGTCACAGAGGGTGGAGGCATCCAGACATCTGACAGAACCCACCAGCAACCCTCCCTTGTACATGCAGGTCAAACCCACAACAGAAAAGCTACTTCTTCTGCTGCTTTACTAAGAAATCTTTGTTTTCTCTAGGCGTCCTGTTAATTATTAGAATTTTCCTTAAGTTGTTTTCGTGCAATGAGTTTGTTTTGATCCATTTAAAAACAAACAAACAAAGGAAGGAAAAGGAGGGTAGCCAGCCAGCCAGCCAAGCCAGTCTCTGGTTTTCTCTAAGAATTCATCCAAATTTCCCCTCTACGCAGATGAGCCTCATAGGACACTCCCACTGTAAGGGAGCTAGAGCCTCGGAACAGGGAAGATGAGCCAAAGCCTTAGAAAGCCCCCAGCTACAGTGTGTTCACAGTTTACCTAACGTGGGCTAATTGTTACAATACCTGACTCCCCTCAGAGCTTCTTGATAGCAGATGTTATTCATTTTTTATCCCTAATCTCTAGCACAGTGCTCATAACATAGTAAACACCAATGTTTATTGGAATAACAAATGAATTTGACATTGCAATACAATTAGAACCCGGACCCAGGGCTACCACCCCCAGTTTGCACTTTCCTTCCCACCGCTCACCCTGTAGAGACTGAAGTCACTCCTGGGGTTTGGGGTGGGACAGATAAGGAATGCGTGGGCAAGAGGAAGGCTCTGTGAGCCCAAAAACAGGCTGGGCTAAGTCTAAACAGCCAGGCTTGGCTGTACTTTCAGTAACGTCGTTCAACTGGCAAGGCCCTCTGAGGATGGTGGAAAGTGGTGATGGCAGTGTAGGACAGGAGAGCTTTCACGCCATTGCTCCCTCCTGCCCTCTCTCAGCAGAATTTCCAGTTCTACCTGCTCAGCTCTCCTCCCCCACCCATCTCCCCATTACAAGGGAAGGCTCTGCCTGCCTGCCCAGGGCTCACTCCAGGGGGCCTGGCATCAAACTTCCTGCCAACCAGCTGCTTCCTCCTGTCCTACACATTGTAAAACAAATGACACCACGCAGACTTTAGACAGAAACTCTGCTTATCAGGGAGTCCCAGGCAGATGAACTCTGAGTTTTCAATGCCTGGAAAACTCCAGTATGTATCCACTCACATTACATCTCACAACCCCCTGACAACACTGAAACCTCTTCCACAATTACGTTTGACAAGTGGCATCCAGATCTTCCCTGAACCTCTAGAGGAAGCAGGTCTGAGTTTAGAGATTCCCCAGGGTCTTTCCTCAATGCTAACAGATGTGAAAAACAAGCCCCATCATTTCCTAATCTCTCACATAAAATGTATATAGCTTTTAAATCTGTCTTTGATCAGGAGTGTCAGCCACTTCTGAGTCGGCAGAACAGATGCCCCTTGACCCAGAGGACTTGGGGAGGAGGGCGGGGGAGGGGTGGAATATTCTAATGGCCAAGGCCACACCACCAATATGAAAAGATCTCCAGGGTATATTAAATGAAATAAACAAGATACAGGATGGAATACAATGAATATAGTGTGCCTCTTTTTGTGTAAGAAAAAGGAAAAGAAAGAAATATATATTTATATATACTGATATTTGTATAACAAAACAATGGAAAGATGTATAGGAAACTAGGGGAGATATGGAGTGAACAGGAACAGGGTGGGAGTGATAACCCCACTCTTTTATATCATTTTGATTCTCGTACCACACTAATGTATTAACCTCTTCTAAATAAATAAACTTTGGGGCTTCCCTGGTGGCGCAGTGGTTGCGAGTCCGCCTGCCGATGCAGGGGACACGGGTTCGTGCCCCGGTCCGGGAATCCCACATGCCGCGGAGCGGCTAGGCCCGTGAGCCATGGCCGCTGAGCCTGTGCTCCGCAACGGGAGAGGCCACGACAGTGAGAGGCCCGCATACCGCAAAAATAAATAAATAAATAAACTTTGTTTTTTTAATTACAGCAGCTCCACCCTAAGCCAAAACTGGGTTGGAGACTCCAGGCAAGCCCAGATCACAAAGAAACTGAAGAGAAATATCACAGAGTGAAAAGTGTTCTGGAGCCAGGAGGGAAAGACTAAGACACTGGAATTCCACTACCACTCACTTCCTAGTTCCAACTTGCTGTGTCACTAGTTTCTAGGTTCTGGTTTCGAGGGAACGATTCTTTCCTGGGAGTAATTTCAACCCCCCAGTAGAGAGAGGGGAAAGGAGGAGTGACTCACCAATCTACAGTTTGAGGTAAATCTAACCCTGAACAGCAAAACTAGAAAGGCAGAAACATCAATACAAAAGAAACACCGGGACTCACAGACTGACCCAGACACAGGGCAGCAGTTCCTCCCTCCTGGAATGTTTCAGTGGGGACACTACATGAAGTAAGAGGTGTGTGTGTGCAAACACCAGGATTCCAACCTAGGTTTCCTCTTTCTCCTCTGCAGTTACACCAAAAAGTCATCCTATGCACACACCACCCTGCTAAGCAGAAATGCCTCTTCCTGCCTGGGAGATAGCTGGAAACTTTTCTAAGCACAGGCTCTCTACGGGGAGGGAGACTAGTACTCTCTGTCACCAGTTTTACTTTTCCCAGGCCCAGTTCTCCCAGCGTTTAGTCTCCAGCCCTGTCTCAGTAGGCTCAGGCCTTCCTCTCCACTAGGTTCCCCAGGCTGGGGTTGGACCTTTGCTTGATCCTTTCTTCTTCCTCCCAGATGGCAGAGCCCACATGAGGAGCAGCCCTGGAGGGAGGAGGGAGAACATGCAGGAATCCTATGTATGCTTCCAGTATCCCAAGGGCAGAGGACAGACTAGACACCCAAGAAAGCCCCTACTTTTTCACTCTCGCCTTTTGGAATCTAGCAGGGTCTCTCCCTGCTTCCTTTGACCTGCTCTACTATAGGCAGCATCCTTTCATCCCCACAAAATCCAAAGGGGATTAAAGCTGCCCGATAATAATCATTTCATGTATATGTAATGTAGCTATTATCCCAGTTGATCCTCAGGACAAGATTAGGACAAGTATTATTACTCCCGTTTTACAGATGAAAAGACTGAGTTACTAGCCTAAGATCACAAATAAGGCAGAAAGCCAAGCCAGAACCCAGGTGGGATGGCCTGGCTGCTATCTCCATCCTCATTGTACTAACCAAATTGCTCCCCCCAGGTCTAGCCCTATTTACATGTGACAAGGTCAGTTCCTCCATCTCCTGGACATGTTACTTTCTAGGATCCACTGTCCTATCAAGCTAATACAACATCATCTCAAGCTCCCTCTAAACCACTGTTTCTTGATTCCCTGAACAGACTAGAGGACACTCCCAAGCTCAGAAGGGTGATATCACAACTCTTTCAGTGTCAGTATGTGATTATTATAGAAAATGAGGGGGAGAGAAAAGAAAAAGGAAAGGGGAGAAGGATGCAGCTCTAGGAAGCTTATAAGCCTGACAAATACTGTCACAAATAGTTACTGACTCAGAAACTTCTAGGTTGGGGGTGGGGAGTACTGGTACAGCACAAGTGTTGGCAAAGTGTTTAGTACTGACTACCACACAGAACCAAAAAATGACCATGGGTGTCACTAGCAGTTCTAAGATACAGACAGAAGTAAATGGGGAAGAAGGGGAGGAAAAGAATGGAAACTGAAGAAAAGGGGGAAATGGAGAAATAGAATGAAAGGGAGAAGTGAGAAAAGAAAGAATCTAGTGGGAAAGAAAAATTGAAAAAGGTAGGTAAGATAGTGGACTCTGGAGCAGTATCCCAAACTGATGTTTTGATATCCTGGTTCCCGTGCCACAGGGTGCCTGAGATGCTGGAGCCAGGAGTGGGAAAAGGAGAAGTCAGTCAGGAGACTTTGGTTCCAGTCCCAGGTCCTTTTGTCAATCTGGAAAAGTCATTTCCCCTCTTTGTACCTGTTTCCTTATCTGTACAATAGGGAGAGGATTCGACTTGTCACTGGTCCCGTCCACCCCAAATGTTAATGTTTTTGTGATAAGGGACAAAGGAGTAGTCAATTCATCTGCCTTAAGACACCCTTCAAACTAAGCAAAGTGAATTACCTTATAACTGCTAATACTGATCATAATTGTTCATTTCTTTTATTTCCTAAAACATGGATGTTGAGGGGGAAATGGAGAACCTTACAGATCCCCTACTGACACAACTATCCACAGAAGCACACACACAGACACTCAAGAATCAGACAGACAAGTGTGCAGGTGCTGACACAGGTAGACTAAGGCACAAACCACACACTCGGCCGGGCACAAGCATATCTATAGACGGAGGCCTGCACCAACAAGTGAGTCTCATTGTTCCACAGGAAAGGGAGTTTACAAAGGAAACAAAAACTCTCAAACAAGGCCAGGGGGGAGGGCAGAGTTCTGGCTCTGAGAAGGAACCAGCCAACCAAAAGCCAGGACCTCCCCCTGCGAATAGTCACTCAGTCAACAACATTTATTAAGGACTCTGGAAGTAGTTATTCTAGAAAGGAACTTTGAATGCTGTGTTCTGAGAAATTTTAGGTTTCAATTTTATTTCCTCTTTGTTTTTTTTTTTCCAGATTTTGCACCTAGACACTTTTCCCAGAGCAACAATGGCAACCCAAAAATCCGGGGAAAGCTAAAGAAACCCTTCAGCAACAGCCAGGGAAAGAAACTTCCGCCCCACCCCACCTCCATTAGATTTTCTCTGAGGACCCTTAAGTAGCAGAGCATCCAGGGGCCAAGGGAGTCAGGGTACGAGAGGCTTCCGACTTCTCTCGGGTTGTTCTCGGATGTTGGATGCGTGTTGGAGGGGCAGGATGGCCCCCTTCCCAGGTGTGTAATCCCGGCTGGGCAGGGCCCTCGCGCCCACCGGCCCTCACCAGTAAGTGAGGATGAAGGAAAGGGGAACCAACCTCTCCCCGTTATTTCTGGTGAACGTGCGGAAAGGCAGCTCCCTCCCGGGGGATGTAAGAGGAGGGGTCATTATTCACCAGTGTGGGGGAGGGGAGCCAGCCACTCACCAGGGTAAGGGGGACGGGAAAGAAGAGGGACGAGCCAGGGGCGGAAAGAGGACTAGGAGGGTGAGGCGGACTGGTTTCTGAACCCCTCCCCTCCCGCGGACAAGAGGTGTGGGGAGCGTCTCCCTCCAACCTCTGACCAGACCCACAGATTCCTCCAAAAGCTCCAGGAACTTACACAGGATCATCGATGTGAAGAGAAGCAACTGTTTCCTCCCGACTTTCGCCTTTGTCCCCAACATGATCAAGATCCCGATACGACAGTAGTCGCCGGAGCCCGGGAACAGACACAGCTTCGCCCAACCGGAGCGCGGGGACTAAACTCCAGCCGCCAGGTTGAACCCAGCCGAGCCCTTCCCTTCACGCCCGATTGGTCGACGCCCCGCCTCTGCACATTCCGATTGGTGGAAGAAGCCGCCGCTCCACTGAGTGATTCACCGTCGCCAGGTGCAACTCCGCCCACTACTCCCCTCTAGGGCTGACTGGCGCCTTTCCAAGACCAAGCCGCCTCTGATTGGGCCAGGAGACTGTCGCGTAAGGAGACCCAGACCTCACCTTCTGCAGGTGAGGACACTGTGATTGGGCGGCGTTCCTGAAGTAGGGACTTTCTGACTGGCTAGGTTTTGAGTTGGAGCTGGAAGATTAGAGGAATACCTTAAAGGAGGTGGTAGGGAAGGTAGTCGTACTGTGGGACTCGAGAGAGACAGGCCTGAGTTCTTTTGTTTGTTTGTTCGAATGTAAATTGCTGGGTGCTGCAGAAACCTTGGTCCCGTCCTTTGGCAAGTGAAAACCACATGTATTAATATGCAAGGGTTGGGGGAGAAGACCAGGAGACAAGTGGGGAATGATATGTTGACACTACCCCCCCCAAACTGTGTTTCCTCTGTCCACTCCATTCGCAGCATTCAAGGCTGCGCTGAGAGGAGAAAAGGGAAAAGGAGCGCTCAATTCAATAGTGGGAAAAGCAGAATCACATTACCAAACAAACCCAGATAATACAAACTGACCTACATACGCTCTATAAACATCACTGAGTGACTGTGGATATGTCCTTTACATTTGTTTAATCAGTCAGCAGAGCTCTGCATTTCAGAATTACTTATCTTCTCACTAACAGTTGGGTGCTGACTAAACCCTCTTTCTATAGGCTATGTTGATACTCAAGCTTTCTGTTAATATTTATACTGTTACATCATTTTTAATTGAAACTTGTGCTCAACACCTTTACTATTTCTAGTTTCTATGTTATAATGATTTTATTTTGTAATCTTAGTATATCCACGTTGCCTGTGGGAAAACTTCCTGAGCCTTATCTCACTGCAAGTAAGAGGTCCACACTTGTATCCAAAACAGTGGTATTCTTTGACCTTTTGCTTCTTTCACCTTTGTTCTCATTCCTTTGGGCCAAAAGTCTACTTCTGGTTTCACCCAACTTAAAGCAATGTTTATCAAGCACCTATTGGGTACTGTGGGGGAATACAAATAAATATAAACCGCAATCCCTGACTTCAAATGGCTTACAGTCTACTTCCAAGACTAATACAGGAAACAGGACAATATGTAACCAAAAGAGAAACTTTGTATTACTAAATTGAAACAAATATTTGGGTGCCTGCCACTTGGAAAGCTCTGTTCTTTACCCTCAAGGGAATTTAAACTCTTGGAGAGAGAGACATATACATGAAATTAAGTCAGAGAGTAAAGAGGAGCAGAGAGAAGAGCTTAGAGAGTCACTCTGGGCTGTGATTGTCAGAGAAAATTTTATGATCGGGGAACTTGAGCAGGGGTTTAAAGAACTCTGAGATCAGTCTTAGAAGGGTAGAAGGGTCATCTTAGAGGCCATTTAAGTCATCCTCTCACCCTTCACAGAAAGGCCAATACAACCACCAAGAGTTTAAACATCCTCTGGCTAAACTCTTTTTTTTTTTTTCTACGGTACGCGGGCCTCTCACTGTTGTGGCCTCTCCCGTTGCGGAGCACAGGCTCCGGACGCGCAGGCTCAGTGGCCATGGCTCACGGGCCGAGCCGCTCCGCGGCATGTGGGATCTTCCCGGACCCGGGAACAAACTCGCGTCCCCTGCATCAGCAGGCGGACTGTCAACCACTGCGCCACCAGGGAAGCCCTGGTTAAACTCTTTGAATAACTCTCTCTCTCTCTTTTTTTTTTTTTTTGTCTATGTCGCACGATTGCGGGATCTCAGTTCCCTGATCAGGGATTGAACCTGGGGCACAACAGTGAAAGTGCTAAATCCTAACCACTAGACCACCAGGAAACTCCCTTTTCTTTAATTGTTAAAATATTCTTTCAACAAAACTGGAATATGTCTCCTGCTTCCAAACACTGCTCTCTGGAGTTACACAAAATGTATCATTATTCTTTACCAATGACAGCCCTTCCTTTAAGTATTTTAAGATTCTTATTATGAGCCTCCTTTCCTTCTCCAAGCTAAACTATCCTTCAAATAGTCTTCATATTGCTACCCAAAAACTGGTTTCACCTCTTGGTGGGTGTCGAGCCAATAGACACAACCAAGCCAAAGATAGGGAAAAGCAAGAATTTATTATTACTAGCAGCAAGTAGGGAGAACACCGGGGATCTTTCCCAAAGCAGCATCTCCCTGAACAGCAAAACTGGGGAACTTTTAAGCTAAGGGTACACGCATATTCATAAAGGGGCTTGAGCAGAGAACTCAGCACAGAATTGGAGCAAAGGTCAACAGAGTCCAAGCTTTAGCTGATTGAAGTCGGGAGGGTCAACATCATCATTCCATCCTCCACCTGGTTGGGGGCCTTAGTTCTTACAGAACTCAAGGATATATTATTATGTATATCCCTTGAGGAGGAACTAGGACTCCACTTTATCACTGCACTATTGTTTGACGGCCTTTTCCCTGTTCTTGCATTCGCATTCCTTTGTTCCCTTCATATCATTAATTACTGAGACCTGTTCAAGGGGCAAGAATTGCGGCCAGGCTTAGATCACAAAATGGCTTAGGTCAAAATGGCTTCTCTTATGCCAAGAAAGCCATTCCTGGTCTCTTTCTCCTGGGACCCCCTAGCTTATCTGCTTACAAAATAGCACAGATTTACATGCCACCCCCCAATTACTCTCACTCCTCTGGATAACCTCTTGTTTATTACTGTACCAAGAACTGAACCAGGCACTGGAGAAACCATCTCTATGGGATGGACAGGTCTCAGTTCAAACCGAGTTCCCCAATCTAGCTACCTTGGCCAGCTCACATCTGTCTGAAACTTTCTCCAACCAGAAGGTAGTTATGATGATGGTAATATGACTTACCTTATGGCAAAATAAGAATTAAATCATATAATTGATGTACTATGCTTAGCACAGGGCCTGGTACATTTTAATACTGAAATGGTAGCTATTTCCATCACTCTTATTATTTACAGTCTAAGAATGCATTTGCAACCCACACACTTATGGTCAATTAATCTATGACAAAGAAGGCAAGAATATACAGTGGAGAGAACACAATCTCTTCAATAAGTGGTGTTGGGAAAACTGGACGGCTACACGTAAAAGAATGAGATTAGAACATTTCCTCACACCATATTCAAAAATAAACTCAAGGGCTTCCCTGTTGGCACAGTAGTTAATAATCCACCTGCCAATGCAGGGGACACGGGTTCGAGCTGGTCCGGGAAGATCCCACATGCTGTGGAGCAACTAAGCCTATGCGCCACAACTATTCAGCCTGCGCTCTAGAGCCCGCGAGCCACAACTACTGAGCCTGCGTGCCTAGAGCCCGTACTCCCCAACAAGAGAAGCCACCGCAATGAGAAGCCCACGCACCGCAACGAAGAGTAGCCCCCGCTCACCACAACTAAAGAAAGCCTGTGTGCAGCAACGAAGGCCCAACGCAGCCAAAATAAAATAAAATAAATAAACTTTTTTTAAAAACTCAAAATGGGGGCCTTCCCTGGTGGCGCAGCGGTTGGGGGTCCGCTTGCCGATGCAGGGGACACGGGTTCGTGCCCCGGTCCGGGAGGATCCCGCATGCCGCGGAGCGGCTGGGCCCGTGAGCCATGGCTGCCGAGCCTGCGCATCCGCAGCCTGTGCTCCGCAACGGGAGAGGCCACAGCAGTGAGAGGCCCGCGTACCGCAAAAAAAAAAAAAAAAAATGGATTAAAGACCTAGAAGAGAACATAGGCAGAACACTCTTTGACATAAATCGTAGCAATATTTTTTTGGATCTGTCTCCTAAGGCAAAAGAAATAAAAGTAAAAATAAACAAAAGTAAAAATAAACAAATTGGACTTAACTAAACTTAAAAGCTTTTGCACAGCAAAGGAAACCATCAACAAAAGGAAAAGACAATCTGCTGAATGGGACAAAATACTATTTGCATATGATATGATCAATAAGGTGTTAATATCCAAAATATATAAACAGCTCATACAACTTAATATCAAAAAAAACCCCAATTTTAAAACAGCCCAGATAGACAGTTTTCCAATGAAGACATACAAATGGCTAACAGGCCCATGAGAAGATGCCCGACATCACTAGTTATTAGAGAAATGCAAATCAAAAGCACAATGAGATATCACCTCACACCTGTCAGAATGGTTATTATCAAAACATCTACAAATAACAAATGTTGGCAAGGATGTGAAGAAAAGGGAACCCTTGTACACTGTTGGTGGTAATGTAAATTGGTGCAGCCAGTATGAAAGTTCCTCAAAAAACTAAAATTAGAACTATCATACGATCCAGCAATTCCACTCCTGGGTGTATAGCCGAAGAAAACAAAAATGCTAATTTGAAAATATACATGATGCATCCCAATATTCATAGCAGCATTATTTACAATAGCCAACATATGTAAGCAACCGAAGTGTCCACCAGCAGGTGAATGGATAAAGAGGATGTGATTGATACACACACTCACACACACACACACACACACACACACACACACACACACAATGGAATACAGCTCAGCCATGAAAAAGAATGAAATTCTACCATTTGCAACAACTTGGATGGACATGGAGAGTATTATGCTTAGTGAAATAACTCAGACAGAGAAAGACAAATACTGTATGTTATCATTATATGTGGAATCTGAAAAATAAAACAAACAGATGTATATAACGAAACAGACTCACAGATAGAAAACAAACTAGTGGATACGAGCGGGGAGAGGGAAGGAGGACAATATACGGGTATGGGATTAAGAGATACAAACTATTATGTATCAAATAGACAAGAAACAAAAATATATTGTACGGCACCAGGAAATATAGGCTTTATCTTGTAATAACTTTAAATGGAGTATAATCTATAAAAATATTGAATCACTATGCTGTATATCTAAAATTAATATAATATTATAAATCAACAATACTTCAATTTTTTAATGCATTTGTAAATATGATTATTAATATTATAGATAACAAATAACATTAATATTATTATAACTACTAAGTTATTTATAGTCAATTTGCCACAAACCAAAACCCATAAGCCTTTTATTTTCACTTGAACTATTATTAAATCAGGTCTCTCACATACTATATCTATACTACTGGGGTTTTTTTTGTTTTGTTTTAATATTTATTTACTTATTTATTTGGTTGCACAAGGTCTTGGTTGCGGCAGGCAGGGTCCTTAGTTATGGCATGCAAACTCTTAGTTGCAGCATGCATGTGGGATCTAGTTCCCTGACCAGGGAGCGAACCCGGGCCCCCTGCGTTGGGAGCACAGAGTCTTAACCAGTGCGCCACCACGGAAGTCCCTACACTATTGTTTTTAACCAAAGTACATTTTGCATTTATACCCACTCAATTTCATATCTTTTGTTTTGAAAAGGAATTAATATACAGAAAAGTATACATGTAATAATGTTAATGATTAAAGTAAATACAAATAACATGTATTCCAGTTATTTCCATATAAAACATTTATGTATATATTAATATTTACAAAGCATGAAAGTAATTTTGGGGCATGCAAATAATTTGATATTCACCAGGTTCCTTTTCCCATAAAGTTGATTCAATAAATAATAAAGTTTAAAATTTCATTATCATTGACATTTGTTTTCTGTAGTCTTTTTTGAAAGCCAGATTTTGTAAACTTCAGACTGGTGAGTTTGTCTGCAAAGTAGAAAATTCTGGAAGGGACTATTAAATATAAATCTTGATTCTGTCATCCAGTATATTAGTAGTTGCACCTGAATCTGTGTTATATGCAGATTTCATACACAGGCTATCTATGACCCAATTCAATAAGTTAATAAAAATATTGAAGAAGGACAGAGTTGAAAACAGAATCCTTAAGTGACCTCTTTCCGAGCTGGTATAGTACACTAATAGCACTCTAGGTACTGATATTTCCAGAGGTTCCTGTTGAGAGATGGTGTGCTTCTGTCATATGCTGGTCATATGGATACCTTACATTTTATAATCAATCTGGTTAGTCATTTTGCTTTACTCTCTAGGAAGACCAAGCCCAAATTTGCAATGCAAGTCCAAAAATTGACATGCATTCATTTCACCTGACTTTATCCTGACTTCACCTGACTATGCTATTCAATCTTCCCTTAGCCCTGACATTTTTTTTTTCTTTTATCCTTTTTGGAATGTAGGGTTTTCTGTACATACAAACATACTGTAGTAATGCTGTGATGTGCTACCCAGACTCCCTTTCAGAAATGAAGAACAATTTCCCCAGCTGTTGGTCTCTTTGGGAATTGCCTCCACCAAAGAGAGGCACCTAGGCCAAAGACATGCCCCCTCACCTTCCCAGGGGAGGAGATTAGATATGTACAGGGATTAGACATATATCTAATGTCTAATCCCTGTAAATTGTTCATGGGTCACCTTGAAAGAAGTGTCAGGGGAATAGCGGAGTAAGCAATAAAACCTGTATGGAGTAGGCTGAGGAGAGAATGTAAATCGAAGAAATATAGACTATGGCTACAGGCACTTCAAGAGAGATTTTGCTGAGAAGGGCAGCAGAAAAAAGAAGCGGCAGCTGGAAGGGTGCTGGATGAAGGTAGAGCAGGTATTTTGTTTACATGGAAATGATTGTTTGCTAATGACAATGACCCAGTATAAAGGAAAAAATTAATGCTGTATGAAGCAAGAGGGTTATTTGCGGTACCAAGTTCTTGAGGAGAGAGGAGATGGGATCCAGAGCCCAAGTTGAGGGTCAAAAGGGAGCAGAGACAACCATCCACCATGACAAGAGGGAAGTATATGGTACAGTTGGTACATTTGTTGGTGGGAAGATGATAAAAATTTGGTCTGCCTTCTGTTCTCTGGAGCGTGAGGTAAAGCCATTAGCTAAAAGCACAGAGGAAAAAAGGAAGTTTAGGAGATTGAAGAGTGGGGAGAAGCAGAGACAGAAACTGAACATACTAGGGAAGTGTATCAGGCCTGGTGAGCAGTATCAAGTGCCTACTAGATATTTTGGACATAAATTTAAAGAGAGACCAGTCAAGCTGGTATGAATTTTACTCCAGCTGTTTGACTGCAGGAAAAGTGTAAATGGTTAGTTGGGTGGGACCACAGTTGGGATTTTCCTAATAAGTGGATGGAGAAAGCAGCAGGGATGCTAAAGAGGTGTTCAAGGGAGTGGCATTTTACTAATTCTCTCTGTGTCATTCCAGAGTTTCTTTTTGCTAACATAAGCAATTATAAACACGTATTCATATTATCTTACTTTTTTTTTTACACTACATTTTTTTTTTTCACTTGAAACATGTCTTGGAGATCCTTCGCAAATGCACTGTTTCCTCATTCTTTTTTACAGCTACATAATATTCTATTGTACGCTTATAATGTTGTTTATTTAGCCAGTTTTAACTTATAGATACCTGGATTGCTTCCAGTCTTTTGCTAATATAAATAAGGTAATGAGGGCCTTCCCTGGTGGTCCAGTGGCTAAGATTCTGTGCTTCAACTGCAGGGGGCAGAGGTTCAATCCCTGGTCGGGAACTAAGATCCCTGCGTGCTGCGGCCAAAAAATAAATAAATAAATAAATAAAATAAGGTAATGAATAAACACATACATATATCATTTCACACGGATGCAAGGTTATTTGTCCGATAAATCTTCAGAAGTGTGAATGCTGGGTCCAAGGATATATGCGGTAATTATTTTTTTTTAATATGTTTTTTCAGGTCATTGTCATTAATCAGCGTTTATTTTATTTTATTTTTTAAGAGGATGTTGGGGGTAGGAGTTTATTAATTTATTTTTTATTTACTTTTGCTGTGTTGGGGCTTCGTTTCTGTGCGAGGGCTTTCTCTAGTTGCGGCAAGGGGGCGGGGGGCCACTCTCCATCGCGGTACGCGGGCCTCTCACTGTCACGGCCTCTCTTGTTGCGGAGCACAGGCTCCAGACGTGCAGGCTTAGTAGTTGGGGCTCACGGGCCTAGTTGCTCCGCGGCATGTGGGATCCTCCCAGACCAGGGCTCGAACCCGTGTCCCATGCATTAGCAGGCAGACTCTCAACCACTGCGCCACCAGGGAAGCCCGCGGTTATTATTGTAAGGCCAACTGGCCCGAGGCAGGGGAACACAATCAGATTCACAGGTTGCATCAGACCGAAATTCTCCGGACCACCCAGTTCCAGAAACTGCCCTGGAGACATTCCGGACCACCCAGTTCCAGGAACTGACCTGGGGACTTTGAACCCAGCCCAGCCTTCCCGCCTTTCGAGGGGCGGGACTAACGGTCCCCCAGGATACCCGAAAAGACCACCAAATAAGGAATACCCTGCGCCCTCCCAGATTCACCACACCCCTTTCCCTTCTTCCCCGGGTGCGACTTCTCTGGCCCCCTTTCTCTCGGACCAGTGAACCTCTCCCGGGAGCGCTCCCTAATAAAGCTCACTTGAAGCCTTCCTCTGTTTCGTGGTGCCGTTTGTTAAGATCCGACCTTACATTTGGTGCCGAAACCCGGGAGGGGTACCAAGCCCCGCGGGTTACCGCGCGGGCCGCTCCTCCCCTCCCCCAGGAGACAACCAGGGAACCTCTACTCATCCACCCGATCCGGCAGAAAACGGGGTAAGTCCCCCTCCCTTGTTCCCTCCGACCCTCAGAGTCCCTGCCCACCGGACTCCCTGTCCTTAATCGCGGCCGCGTCAGGGATTCCTCCGTCCTCTCTCCGGGCCTCCGGCAACTGTGGAGACGTCCCAATTGCCTGACCGCTCTCCGACCCGCCGGGCCTCGGGTGATTGTGGAGACGTCCCAATCGCCTGACCGCCCTCCGACCTGCCGTGAATTGGAGACTGAGACCAGGGACGCCTCTCTTCCTCTCCATTCACTCAGGGACAGACTGGGGGTCATGGGAACCTCACAATCGAAACCAGATTCTAAGACGCCCCTGGGGTGTCTCCTAGCCAATTTTACAGCCCTCGGCTTCTCCCAAGATCTCCGTTGCCGATGGCTTATTTTCTATTCCACTGTGGCCTGGCCACAATATCCTCTAGACAATCAATCCTGAAGGGACTTTCGATTTTAACATCCTCCGTGATCTAGATAATTACTGCCGCAGGACGGGCAAATGGTCCGAGGTCCCCTATGTCCAGGTTTTTTGGTATTTGCGCTCCCGCCCCTCCCTTTGCGTCGATTGTTCCACTTCCCAGATCCTTCTTGCCAAACAGACATCTCCTACATTCAAGCCCTTAATTTCCTTTGACGATGACCCCTCTCCACTAGCCGACCCACCCGAATCTCTCGCCTCTCCCCCCTCCAGAGCTCCTCTCCAACCTCCACCCTACCCTGAGGCGGTGCCTCCTCCTCCCGAACCCGCTCCGGCCCCTCCAACCGTTCCCCCGCCCCCCTCGACGGTTTCTCCTCCCACGCCCCTTGCTTCGCCAATTAGTGCACATACACGCCCTCACGACTCCCAAGATCCAAATCTCCTCTGCCCTGTGAGGGAGGTAGCAGGAGCGGAAGGACTGGTCAGAGTCCATGTCCCTTTCTCTCTCCAGGACCTCTCTCAAATTGAAAAACGATTAGGCTCCTTTTCTGCCGACTCTTCCCGCTACATCAAAGAACTTCGCTATCTCTCTCAAGCTTACGATCTAACCTGGCACGATATCTTTGTGATCCTATCTTCTACTCTGACCCCTGACGAGAGGGAAAGAATTCAAACTGCTGCCCGAAACCATGCAGATCAGGTTCACCTTACCGACAACTCCATGCCTGTCGGAGCCACTGCCGTACCTGGCACCGATCCAGGCTGGACTTACCAGGATGGCCAAGATGGCCGCCGTAAACGCGACCTCATGATCCAATGCCTCCTGGCTGGCATGCAGGCTGCCGCTCATAAGGTAGTCAGTTTTGAAAAACTAAAAGAGATAACCCAAGAACCTAACGAAAATCCAGCTATCTTTCTCAATCGCCTTACAGAGGCCTTAACTCTCTACACCCGGCTGGACCCCGACACCCCGGCAGGGGCAGCGGTCCTAGCCACCCATTTTATCACCCAATCAGCCCCGGACATCCGAAAGAAATTAAAACGGGCAGAAGACGGCCCTCAAACCCCTATTCGAGATCTGGTAAAAATGGCCTTTAAAGTCTATAATGGTCGTGAGGATTTGGCAGAATCCAGCCGACAGGCTCGGATGCACCAAAAGGTGGCCCTCCAAACCCAAGCTCTTGTAGCCGCCCTAAGGCCGGCCATCTCCCATGGATCACAGCATCCACAGGGTCCACAAAAGGCAACCCCTCCGGGGGCCTGCTTCAAATGCGGAAAAGAAGGCCACTGGGCTCGCCAATGTCCCAATCCCCAACCTCCTTCTAAGCCCTGTCCCAGCTGCGGGCTAACGGGCCACTGGAAGAGTGACTGCCCTACGACTGGCCCTCCCTCAGCATCTCCACGCGGGGGGCAGGCCGACCCAACGGCATTACCACTCGAACTGCTGGGATTGGCTGACGACTGACGGCGCCCGGACTCGAAGACCCCCATCACCCTCGCCGAGCCCAGGGTAACGCTACAGGTAGCGGCTAAGTCCATCTCATTTCTGGTGGACACGGGGGCTACCTATTCAGTCCTGACTACTTATTCCGGGCCAGTTTCTCCTTCCCAGATCTCGGTCATGGGTATTGATGGCAAACCATCCTTCCCACTCCAGACCGGTCCACCCCCGCTGTCTGCTTCACTTACGATCAGACCCGAGACTACTGTCTATGGTGGAATGAGACCTATGGGGGGGTGCCCCTATCACTCATGTAACATCCATGTGGCAAAACTAGATACCAGGAGCTCGCTCCGACAATCCCACCTGCTCACCACAAATGGCAAGGGTCAATTATTCATTAACATCAAAGATCCCTGGGACACAAGATGGGTAAAAGGGGTACAAGGAAAAATCTACCGATGGGCAACTGATGCCTACCCCATGGGCTCTATCAGGGTCTTTCGCTCATATATCAGTTTGATTCCCAAAGTTATCTAACAGTTAAGCGAACAAGCCACTGCCATCCAGGAAACAGAACAAGCCTTAAGACACCAACTACCTCACCCCGAACACAAAGAGGATCCTTTTTCTTGGTTGACCCTCGTCCGTCAAGCAGTACAGATACTCAACCACACAGGAATAGGTAACATCTCCGACTGCTTTCTATGTGCCTCGCCTGGCTGGCCACCCTTGGCTGCTGTCCCACTCGACCAGCCCTTCAATTCTACTTCCTACACCTCCCAAAACCCACCTTTTTCCCCGTTAAAATTCCCCATATTCCTTGATTCAAAAAATCTCACCATCTGTTATGGCAGCCGCCCAGATCTAGCTGATACTGGGTTTCTTTGCAACTCATCCCTCACGGTAAGCACATCAATTGAAGCATCACCAGGCACGTTTTTGTGGTGCAATGGTTCCCTCAAAAAAAGAGATCAATTCTTCCTCCCCCTTCCCATGTATCCCCGTTACTCTCGTCCCACAACTCACACTGTATAGCCAAGCCGAATTTTCCTCGCTAATCACGCCGCCCTTTACCCGACGAAAAAGAGCTATCTTTCTTCTTCTGGTCGCAGGCATCTCTCTCGCCTCCTCCCTGGTCGCTGCAGGCCTCGGGGGCGAGGGGGAGCTCTAACACATAGTGTTTCAACATCCCGCGACTTAGAACATAAACTCCAGCTAGCCATTGAAGCCTCCGCCGGCTCCATCTCTCTCCAGCGCCAGATCACCTCAGTAGCCCAAGTTGCCCTCCAAAATCGACGAGCCCTGGATCTCCTGACGGCCGACAAAGGAGGTACCTGCCTCTTCCTACAGGAGGAATGCTGCTGTTACATCAATGAAACAGGACTCGTCGAAGACAACGTAAAAGCCCTCCATCACTTAAGAGAAGAACTCCAACGCAAACACCAACAGTCCGCCTCCCCAATTCCCGATTGGTGGCGATCCACCCTCTATACCTGGCTAACACCAATCTTAGGCCCCTTAATTCTCATCTGTATCTTGCTCACGTTTGCTCCCTGTTTTCTTAGGTTCCTTCGCAGGCGCATGGAGGAAGTCTCTCGGGTGGCCACAAACCAAACGCTCCTCGGTCCTTACACCTTGCTTCCTACAGAACCCCCCACTGGTCTCCCCTAAGCCTCGGACCTCTGGTCGCCCGACTCCCCTTTCGACGCCCCCATTCAGCATGAAGTAGCCAGAGATCAGAACGCCGCCCCATTACACCAAAGATGTCGGGATGTAAGGCCAACTGGCCCGAGGCAGGGGAACACAATCAGATTCACAGGTTGCATCAGACCGAAATTCTCCGGACCACCCAGTTCCAGAAACTGCCCTGGAGACATTCCGGACCACCCAGTTCCAGGAACTGACCTGGGGACTTTGAACCCAGCCCAGCCTTCCCGCCTTTCAAGGGGCGGGACTAACGGTCCCCCAGGATACCCAAAAGACCACCAAATAAGGAATACCCTGCGCCCTCCCAGATTCACCACACCCCTTTCCCTTCTTCCCCTATAAAATCTTGCCGAACCCTCGCCCGGGTGCGACTTCTCTGGCCCCCTTTCTCTCGGACCAGTGAACCTCACCCGGGAGCGCTCCCTAATAAAGCTCACTTGAAGCTTTCCTCTGTTTCGCGGTGCCGTTTGTTAAGATCCAACCTTACAATTATTTTTATTGATATTGACAAATTGCCCTCCATAGAGGTTGTACCAATTTATATTTACATAATCTATTAGCATATCTATTTTCCCACAGTCTTGCTAAAAGTGTTTTATCAAACATCTGAATTTTTGCTAAAATGATAAATGCAAATTGAAACTTCAGTTTAGTTTTAATTTGTATCTCTTATGAGTAAGCTGAGCATCCCTGTAGGTTTAAGAGTCATGTGTATTCTGTGAACTGTCTCTTCATTTGTTTTGCTCACTTTCTTACTGGGATAGTTGTCTTTTTCTTATCCATTTGTAAGGGCTCTTTATATATTCCAGGAATTAGCCCTTTGCGTATGCTATGAGTTGAATTTTTCCCCTAGTTTGCTGTTTGTCTTTGTTTTTGTTTTCTTTGTTTTTGGCCCCGCAGCATGTGGGATCTTAGCTCCCCGACCAGGGATTGAACCCGTGCCCCCTGCATGGAATCTTAACCATTGGACCACCAGGGAAGTCCCCTGCTGTTTGTCTTTTGACTTGACTTGTGTGATGTTTGTCTTTACCACACAGAGGCTTGCTTGTTTTGTATTTTCTCAGTCTTTTCTTTCATGGCTTCTAAATTCTGACTTAAAGTTAGAGATATCTCCCCCACTTTTAGATAATAAAATAATTCTTCTTGATAGTTTCCATTTTTACTTTAAATCTTTGAAATTTATCTTGGTATATACAGTGTGGGGTTTGGAACTCATCTATCTAATTGCTAACTATTATATATTTTAATAGCTGGTAGGGCTTGCTCCCCCTTACTGATGTTCTTTTTCTAGATTTTTCTGGCTATTCTTAATTTCAACTAAACTGATATATTTATGGAACTGAGTCTTCCTATCCAAGAACCTTTTAAGTCTTTTCTTTTGTGCAAGTCTTCTTTTAAGGTCTTTTCATCATGTTTTAACAGTTTCTTCATATTGGTTTTGAATTTTCTTGATAAGTTTAGTCCCAGTTATGCAAAGGATCGATGATAATGATGAGCCATGCATGGAGTCAACTAGATTAGGAGGAAAATAAAATCATGAGGAAAATAATAGTGAAATTTGGGGAAGGTCAATTAATTGGAGGACTTGATAGGTTGAGGAATATGATTAGGGTGGGGAAAACTAGTGGAATAAATGAGCTGGAAGGGCTTCCCACTGGGAAATACTATCAAGTCTAGGTTCTGAAGACTCTCAACTCTGTTGACGCATATTCTCCTTAGAGTCTCTGGCTATGAGCTTAACTGATATTTTCTTTTAATTAAAAAAATCTGCTTTTCTTGTGTCTAATTGTGCTTAGTGTTTTCTTCTTTGGTTAACATGAATTCCAGGAGACATGGTCTATTATTACCATGTAAACACTAACCTGAATGAAGCTGGTGTAGTTGTAATAACAGCCAACAAAATAGTACTTTAAGGTAGGAAGCATCACCAGAAATAAAGAAGGACATAGTGAGAAAAGGATCCATTCCGGAGGAAGCACAGCAATTCTAAATCTGTAACATATAATAACATAGTCTCCAAATATACAAGTAAAAATGCCAGAAAAAAAAGGCAGAAAAGACAAATTCAAATCATGATGAAAGATTTAAACATACCTCTATAAGTAGCTAATAGAATAAGCAGACAAAAAAAGTCAGTAGAGCTATAGATTTGAACAAAATAATAAACTGGCCCAAACTGACATATATAGAACACTACACCCCAAAACTACAGAATATACCCTCTTTTCAAGTGTTCATGGAACATACACAAAAATTGACCATACGCTTGGCTATAAAGCAAGTCTCAACGTGGTTTAAATGATTCAAATCACAGTGTATGTTTTCTGACCACAGCAGTGGTTAAATGAGTGTGTAAAAAATCATCAAGCTGAACACTTATATTGTCTGACTGTTCTATTAAATATATTTTCTTTAAAAAACAAACAAAACAAAACAGTTTTGGGGACTTCCCTGGTGGTCCAGTGGTTAAGAATCCGCCTTCCAATGCAGGCGACACGGGTTGGATCCCTGGTAGGGGAACTAAGTTCCCACATGCCACAGGGCAACTAAGCCTGCATGCCGCAACTACTGAACCTGCGCTCTCTGGGGCCCGTGCACCACAACTAGAGAGAAGCCCGTGCACTGCAACAAAGAGCCAGCATGCCACCATGAAAGAGCCCGCATGCTGCAACTAAGACCTGACGCGGCCAAATAAATAAATAAAACAACCCCTTGTAAGTTAACATAAATAATATTTTTAAAAAACCACTTTTCCACTGCCAGTCGTAAGTTCCCTTCCATCAAGTTTCAATGATATCTATGCTATTTTATTTATCTTCTTGTGTTTACTCATATGTACATCTCTAAATCCACACGTTTTAAATGACAGGTACTTTACATATGTTATCCCAGTAAACTTTCACAACCATCCAAAGAGATAGTCTTTTAACCCCCATTTTATAGATAAGGAAAGTGAGAAGTGGAATAGTTAAAAAGTAACTTGCAGTGACCACTAAGTAGTGCTGAGTCAGAACTGGAACTCAGAACTCTGATTCATAGCCTTTGCTCTTTACATAATAACATGCCACGACACCATTCGTGAGTATTATTCCCAACTTTCTCCCCTTGCATTTTCCCCCCTGGGAATTATTAAACACCGCAATAAAAATTCAACATCTATTGAGTACCTCCTTTATGCCAGGTTCTGGTTTCATTGTTGTCCATACAAAAATAAGATAAACAGTCCCTCCCCTTAAAGAGTTCAGCCTAAAGGGGAAGAACCACATAATTTATAATACAGTGTGTTAAGTGCTACATAGAGGTGTGTGCCTTATCCACCATTCTCCTGTTTCTTCTGTCCTTCATGGATCGGTTATACAATCTTATCTGGTTATTTTTCTCCCTTTTCCTTCAGTTTACAAGCCCTCTAGATGAAGACCGCAAGCATCCTGCCAAATACATTCTTCTAATTTTTGTGAAATTGAGTGGCACAAAAGAGGCTGGCAGCTTCCCAAACAGGGTAAATGTTGAGTAAAGGCCAGGGTCAGAAAGGAGTAGGGTCTACTTTGGGGCCACTAAAGAATCTAGCCTGATGGGAGCTGGCGCTGAAAGATATGTTTGAAAAGGCAGGGTGTTGCCAGACCCAGACTAGAGACTGCTCGAAATGCCAGGCCAGGACGTGTGCTTGAGCCACTAGGCAACAAGGACCTATTGTAAATTATCAACTCTGACTGATAAGATTAAAATGTTATTTTAAGATTGCGAAGGAGCGATGTTTCAGAAAGACTGGCATGAGAAGATTCTGAAAGTGGGGAGGCCAGTTATGCTCAACAAACACCTACTGAGAACTCAGATCCCAGGCACTGGAGGTAAGGAAATGAAAGCCAGTTTCTTCCTTTGAGGAGTTCACGATCAACTGAGAGAGATAAACAACAAAAAACGTAATGTAGTAGATATGATGACACAGTCAACACAAACCTACGGTAGATAAAATATGGTGAAAGAGAGGAGTCTGATGTAGCATGGAAAGAGAGAAGGCAGGGGAAAGACAGAGCTGGTAAGCTCTAGCTCTTCAGCCTCACCTGCTGAAATAGTTAGCTATGAGGAAAGGGAAAGAGAATGTTAAAGGGCAAGGTAATGGCTTGGCACAGCCTATCAAGATTATGAACCATATAGTCAATGAGGGAGAAAGAGGAATGTTCTCTTAACAGTGATCAAGCCGGAGGGCGTGGTCATGTGGTGGGCCAGCTCAGTTTACTTCCAGGATCCTCTCTAACCCTCATCAGCTAAACTGAAGAAAGCAAGTAGTGTAGGTTGGCAGGCCAGGAAGGAAGCTAGAAAACTAGTTTTCTAGTTAGAAGATAGAAAATGGTTGCCTAGAAAGAGATTAGGGATGGAACTGACTGGAAAAGCACCCTAAAGAAATGTGGGGGATTTTGGTGTTCTGTATCTTGCTTAGGATGATTGTTACCTGTAAGCATACAATTGTCAAAACTCAATGAACAGAACACTTAAGAGCAGTGCATTTTAGGGAATTCCCTGGCGGTGCAGTGGTTGAGACTCTATGCTTCCACTACAAGGGGCATGGGTTCAATCCCTGGTCGGGGAACTAATATCCCACATGCCGTGTGACCAAAAAAAAAAAACCCAAAAACCAGTGCATTTTATTGTAGGTAAATTATGCCTCAATAAAAAAAGAAATCAAGTTACAAAACTTGAGGAGGGAAAAAAGAAAGTTAAGACTCAAAGAGGGAATGGACTTGAGGATATGGGGAAGGGGAAGGGGAAGCTGTGACAAAGCGAGAGAGAGGCATGGACATATATACACTACCAAACGTAAGGTAGATAGCTAGTGGGAAGCAGCCGCATAGCACAGGGAGATCAGCTCGGTGCTTTGTGACCACCTGGAGGGGTGGGATAGGGAGGGTGGGAGGGAGGGAGACGCAAGAGGGAAGGGATATGGGAACATATGTATATGTATAACTGATTCACTTTGTTAAAAAGCAGAAACTAACACACCATTGTAAAGCAATTATACTCCAATAAAGATGTAAAAAAAAAAAAAAAAAAAAAGACTCAAAGAAGGAAATTAGATCCCGTGAAAAATTTCCCAACTAGTCTGAGAACCAAAGGAATTTGGGTATTTGGGGAAAGAGTAACTGATACCTATTATTTGCCAGACCCTAGACTACACTCTTTCACATATTTCAACTTCATCTCCGATCCAACAATGTCCATCTAAGCTCAGTATTTTAACAGTATTGTGACTATTTCAGGGAGAGAGTGAAATAGGTCTGTGAAAGGAGGTGGAGAGCTCAGACGAATGGAAGATTTTGTACAGTGTGCAGTGTAGACTGTGAGATAAAAGATGTATGAGGGCTGGGTTCAGTCCCCCGAAAGGCAGAAGGGGAAAAGGTGAGAGAAAGGCAAGGAATACAGGAAATGTTTGAAGGAATTTCTCCAGAAACTTGAAAAATCAGAAAATTGGGTCCATCTCTGATTCAACCTTTTCTTCCACAAAAAAAGGAATAAAACTTTTGTAAATCAAATTTAAGTAGTCAAAACTCTGCCATTAAAATATTTAGAAGGGGGGGCTTCCCTGGTGGCGCAGTGGTTGAGAGTCCGCCTGCCGATGCAGGGGACACGGGTTCGTGCCCCGGTCCGGGAAGATCCCACATGCGGCGGAGTGGTTGGGCCCGTGAGCCATGGCCGCTGAGCCTGCGCGTCTGGAGCCTGTGCTCTGCAACGGGAGAGGCCACAACAGTGAGAGGCCCGCGTACTGCAAAAAATATATATATATATTTAGAAGGTCTGGAACCATATGCATTAAACCAGCGGTCCCCAACCCCCGGGCCACGGACCAATACCGGTCCGTGGCCTGTTAGGAACCAGGCCACACAGCAGGAGGTGAGCGGCAGGCGAGCAAGTGAGTGAAGATCATCTGTATTTACAGCCGCTCCCCCGTCACTCGCATCACCGCCTGAGCGCCACCCCCTGTCAGCATTATGGTGAGTTGCAGAATTATTTCATTATATATTACAATGTAACAATAATAGAAACAAAGTGCACAATAAATGTAATGTGCGTGAATTATCCCAAAATCATCTCACCCCCACCCCTGGTCCGTGGAAAAACTGTCTTCCACGAAACCAGTCCCTAGTGCCAAAAAGGTTGGGGACTGCTGCTTTAAACCATGAACTATGCTAGAGGGAAGTTATATACCTACTGTATAGTGTTGCATTTTATCTCAGTAAACATGTGCTTTTTCTTTTCTTTTTTCTTTTTTTACCAGTTAAATTTTGTTAAATCCACTGTGGGATCAGAGAACAGTGTTGCTAAAAACTGGGACCTCTCTCTGTTGGCACAGGAGGAACTCCTCATACCTGTGATCTGTGTTTGACACAAGCGTAGGATTTAAGAGTGGCATCCATTCCTTCACGCGACTGCCTGGGAGAGCCCTTTCATTTTCTCAATCCAGTGACAAAGTCTGAGAGAAGTGAGGTTGGGGCTGGGGACCTGAAGATCTAGAGCAAGCGTGGGCAAACTTTTTCTATAAAGGACTAGATAGTAAAAATGTTAGGCTTCGAAGAACATACAGTCTCTGTTACAACTATTCTGCCATTTTAGCCAGAAGTAGCCATAGACAATATGCGAGCAAATGGTCATGGCAGCAAGACCAAGTGGGGCCATAGTTTGCTGATCTCTGGTCTAGAGCAGTGGTTCTGGCTCCTGACTGCACATCAGAATCATTTGAGGGGCTTGTAAAACCACTAATGCCCAGCTCCCACTGCCGAGACTCCAAATCTGATATGGGGCCCAAGACTTTTTTTTTTTTTTTTTAACTACCAGGTGGGGACTTCCCTGGTGGTGCAGTCGTTAAGAATCCACCTGCCAATGCAGAGGACACCGGTTCGAGCCCTGGTCCGGGAAGATCCCACATGCCGCGGAGCTACTAAGCCCATGTGCCACAACTACTGGGCTCACGCGCCTAAATCCCGTGCTCCGCAACAAGAGAAGCCACTGCAGTAAGAAGCCCACGCACCACAACGAAGAGTAGCCCCCACTCGTGGCAACTAGAGAAAAGCCGGCGCGCAGCAGCCAAGCCCCAACGCGGCCAATAAATAAATAAACTACCGGGTGGTTCTGAATTATAGTCTCTCAGCAAACTGCTGGGTGTTTTCATTTTCGTTTTGGTTTTGGTGTGTGAGGGTGCAGGAGCAGATGAATGCTGGAAGAAGAACCTAGGGCTGAAATGAAGTCTAGATTAAGATTAGAACTGTTTTCAGTCCACCTGACAAATTAAGTGCTTCCAATACTTTAATTAACTGCTCTTTATTTGTTGCTTTTGGTGCACAGCACTATAAGAAGTTGCCTGACCCAGCAAGTCAGCCCCTTCATCACTCCTAGTGAAGCAGGCCATGGGTGGGTGGAGGGAGCATCCAATAAGCCACCTTCTACCTAACCTTCTTTCTGGAACCATTCACTATAGGCCCCTTCGTAGCTCCGAGCCCTGTGGAGAGAAAGAGGGGTGAGGGAAGGACAAGCCCAGGAGGCAGTGCCCAGGAGGCAGTCCCCAGTCACGCCCCAGCTAGCAATTCACACCATCCCCATACCCTTTGTATCCAAGGCCCTGGGCCAACTGTATGGCCTGAAAGCCCCGCCTGCCCTTCTGACAGAAGAAAATGAGGTTCTCATCTTCCAGCTTTGGTTTCTCGGTGGAGTACAAAGCCTTGAAAGCAGCTGGCTCCATCCTCAGGGCAGTTTCCAACTCTGACACTGGCAGGAGGAGTCGAGAGGACAGAATGGAAAGCCGGCAGTTTGGCAATCTCAGGCTCTGAGGCTGGGCCTGGAAGGACTGGTCCTGCGGTCGAACAAATCTCCAGGGGGCCCCAAAACAACACACGGTGACCACCACCCCCCAACCGCAAGGACAAGATACAGCCTACCTGCACAGGAAGTCAGCCACACAACCTTTGAAGGGAAGCCACTTCCCTTGTTTGTGAGGAGAGGGCAAACTCAGGCATTCAGCCTTGGGGAGACCGAGCGTGTACAGAAGCTGGCCTGCCACTTCCATGTCGCCTGTTATCCCCTCAAACTTGAAGGGCCAGTTCCGCGGCCAGGATCCGCCTCCAATCAACCCTTCTTAAGGGAAGTTTGGGGAGCTACCGAATACCGGAGCCCCGTAACCAGTGCCTTCCCCACACCATCCTAAGTGAGGTCCCATGGGCTGCGACTCTCCTGGACGGCCTCTCTACTCCACCACCAGGGCTTCCCCTCTCAATCCCATACCCGGGATGTTGAGCGCCCCAGGGATGGTGCCAGCTGCCGCCTCCTCCCGAGATCTCACGTCGATGAGCCGGGCCCGGCCCGAGGCCAGGAGCGAACGGAGTTCAGGGAGCAAGACCGTGGGCTCTGAGGCAGGGGGCACGAGAGCCTTGAGGGGAGCAGGACTGCAAGGCCCGGCTGCCGCGGCACCCCCTCACCTGGCCGCGCCCCTACCCGGCGGGGGATGAGCGAGGACGCCCTCCGCCACGCCCCTTTGCGCCTCCCTCCGCGTGCACCTCCACCGGGGGTCTCCACGCGCAGCCTATACGAGATTCCAGGTCTCCCCTGCAGGTACCTCCAGCCATTGTGCGCGCCGCAAACGCGAGTTTCAGGAATGCGGCCCCGGCCAGCCCCCTGGGCGCCCGCAGCATCTCCCCCGCCCTCCCAGAGCCGGAGCCGGAGCCAAGCCGAGACCGGAACCGGAAGCGAAGGCACCGTCTCTCGCACAGCCCCCTGCAGCACCGGTTCCCGGTGGCCCTAACACACGCCCGCTAGAGAAATCCTCGCGATTGCCGGGCGTGGGCGGGCAACGACACACCGGTCTGGCCCAGGTAGTAGGACTCAGAGTCCAGGAGCAGCACCCCACCCTAACCTTGGCCCAACCCTTACTGGTCAAAGCACAATGTGCCCCCTCCCTCCCGCCCTGGGGCCCGCAAAAGGAGAAAAAACGGAGACAGTTGTGGCTCTGAATATTTTATCTTAAAAAAAAAAAAAAGGAAAGAAAGAAAAGGGGGGGGAGGAAATCCGTCCCCACAAGGGGGTAAGGCCCCCAGTGGGCCCTGCCTGTTGTTCTCCCTGGCTCCAGAGACTTCTGCATAGGCCTTAGCTGCTTGCCGGCCAATCTCCTCTTCCTGGGGCAGCAGCCACTGCTAAGCATCCTATCCCCACTTCTTGCTGAAGCCTGTTCCCCAGAGTCCTCAGGTGCACATCTGAGCTCCAGGGAAAGGAAGAACCAGTGGAAGCGCCAGTGTCCTGGGGCAAGCCAGAGCTTTGCTTGTCAGCAGACCCTCTGCTGGCACTCGAAGCAAGCACAGGGCAAGCCCCCCAGTTCAGTGTGTCCAGTGTCCAGCATGGAGACAGCACATGCATTGTGCAAGAGGAGCACAAGGCCCAGGGGCTGCACGGTGGGGTTGGGCGAGGAGGTCAGTACACATCCACGTGTTTCACACCACTGCAGGCTGCTATATCACAGGGCCTCAGTTCAAAGACACGCCTTCTGAACTCCCCCAAGTCCCATGCCAGAAGTGGGCAGTGAAGGAAAGGGCACGGGGTTAGCCTGTTGCTCCTGGGCTATCTGCAGTTCTCTGAAAGGGGCTGTAGGGCCCAAAGCCTCTGAATCCCCAGAATTAGTTGCTATCACTCTTGATGACGACCTCTACTCCGTGGTGCCTCAACTGAGCTCGTAGCAGCAGATTCTTGTTTTTTAGATCTTCCACCTACCACGGGAAGGAGGCAGTAAGGGAAATAGGTAGAAAAGTTGGCACAGCCAAGTCCCTGAACTTACCGGGACACCCACCAGTGAGGAGGAGGAGGCCCAAGCTGGGTTAGTGGTTAGGGAGGCTGAGAACAGCTATACTGAGGGTGCGGGGGTCTGACCTGCTGTCGAAGCACATCATTGTCCAACTGCAGCTGGTCAAGCCCCTGCAGTTCTTCAGACAACCTGTGGTTACTCTGCCGAAGTTCCTGGATATAATCACAGGCTTTGGATAGAATTCCACCTTTACTCTGTAAGAAAAAGCCAACAAAATGAGGACTAGGATATAAGATACCTGGCTTGCTTTCCAAAAGCATGTTTACACTTTGGACCTCATTTTCCCTTAAGGATGGTGAAATAACATCTCCCAGGGATTCAGGAACCTCAGAGAGAGATAGGAAAAGACTACTGCCATGTGTGCCCACTCTCTACCATTTCTGGAAACAATACCAGGAGACAGAATTCAGGCATCTTGCCCACTACCAGGGTCTTTCCATGACCTGGCCAGACTTGGTGCTCTCCATGGAGCAGTCTGGGATGATCTTGGACAGCTGTACAATCCAGTTGTTAATCTTGTCTCGGCGGCGGCGCTCCACTGTGGGGCAAAGTAGAGGACAAGGTGACTCAGGGAGAACTCACCAAAGGCCCCAGGGTAAAATTACCTAACCTCTCCCCTCAACATCACGGCTATCCCCCAATCCCACCAGAGAGCTCCAAGCTTCAGACGCAGATCATACCTACCTTCATTATGCTGAGCCCTGCGTTTCTCATCCCGAGTTGTCCGGGGAGCTTCTGACTTCCTAGCAACAGAGCCCAGAGTGGCCAGAGTGAAGGGAGGGTCAAAAAATGAGATTGGAGTTTGGGGTGAGGAATTACACCAAATCTGGAAGGAATCAAGACCATTTCTGGTAACTGAAAAGAAACCGGGTTACTCACGGGGAATAAGGGTGGGTCCTGGGGGCAATAGAGCGCTGGCTTCCTCCTTGCAACACTTCTTGTGGTGACATCATCACAAAGAACTGACCTATGAAGATGCACGGTAGGTTCTGTCAGGACATAGGCCTAGGAACCTCACCAAGCTCTAAGGCCAAGGCCCTGGGACCCTCCTCTAAAAAGGACATACTGCCTCCTGCTGGAAGGGCAGCCCCAGACTCACTGCCTGCCCACGTCTTTGTGATCATTTAAGGGATCATGAGTAAAGGCCCACTGCCCACCAGCCATGACCCACAGCCTATCCTAGCCCCTCCAGCCAGCATCCTCACATAATATCTCACCAGTGCCAGGAGGGGTCGCCTGCCCCAGTAGTGCCTCTGAGCCCTGGGTGGTAACAACAGCTGCTGTACTCCCCGATGTGGTACCCCCTGCCCCATCTCCCACTGCAGTGCTGGGGAAGTAAGTATAGTGCGTCTCAGCAGCTGTCCCCTCTGTGTCAACTGCATCATCACTCGTGAACGCACCCTGGATCACAGCCTGGGAAGGGGAGCAAGAGAACAGAGACAAGTGACAGTTAAATACTTCCCATGAGCTACTCTGCAGCTTCTATCCCTTGGGAGGAGGGCGGGAGAAACATCCAGAAAGGGAGAGTCTAGTGCTTTGGGTCAAGGCAGCCCTAGATGCTTCCCTATCCCTAGCCACACCTATCCTATTGGTTCCCTTCTTCATGTTACTACTCAGAGCTCTAGTCCCCTCTGCAGCCCATACCCCTGTACCTGGGTCATGGATTGAGTGGCAGGGTAGCCACTGATGGCGCCAGTCCCCTCAGTCTGGCCATCCAGCTGCCCCTCAGACACCTGGATCACCCTGTACATCACCTAGAGGCAGGGAGGAAAGGGGAAGGAGGGGAAGAGGGAACAAGAGAGTAAGTGCTAGGGATTCCAGGGTCCCTCATAAAGCTTCTCTTGGTTAGGGCCCCCAAACAAGAATCCTTCAGAGACCCCCATCCCCTTCCCCCCAAACAGTCCACATCTTCACCTCATCCTCCAAACCAGGTTCTACCCATGACAGGTTCAATTACCTCCCTCAATCCCAACCCCAGGTAACACCTGCAGCCACCTGGCCCCCTCCCTTACCTGGCCCCCATTTTCAGTTCGGAAGACGTACTTGACGTTGGGGTCAGGGAAAGTGGCAGCTGACTGGATGCTGGCGATAGCCACACTGGTTGGGTCCTCCCCAGTTGCCACTGCACCTGAATTAGGAAAAGGACAAGTCTGTGAGTTACTGCTTTTCTCCCTCTGTTGCACCTGCATGTCATTTAAAAGAAGTAGCTTGCACAGGTGATAGGCCCATGGGGTAGGGGGAGAGGCCATGATGGGCTCTTAGTCTCAGCTCAGTTCCGTTTCTCCCACTCACCTTCCTGAATCTGCACTGTCCCCTCTTCCGTTTCAGCTGTTTTCTGCTGCCTGTTTGTGAAGGGACAAGAGGAAGAATAAGGGAAGAAGTGAATTAAAAGCTCACTGGCCCAGTAACATATGGCTCCCAAACTCATTGGCATTCCCAACAGGTGCTAGGTTAGGTTAGAATAACAAGAGCTAGTATTTACTTAGCACTGAGCTAAGCACTTAACAGGCAATATCTTACTTAATACTAAGAACAGCACTATGAGTAGGTAGCACTACGTGCATTTTATAAACTGGAAACCAGATCACATAGCAGGGTGATGTAGCTGGGACCTAAATCTAGGTCTGCCTGACTCCAGAGCCAGTGCGCTTAGCCATTTTGCATTCTCCCAGGCCTCCCATCTCCCATCCCAGACCCTACCTCTTCTTCACTCACCCCTTCATCTCTCTGTGAGGGGGCACATCCGAGGAATTGGTCCTTCTTTGGAAGTCTTCGTATCTCCTGCCTCACAGGCCTGAGTGCTAAGTCCTGGTAGGAATCAGGGAGTCTAGTGAGTCTAGGAAACTGAAAGCTCCCCTGTTTCTAGAACCTAGGCTCCCTGAAGACACATCCAGGAACATAAACCAGTCATCTGCAGGCGACAATCAGCTTTCTCTATTCTGATACTGAGGGCTGGCTACAGTGATTGAAAAAGCAACTCTACAAATAGTGCTCCGTGTCTCTCCAATTATCACTCCATCTCCTGATGGAGAGGGAATAATTATACTGCAAGACTGAGAAACAACATATTTCTGGATGGATTATTATTAAAGCTATTACAATCTGCCATGACATGGGGATTAGGAAGGGCCATGTTTAGACCACAGCTATCAAAAAACACAGGGCCGGGCCTCCCTGGTGGCGCAGTGGTTGAGAGTCTGCCTGCCGATGCAGGGGACACGGGTTCGTGCCCCGGTCCGGGAGGATCCCACACGCCGCGGAGTGGCTGGGCCCGTGAGCCATGGCCGCTGGGCCTACGCGTCCGGAGCCTGTGCTCCGCAACGGGAGAGGCCACAACAGTGAGAGGCCCGTGTACCGCCAGAAAAGAAAAAAAAAAAAAAAAAACACAGGGCCATGGATGCTGACGCTTCTTCCAGCCTCTCAGGCACATACTGTACACCGAGAAATTCCCGTCCTCAAATCTAGGAAAGGGAAACCTGAAACCCATTGGAAAAACCTCCGGAACCATAAAGACCAGACTTGGCCCTCGGGCCCCTTTCTACTGACAGGGCTCTTGTTTTGGGGAGTCCAGCTTTATGTCATTCATTAAAGACCCTAAAGCCCAAGTGTATCATCTTCAAGCCGCTACAATTTTATTCACCAAGCCTTCCTGTAGAGCAACACAGTTGCTAAAATGTTGCCATGACAACTCCAAATCAACTGAGCCTCAGCAAAAAGGGGCGAAACTCCAGGTTCGGGGTTCGGAAAGAGAAGAGACAATGGGGGAGGAATCCATCTACGAGGTGCCTGCCTTAAGACCGTTGACACCCGTTGGGGGGGGCGGCGCGGACTGGGGAGGCGGGCAGGAAAAACAAAGGGCCAAGCAGACAGATGCCTCCAGGAAAAAAACAGCTACATTGTACAAAGCAATAAAATAATCCCGACAGGAAAGGGGTAACACTTTTGTAAGTTCTCTACCCATAAGGTCCCCCAGACCTTTATCTTCAGCGAATTAGCCATGGAAAGCTTGTATCCAGTGTTAACCAAAAAAAAAAAAAAGGAACTGAAAGTGAAACTGTCCGGAGGAAGTAGCGCTGCAAGAAGATCCCAGTCCCTAAGGGAGAAGTAGCACCAGAGTTTCGAGACCACCTACCTCTCCATCCTCAAACCTGCGGAGGAAGTGCCCCTCTGAGGCTTGCAGCGCTGACAGCAGAAGGAAGCAATGAAACAGAGGCCAGGGCACAGGAGGCGTCTCTATGGCCCACAGCTGTCAGACAGGGGCAGCCTCTGAGGACACCCAGCAACGGGATCAGGCTACTTATTCAAATCTTATTTGGACATCGGGAAGCATTTCCTGAGCATTAGGGGTATGCGACACGGAAAGCGGCTAGGATGTTGTGGCGTGCACGCTCAGGGAACGAGGGCCCTGCAAGAGCCCTAAGTCTCGACACAAAGGGAAAAAGAATCAAGTTCGCAAAGAAGTCAGGCGCCTAGACCTTGCCTGAGAATGCGGCGTCTCCCTGCAGGCCCACCAACCAGTAGGCGCTCAGCAGCTGAGCGCCGGCCAGGCGCGCGACCAGGAGCCCGCGCGGTGACCTGGCCAGCCCGGCCGGGCTCACCCCCAGCCTCCGCTGATCCGCAGAGGTAGGAAAGGACACCGGGAGCTCAGTGGGTCCCGCAGTGTCCGGCCCATCGGCTCGCGGATAGCAGCGCGGGAGGGCGGGGACTTGTGCGCCCGGGGGCGGAGAGTGAGTTCGGCCCACAAAAGGGGGAGATAACGAACCAGGCACGGCCCCCTCCCTCAAAACAAAGGCTTCCGCCCCAGGAGTTCCTGAACCTAAAAAACGGAAACAAAATCGAGGCTGCTCTGCCTCGCCGGCGCACCCAGTCTCCAGACTCCCGCCGTGTCCTGCACTCACCGGCCAAGGCAGCTTCAGCCGCCGATCTCCCCCAACCGTGTTCTCCCTCTCCGGACTGGGGTATCTCCAAAGACAGCTGATCATGCGCACTGCCGGCCCGCGCCCATGTTGGTGAGGGGCGGAAGTGTCTCTCTGGACCCGCCCAGCCTACTCAGCCTCTGAGTCGCCCCACTTCCGTTCGCTCCATCTTGATGAGGGCTTGGATGGGGGCGTGTTGTGGGTGTTGCTGGGGCGGGGAAGAAGCAATGCTCAGGGATCTCGGGAGAATGGCTCTGAAGTCGTAGTCGCTTTCGTCCTAGTCCAAGAACGGGAGAAGGACGACTAACTTGGTGCTACCATTTTTCTGCTGGACAGTGCCTTTTTAGTTCCAGGAGAAGGGAGTGAGAAAGGCCAGCTTAGATCAAGAGAGGGACATCGGATGGAGGCGCCATCTTTAACAAAGGACATCTTTTTTAAGTTTTCTATTGGAGATTAGGACATATCTGGGCACACATAGAATTTGTATTAGCGTTAGCGGTCACCCAAAGACCCCCAAGGCTTATGGTTTTTGTGAGGCTCAGAGTTTCTGTGAGAGGTATCTTGATTCCCATTCGTTTCAGTCAAGACCTACCCTTAATGGATTTGGAGTAGTGTGGTGTGATAGGAAGAGTTCACACTCTGGAGCCAGACAAACTCGGGTCTCAGATCTAACCTCTGCCACTTCTTAGTTCTGAGACTTTTGGCAACGTTTGACTTAACATTGGTTTCCTCATCTGTAAATGGAGATTACAAGTACCAACCTTATAGAATTATTAGGTGAACCAAATAAAATCAAGAGCATAGATTCTGTGCACATAGAATACCTAGCCTTTACTGGCATATAATGAGCATTATGTAAATATAAGTTTCTCTTCCCCATTTCCTGACCACCATGAACCCAGCTCTAGTTTCTAGCTACAGGTCTTCACGACAACAACTGAGGAAGAGCGCCCAAACAATAAAAACAGAAAAACACAACGTTTGGCCAAACGTATCAGTCAAGACTTTAATAAGAGTAATGAGACACCACAACTACTTATGTGTAAAAATACAACGTTTATTCTGGGACATTGCCCCTTGGGACGTGTGGCCCCAGCCTGTCGGGAGCAGTCCCAGGGCCTGATTGACGCCATTCCCCTTCCCTAAAATAGGAAGTTATTCCAAAGGAGAAAGGAGAGGCCAGAGAGATCTATACAAGACCTCTCTTCCTTGAGATGCAGGGAGGCAGAGGGTGGGGGAGCTGGGAAGGGAGCCAGTCCCTCCAACAAATACTCCGCATTCAAAGTTTCCTGCACATTTTCCTCCTAATCTGGAGTTAAGAGGAGCAAGAGGTGTCCCAGGGCCCAAGAGTAGAACAAGGATGGGTAACTCTAAAAGTGTTTGTATGTAATAGGCTCTGATCTGGCCCTGACCCCTGGCTGTACTCTGTACTTCCATGAAGAGAAGTTCATTGCCTAAGAGGGCCGGAACTTGGCTGGAGTTCTGCCTTCATTCTTCACATTGAGAAATCGTTAAGTTTGCCGCCTACTCTTTGTTCCCTTTGGCCAGTGACCCCACTCTCTGGGAACAGGATCTCGGTGACTTTCTCTGGAATCTTGTAAGGGATAAGTGCTTTGTGTCTGAGACAACCTCAGGTAAACGGACCAAGACGTGCCTTCCACAGTCATAAAGAGAAGCTGGAGGGCCAAAACCTATAAAGTTGGGCACTAAAGCTGCTCAGGCTGCCGAAGAGACAGCAGAGAGACCCTGGAGACAGCTACTGTCCCCTGTGCCCAGTGGTCTGGTCCGAATCACAGCCCCTCACCTTTCCCAGAGTTAGCCTGTGTTTCAAATGCATACGATCGGCGCTGGGGCGACTCAACAGGGTCAGGGAGCTGGGGTTCTCTCGGGGGCAGACTAAACCGACTCCGGGGTCCAGACCCTTCTGTGCCTTCAGCTGGGAGCTCCAGGCAGCTAAGGGGCCGAGGACAATAGGCAGAGATCATGCTATAGGGGGAGGTTTTGGGGATGAGGCTGTAGTCCCCAGCCCCAGTACAGGTCTGGGTCCGCCGAACTGCCTGAGCTTCAGTCCTCTGGCGGTCCCGGGCCAGGGCCACAGCAGCATCAAAGGAAAGACTGCCCCCATTCCTCCAAGAGGAGCGGGAGGCTCGGGACCCCCAGGCCCGTTCCCCAGGAGTTCCATCAAGCCGGCCAGGCCTTGGGCATGGGTTTGCTGGTGCCACATGGATCTTGCCACACATTGCACTGGGCATCTTGGCAAACTGTGGTTTGGGGGGCACCACAGGCACAGAGCGGACCTGTTGGACCTGAACCAGGGTGGAAGCCAGGCGCATGCTCACACCACCAGCTGAGCCAAGGGGACTGGGCTGCCCCTCTGGATCCATCTCCTCTGGCCGGGGTGGCTGTGGGGCTGCGTGTTCTGTCTCAGAGGGCTGGGCATTGCCCTCTTTGGCACTGTCAACCTCCAGGGACTCTACATGTGGCACTTCAGGGAGGGAGCCCTCTTCTACATGGTCACCTCCAGCCCTCTGGTCTCCCTCAGCTTCTCCATCTCCACACTCCCGTTCCTCGCTGACCTTCCCTGCTCCTCCTTCAGCTGCTGCTTCTGGGATTCTGCTATCTTCACCATCTCCTTGGTCTTCTCTTGCCTCTTGGTTCTCATCCCCCCTCTGCCCTTTGACCTCATCTTCTCCGCCTCCTTCAGCCTCTTGTTTGTGTACAACTTCCCAGCTCTCTTCAGCAATTTGGTTTTCCTGGGCCCCATCCTCTGGGTCCCTCCCGGCTTCTCCCTGGGCTTCATCTCCTTCCTCCTCTTCTTCTCGCTCGGTCTTTCTTTCCTTCCCCTGCTCCCCTCCTGTTTCCTCCACACCCTTAGCTTCCTCTGTACTCTCATCCTCCTGCTGACCTTTGGACTCCTCTCCCTTGGCCTCTGTCTCCTCTCTCTCTTCCCCACATCTTTCGCTCAAACTGTCAATCACCTTTTGGCTTCCCTCAGCCTCCAATCCTTCCTCACTGGCCTCTCCACCCTCCACTCCACTCTCTGGACTCCCCTCAGCCTCCTCCCTGATGTCCCGTCTACTTCCAGGCTCAGCCTCCTTGCCCTCCTCAACTTCCCAGAATACCTGTTCTCCCTCCGCCTGTCCTGGAGCCTCCTGTCTTCCAGACCCTGTTCCCTTTTCCTCTAGACTGCCTGAACCCTCCCAGGTCGGGAGTTTGGGCCCCAGAAGGGGACTTAGGTCATCATAGGCACTCAGGAAGACTTCCTCCCCACTTTCCTCCTCTGCTTCAGGCCCGGAGCCAGGAGAGTCCAGGGAACAGCAGCTGGGGGCCAGGACAAACTGAGCCTCATCCAGAGACAGGTCATCCAGGGGTGGCTCCACAGAGAACTCCTCCACCTGTAAGCACAGCATCGTGGCTCAGGACCAGGTGGCCCTGTCCACCCTCTGGATTCCTTAGCACCCCCAAACCCAGCACAGCGCCTCCTTACCTGAGGCCCAACTCCCAGGAGCTCCTCCAGGTAGCCCATCCCAGGGTCGTCCTCCCCAGGGGAGAAGGCTGCTCCTGCTGGTCCTGCCTTGGCCACCTCCCCATCCACCACCCCCACCCACTCGGGCTCTGAGCTGCTTGAGTCCTCTAGGAAGGAGAAGGAATCCTGCACCTCCTGGGACAGGCAGTCCTCCAGGGCAGGGGTCATGTCCGCTGGGCCTGAGTCAGCCAGGGGACCTGGGGCTGGACTTGCCTCCAACTTCTCATCTGTTGGGAGAAAGGTAGTCCCAGGAATACAAGGGTCAAGACCAGCCCTGTCCCTTTCCAATGTGAGTCTTCCTAGCATTGCTACAGTATGGGCCCAACATTCCCAGCATAGATCCTCCATGTGGCCGATCCTCTCAGACCAATATCCCTAACCATTGGCTTAGAGCCACCTTTATTGAGCTCCTACCAGGTGCCAAGCACTGTGCTATACATTTTATAATGCATTATCTTATTTTCTCCATAAAACAACCCTATAATGTAGGGTATTTTTCCCCATTTTATATATGAGGAAAGTGAGACTCAGAGAGATTTGTCCATGGTCACACAAACAACGAGTGGCACAGCCAAAATTTGAATCCAAGACTACTTAACTCTGTAGCCCTTATCCTTATCCAGCACCTAGTGCTGCCTCAATACTTCTCATTATTGACACTTCAGGAACTGGAGTCAGAGCAAAGATCAAATCCCAGCTCTGCCACCTCCTACCAAATTGCTTAACCTAAGTCTCAGGTTACACTGCTGTAATATAAGGATAAAAACAATACCTGTGTCAACATTATGAGAAAATGAAATGAGCTAATGCCTTCAAAGTCCTTAACAAAGCACATCATAAACTCTCGACAAATGTTAGCTATTAGTATTAATATTATTATTATTACCATCATCTATGATATATTCCCACTTTGTACTTAGTAATCCCTGCTGTATATATATGACACAGATCCCCATTCTTGGATATATCAGTGATCTAAGGCTGCCAGAGATCCTCTCTGCAAGAATTTCACACAACCTGATAATATTACTGGATTCCCCCCATCTTGAATCCGGGGAGGCAGCTAAAGATAACCAGCCAAAGCCCAGAGCAGATCCCCAGCATCGGAGCCTCAGCCTAGAGTTCTAGTCCCCTCTCCCAGCCCTGGGAAATCCTTGAATCCTCACCTGGGGGACCAGGGCCAAGGCCAGGGCCAGAGCCAGGGCCAGAGGCAGGGCTTGGCCGGGGCTGTAGGGTGGGGTATTCAAGACCACGGGCAAACCCGGCCAAGGAGATGTTAGAGATGATGTTCGGGGATATGTTGAGCATAGAACTGATGTGTGGTGGGAGGTTGACATCGTAGGGCTCTGAGATGTGGACTCCAGCACGGCGCTCTGCATGGCTGCTGCCCCCAGCACGGATTGCTGACCGCCCAGGTCGTGGTGTGCCAGGCTCAGAGCTCGTGCCAGCCAGTGCTTCTGCCTCGGGCTCCTGTTCACCCTCTGCTGCTTCCACAGAATCATTCTCCAAGCTCGCCAGCAACAGTGGGCATGGCCGAGGACTGCTGCGTCCCACCAGCCCCTCTGGCTCTGTGGAGGAGAGAGAGGTAGGCAACAGCCTCTGCAAGGGGCCTGGACACCTCAGAAAGTCTCCAGAGAGTGCCCCCTGTTTTCTCTAGCCTGGAATACACCAGGCCCATCTTCCCTTAGCCGCTACTGCAAACCTTACAGTCAGCAGGTCAGACGTCACCCCACCAACACCTACTTAGGAACCCCCTTCCCTCCCTGGAGGTACAGTCACTAGCCATCACTACCCGCACCCCGCCCCGACACACACACAGGAGTGCACACCTATACTCACCATCACTGACCCCAGCCACAGCACTCAGTGAGTCCATGCTCTTGGCTGGCCGCAGAGTCACCTTATCAGATTTGTCCTCTGCAAGACAGGGATGTGCGTAGAGCCAGGGCCTGGCACACCCTCAGCAGAGCTCCCCCTACATCTCCCCAGACTTACCCCTGTCCTCAGCTCCCCGTGGAAGTTTACGCTTGGTCTCATGGCCAGAGCGACCCAGATTGAAGATAGATCTCCACTTCCTGACCTTCAAAGACCCCTTCCTCCTGGAGGGGATGGAGAAATCACTGCAGTTGGAGCCTGGTGGCCAGTGCAGGGGAGGAGGGCCCAGGAAGAAGGCCTTACTTGTGCTCTGCAATCTCTATGATAGTGTGATAAGGCCGCATCTGTGGGGGTCCATCACCAGACTGCAGGATGCTAGGCAGGTGGTAGGGCAGGGATCGGGGCGTAAGGTCCTCGGGGCTGCCTGACACCCGGACCCCTGGAAGTGATCGCCATCCACTTTCCACCTCACCACCTAGGAAAAGAAGAGGAATTGGCCAGCCAGGAACAGAGAGAGGGCTTTGGGTACGGAGCTCCTCACTGCACCCTCCCACTCACCAACTACCATGCTAGGGATATACCTGGAGGCAGACCCTCTGTGTCTAGCTCCTCAAGAGGGAGTCCTCAGGGACAAAGGGGGCCAGGAGATCCCGGGACATTGGCCCAGTGGGCCGGGGGTGGGAATGATCCTTCACTAGCCTCGAGAACCAGGATGGATGGTGATTAAGAGGCCAAGTTATGCCCTGGACGGAGAGCAGAAGAGACCTACTCAAGTCCTGACTGCACCATTCTCTCTGCAGGGTCTTCTCCACGTGACCATAAGCAACAATACTTTATGAGACTCAGTTCTGTCATCCACAAAGCAGGGAAACTGAACTAGATGATCTTGGAGGCTCTCTATAACTCTGACATGACTCCCAGACAGAGAATGGTGATTTGGTGAGTTGGAAGGGCACTGACCAGAGAGAGCAGCACCCTCAAAGAGCTGGTCCACATGTGTGAGGATGAACTCGACGACAATGGACTGCACCCGCACCTCCATGAAGGCTGCTGTCCCATTGAAGCCTGAGGCCTCTATGTCCTTAGACCTGTGGAGGTGTGGAGTTATTCTCCCCCAGCCCCACCACACTTCCCCATTCGAATTCTCCCTAAAAAGATCTTACACCCTTTCCCCTGAATGCCATTAACCCCATCTCCACCTCTTAATCTACATGCATGATTCAAGTCTCAAATGGCCACTTCCTCCAGGAAGCCTTCTTGGACACCATCCTCAGGATTAATCTCTACCTCCTCTGCAGGGCGCCTTGTGTATAACGAATCTCAGGACTTCTCATAGTCTGCCTTGCACCACAGGGAGTGACATGCAGCCCACTTCTCCAAGACATTTGCTCAGCAAACGTTTGACGAGGATCCCCCCAACCCCTTCCTGCTCCAGTCCCTGAGCTAAGTGATGCAGTGTAAGAAAACACAAAGGTCTGGGAATTCCCTGGCAGTCCAGTGGTTAGGACTCCGTCCTTCCACTGCAGGGGGCACGGGTTCGATCTTTGGTCAGGGAACTAAGATCCCGCATGCCCCTCAGTGTGGACAAAGAAGAAAAAGAAAACACAAAGGCCCTGTCCTTAGGGACTTTACTCAAGCTCAGAGAAGGGGCTCACGTGGGTGAGCTCCATCGCACTCAATGTGATCCTGAAACTTCCTGTTCTCACTGGGTGAGACCCCTCTCCAGTGCACCCGCACAGCCACACCCCCTCCTCGAGCAGCTTCCCAGGGGCTAGGCTCTGCCAGGATCCCCACACATGCACCCACCTCAGCAGGTTGGGGGCCCACACGATGGCCAGGTTGCGGGCGTGCATGTTGGTCTGGGCACTCAATGAGGCCATGTGCACCAGGTGCCGCATGAGGAACTCCAGGGTCCTGCAGAAAGGGGGCGTTGTGGGGTAGAGCTCACAAAGGGAGCGCTCAGGCAGAGGCAGGATTGAGGGGTGGTGCAAGAAGAGAAGTGAGCAGTCAAGGCCCCAGGTGGACAAAGAGCCTGGGCTGAGCGGGGTGAGTCGGGACTCTGGGTGGGGAGGAGGCCCACACACCTGTAGTTTGGGACAGGGAGTTCTCGAAGCACCTCTAGGATCTTGACCAAGCGCTCAGGTTCCAGTTGCACTGCCACAGCCTCCTGGTTGAAATCAAGGAGCAGGAGTCACTGACCCAGCGCTGCCCCTGCTTCCTCCCCAGAGTTCTGAGCCAAACTCTCAGAAACAGTCTGTGCTGTACCCCACTCCATCCCCCAGGTTGAACCTTCGAAGCACACTGACGTAGAATCTGGGTGCCCCAGGACCTGCAGATGAATCTTGGCTATGCCGCTTACTAGCTTTGTGACCTTGAGCAACTCACGGCCACTCTCTGCCTTAGCGTCCTCGTCAGTAGTGCTCTGGCTCTGGAACACATCAGGGTCCACCCTGTGGGCGCCCCAGGGGCCGCGGAGTTGATTTCAAGGTGTCCAGGAAGGCCCATGCCCACCCATTCTGGCCTGTATGGGCTGAATGGCATGCCCTGGTATTCAGGATCTCTAAATGATGTCATGCTCAATAAAATGCAACTTAATTTAGAAGTGTTACTCAATTCAAGAGAGCACTTTTGTCATGTATTTTCTTATTCAAAAGATGTTCAGCACACGATCACAGTTCATGGAAGGGCACGCTTGAAAAACAATTGACTTCCTAAAAGGGTTCTCATTCTCTTAAATGTAGGGAAGCTCCCGTCTAGGTGATTTCCAAGGGCTTTCCAGCTTCTGCTCTCTCTCTGACCTCTACTCTCCCCCAGTCTCACCCTGCACGGTGTGCAGTTTGCAGGGAAAGGAGAGACAAGGAAGAGCAGAGGGACAGGGGAGAGCAGAGGTAGCAGAGCTAGGAGATTTGTAAGGGACGGGGCTTTTCATTTTCATGTGGTCTCTGTCACGCAGGATCCCTAGGACTCGGTCTGCATTGGACACATCTGAGATGTCAAAACCACAGAGGTCACCCTCAGCCTTCTCTTCTCCCCCGACCCCGCTGTCACTCAACTCACAGCAAACTTGTCATAGAGCCGGTAAGTGAGCAGGGGGTCTGGCAGCTCTCTGAAATAGGCCTTGCACAGGGAGGAGACGCAGTGAATGTCCTGAAGGTAAACATCTCGCCGCAGGTCTGGCTTCCGCTCAGCCTCAAACTCCTGCCTGGGGAGGTGCAGAGTGGTCAGGAGTGGTGACAGTCTGAGGAAATGTAGGGACCCTCGCCTACATTAAATCTATGATTTGAGGGACCCTCACCTAGGCAGAGCTGTAGAGATGAGCTCCAGGCAGGGTCGAGGGTCAACATGTATGAATCTTGGAAGGAAGAGGTTGGGGCGTGTATATACGTGAGGCAGCAAGTATAAGGCGTTGTATCTGTCAACGTGCAGAGTGGATGTTGAGATGGGTAAGTGGATAGGTAAATGGGTCTATGCATGAACAGGGGTACATATCAGGATGTAGAGTCAGTGTGAGTAGCAATGTAGGGGTATGTAGGAGTCGGTAGAAGTGGGAGGATGAGCCTAAATGTGTGTTTCTGGGCATGTGTAAAGATGGAGGAGTGTAACTTTCAGAAGGAAACCTAAGTGTAAATCTTCAGGACCTTGGATTAGGCAACAGTTCCTTGGATATGACATCAAAAGCACACGCAACCAAAGAAAAAAATAGATAAATTTGACATCAAAATTACAAACTGTTGTGTACCAAAAGATGCTATCAAGGAAATGAAGACAACGCACAGAATGGGAGAACATATTTGCAAATCATAGATTTAATAAGTGTCTGATATCCAGAATACATAAAGAACTCTTACAACTCAAAAGACACAAATAACCTAATTATTAAATGAGCAAAGATTTGAATAGACATTTCTCCAAAGATACACAAATGGCTAATAAGCACACAGAAGGTGTTCGACATAATTAGGTATTAGGGAAATGCAAATATAGATGAAATATCACTTCACACACATTAGGGTGGTTATAATCAAAAAGACACACAGTAACAAGTGTTGGCTGGGATGTGGAGAAATTGGAACCCTCACACATTGCTGGTAGGAATGTAAAATGATGCAACTCCTATAGAAAACAGTTTGGACATAGAGTTACCATACGACTCAGAAGTTCCACTCTTAGGTATATACTCAAAAGAACTGAAACCATATGTCCACACAAATACTTGTATACAAATGTTTATAGCAGCATTAATCACAACAGCCGAAAGGTGGAAACAACCCAAGTAGCCATCAACCGATGAATGGGTAAACAAATGTGATAATGCCACACAATGGAATACTATTCAGCCATAGAAAGAAGTGAAGTACTGGTACATGCAACAGTATGCATGAACCCTGAAAACATGCTAAGTAAAAAAAGCCAGACACAGAAATGTACAATTTTATGATTCCACCTATGTGACATGTCCAGAATAGGCAACTCCATAGAGACAGAAAGTAGACTAGCGGTTGCCAGAGGCTGGGGGAGAAGGGCAATGTGGAATGACTGCTAATGGGTATAGGGTTTCTTTTGGGGTTGATGAAATGCTCTGGAATTAGACAGCGCTGGTTGCACAACCTTGTAAATGTACTAAAAACCACTGAATTATACATTTTTTTTGAATTACACATTTTTAAATGGTGAATTTTATGGCATGTGAATTGTATCTAAATTTGTTTTTAAAGCTGGGTGGGTGCATGTGGGAGGGGAGGAGTGTGTGTGTGTGTGTGTGCACGTGTGTGTGTACATGCGTGTGCGCACACACATGCGCGCGTGCAGGCTAGCCTGTGGGGAGTGCGGGGCATGGTGTCAACCTTTCCCGAGGAGACTAGAGCTCCTCCCTTGGACAGTATCTATCATCTTTATTTCCTTCTCCCCACATCCCCTCACCCCTGTGATTCCTGGCCTCCTGGCCACAGAGCTCTCCCCTCACTGCCTGACTCACCGGAGCTTCTGGATGTTGGAAGAGACCCCTGAGAGGCGGTAGATCCCATCCACCACTCCATACTCCTCCACAAACTCTGCACAGCTCCTTAGCACCTGGGGCACTGGGAACACAGATGGGGCAGAGAAAGAGAAATCAGAAGGTCTGGGAGGTCAGAGACTACAGGGGGTCTGAGAAATGGATGCATCAGGGAAGGGGGCTTGGGGAGACTGAAGGCAAAGCTCGTGGAATAAAAACTTGTCAGGGGGCTTCCCTGGTGGCGCAGTGGTTGAGAGTCCGCCTGCCGATGCAGGGGACACAGGTTCGTGCCCCTGTCCGGGAAGATCCCACATGCCGCGGAGCGGCTGGGCCCGTGAGCCATGGCCGCTGAGACTGCGCGTCCGGAGCCTGTGCTCCGCAACGGGAGAGGCCACAACAGTGAGAGGCCCGCATACCGCAAAAAACAAAACAAAAAAAAAACCAAACTTGTCAGAAAGATTACTGCAGGACATCAGCTCCAGCCTGCCAACCCATTACAATCTCTCTGCCCATTGGGCCTAGAGTCTCGGCATAAACTCCCCCAGTAAGGGGGAGCTCACTGCCTCTCCAGACTGCCCATTCCTGTTAGAAAGTTCTGCCTTTGTTGACCTGAAATTCTCTCTCTCTGTAATTACTAGTTGCTATTACAGAAATTTTAAAGGGACAGCAATGTGATTGGAAGAGGACTCAGGGTGAAGGACTGGTCTTGAAAGTGCGTTTACATAACACTCTACATAAGATAAAGGAACATTAGCTCTTGCAACCAAAATGGAACAGAGCTGATGGGCATTATTGTGAAACACCTCCTCTGGTTAGTGAATGCATGGATCTTAGATCTGCCATAGGAAGGTACATGAAGTTGCGACAGACCTTCAGACAGGTCAATTCAGGAGAGAAGCACCTATATGCCAAGCACTATGCATTAGACATGAAAACCGAGGATCATAGAAGTAATGAGTGTGCAGTATCATCCAGCTAGAGCCAGGATTCCAATCCAAGAGTGCAAAAAGCTGTATTCTCTCTCCCTTCTTCGGAGCCCTCCCCAGTTACTAGACCGTAAGCTCCTTAAGGACAAGATCTAAGTGTGACCCATCCTACTGTTCCTCACCTTATCTGTCATGGTGTCTCAGTCATGGGAAACCCTCAGAAACCATGTGTTGAATCTCATCTCCACAAGGCCACATAGTTACCTCTCTAAAGCACTTCCATGCTTTACTTTTTTTTTTTTTTTTAAGCACTTCCATGCTTTAAATCCTTTGCTACATACACACTCTGCTCCACCCCAATCTTCAATGCTTAGCTTACAAACACAGAATAAAATAGAAACTCCTCAACATGATATACTGTATAAGACCTTTCACAAACCAGGTCCAGCTGCCATTCCAGCCTTAGCTCCGGCCAGCTCCCCCAATAAATCCTATGATCCAGCACTTTCCTACCCCCTGAACAAGCCTTGGTACTATCACTCATGTTTTCCCTTGCCTGGAAATGCCCTCCTCTCTGTGTCTGCCTGGTGAGCCCCTATGCATTCCTCAAAACACACTTCAGACATCACTTCCAATTCTGAACCCTTTGCTTACATCCGTATTATACTTCCCTAGGTCCTTTGTTTATATCTGTCCATTAGCACTTATTGTACTTTGTTATGATTGGTATATTTTGTATCTATACCTTCTGACAAGTAGTAACATCCTCCCCAGCGTCTAGCACAGTGTTGAAACAGAGCAGGTGCTCAACAGATGTTTATTAAATTACTCAATGAATTAGTCAATGAATTGGAGCTTTAATAGAGAATATTACCTAAGACAAAACATTGAGTCCAATTAACTGAGACTCACCAGCGAAATTCCTGTCATGTGTTAGTGTCAGAAAAAGCTGTGCTTCTCCTAAGCCACCTATTTTTTTCTTATGGGCTTTATGAATTTCATACCTGATTACTTTTACCTCTTTAACTACCAGGAAGCTCAGAGCCCATATCTTGGAACCATATAGAACCACCTGAAATGCATTTCTAGGTACTGATTTTACCCCTCCTGTTTTCCCTTCAACTCAGTTCCTTCAGTCATTTATTCTTTTTGTAAAGTTTTGGGTTTTGGAAGTCATCCATCTCAAGCTCTTTGTGGAATTAAGTAAGTTAGAAATACAGACTGAAGAAAATCAATAAATCCATCAAACACTATTTTAAACCCTCTTTATGTGACCCGGAGTCCACACCATTTACCCTCCTGCACCCCAGAGCCAGGACTTGGGTGAGACAAGGAGAGCATCAAGGCTGCAAAATTTAAGCACTCACTCTTAGGGTTGTGCACATGTCAACTGTGCACATGCACGACCTTGAGAGTGAATGCCTCCTTAAGAAAGAAGCACCTAGGGCTTCACTTGCCTGTTCCTGAGAGTGAGAGTTTCCTTACATTTTGCACCCTAGTCACCTCTCTTGCCTCAGCTTAGTCCAGGCTCTACAGTTCACCATCCACCCCTTCAGGACCTCTGCCCGTTTGCCAGGGTCCCCTGACCTCAGGTTCCCAGCACTGAATGCAGAGATGAGGCAGACCCTCCTGGTTCAAGCTGTTGCTCTACTCTTGGGCGAATAATGCTACCCCAACTCTTTCGGCCATCACTCTGTTGACTCATAAATAGTTGGCTGTCACCTGAACCCCAGGTTGTTTTCACAGTAACTGCAATCAGTCCAGGTCTTCTCCATCCCATCCTTCTCTGTTGATTTTGAGTCTCCACGGGAGGCCTTTGAAGAAGGCATACCTTTAAAGAAGGCATACCTTTAAAGAAGGCATTTGAGAGCCTAAGGAGTCAGAGCAATAGAGGAAATGGGTCAAGGAGATGGGGGAAGAGATAATAGGATCAGAGGGATGGAGGAGTCAAGGAGACAGAGATAAGAGAAATGGGGTCAGAGATAAAAGTTAGAGACATAGTTGGGGTGGTAGAGTCAAAGGGTGGGTCAGGGAGGAGGGCCTGAAGCTTAGGAAACTGGAGAATCAGAAACCTGAACAAGATCTCAAAGAGATAAATACTAGGAAAAGGAAGAACTCAATTGATATAAGGGCTCGGGAAGGAAGAGACCCACCTAGGGCAAAGAGCTGAGAGAGGGTGCTGAGATGGAGCGAAGCTGCAAGGATGGGGGAAACCAAGATAATCAGGGAGGATAAGTTAACCACAAACACAGCTCTCCTGGCCTGGGCTTTCATTTTTGCTGGATCTTGGCTTAAAAAGAGAAGCCATCACTGGCCTCTCTCTGTCCTTCCACTTTCCACCTGTCTATACTAGGAGGAGCTGGGAGAAGGGGAGAAGGCTTCCACTGCTGCTCTGGTGCCCAAGATACTCCTCCCCCCTTGGACTCAGGTGAGGTTCTTGTGAAGGGCAGGAGGGGCTTCTCTCTCTCTCTCTCTCTGGGATTCACTAGGATCAGGACCCAGCAACCAGATGCCTATCCCTTCCAGAGAACATGCCCCTCACCTTCTGGGAATGCCAACAGAGGCCAGGAAGGGATACAGGAGTGGGATCTGGGCTGGCTGTGAGTTCAGTGTTTCAACAGGAGGTTGGCAGGGGGTCCACAGGGAAGGACAGCGCCAGGATGAGGATGCTGAACTGAGGGTTTGCAGAGAACTGGAAGAACGTCAGCCCCAATTAAATCACGTGGCCCTCACCCAAGAGCCATCATTCTCAAGAGGCATCCCTTGTAAAGGAGTCAACCCCACACTGGCGGCTGGGCTGTGCCCTGTTAGAAAAGAAAGAAAGGCACAGAGAAGCCACTTCGGCTGTTTAACACCCTTCCTTGGGGCCTGGGCTTTCCCTTAACTGAGGCCAGTGGGATGGGGGCCTCTGGGGGAGGAGAAAAGGGGAAGGAGGTGTCTGGGGACACAGGGGCGGGGCTAAGAGCAGGAAATGAGCTGGGAACCACCATCACCCTCCCTCTACTGCAGGCACACAGAGCAGCAGCCCAGAGCAGAGAACAAAGAGGAAATGACAGATTGGGGTGGAGGGGGGGGAGAAATCATGCCCTTCTTTGGGAGGAGGTCGAAGTACCAAAAAACAAGCTGGGCTGGGCAGTCAGGATACCTGCGTTCAATTCCAAATCAAACCAAGAAATGTTTCTGAGTGTCTACTCCACACCAAGCACAGTTGGGAGCCAATGTTTTCCCTGGTCCTGCTCGTTTCCAAGCGCCCTCCAAGGTAACTCAGGGAGGATGCTTTCCACAGACAGTCCTCACCCCCATCCTCCTTTGTACCCTCTACCCCCATCTTCACACCAGGCCTCAGACCATCTCTCTTACTGTTCTGGTGTTCCCATTTTAGCAGCTTCTCCCCTCACCTTCCACTTTGAACCTGTTTCTCCTTTGCACAGGGAAAACCGGAGAATCAGAGAGACTGGGGGAGGAGACTGTCCCCACCCTGCATCTTCACCTGTGGCCCAGCAAGGCTGCAGAGGGATCAGAGCCCCATAACCTCGTCTCCTCCAACCAGGAAACACCCATCCTCCCCATGTGCCATCCTCAGGCTCTCCAGGGGCCCTTCTCCTGTCTTTTTTCATTCAGACCTAAGGACCATCCATGCCCCTTCAGCCACTCATCTCCTGACCCTGTCCCTTCAGCCTTCCTCTCCTGTCCCCCAGCTGTCACCTCCTCACCTCTGCTTCTTCTACCTCTCCTGGGTCTCCAGTCTCTCCCTCCTCTCCTCTCAGGGCTCCCTCGGTGCCCCCATTCTCATCACCGGTCTCTTCACCCCCAGGCAGTCACTGAGCCACATTTCCTGCCCTGCCTGCTCATCAGTTGCCCGGGGGTGACCCCGAGCCACTGCCCGTCCTCCATGAGCTCCTGGAGGCTGCTTCTGTACCCTCAGCCTAGATCAGGCTGGAGAAGCTCCACGCCTCCCCCTCCGCCCAGCAGCAGCTCCGGGCTGGCCTCCTTACCCTCCTGGCCCGAGTGCTGAAGGTGGTCCTGCAGGTCGCACCCAAACACCCGCTCCTTCGAGCTGCCCTTCTTCTTCCCTTTCTGCCGAGACTTCATGGCCGGAGCCCCAGGGCTCTGGCCCAGCCACCTCTGTCCCCTAAGACCTTTGCCCTACTAGTCCCCCATGGGATCCCAAGCCAGCCTCTGGGCTTGGCCTGGCCCCAGGGGGGCAGGGCTCAGAACTGGGGGTGGAGGGTGGCCTGGGCAACGGGCAGCAGCTCCTGCCTCTGGGGCCCCGGCCACACGGAAGTGGCTGTGGAAGAGGAAGCTGCCAGGACCCCGGCAAGAAGTTGTGTCTCGTGGCGGGGCCTGGCACTCGCCCTTCTCGCCCTGCTCAGCCCTGGGGGCCAGGAAGCTGTGCAGCTCCTTAAACCCGCTTCCTGTTAGAGCATCTTTGCAACCACAGAGCTGGGGTGGGGGAGGTAGCTGACATTCACATCCTCACCCATTGCTGGGCCTCCACTCATTGGTCAACAGGAGGTGATGTCAGAGCCCTGGGGTGGGTGGTAGCGCCTGGGGCATGAGCAGGTGACTGACACCCTCGGAGACCAGAATTCTGGGGTCTGAGGTGGAGACCCGAGACTTGCCTAGGAGCAGAGCAACACAGGGCTGTGCAAGGCATACCCAGGAGGGAGGACGGCCAGGCTTTGGCCCTGACCGGCCTGTAGTCTCAGTCAAGTCACATTACTTTGCTGAGCCTCGGTTTCAACACATATAAAAAAATGGAGAGTGGACTAGATGATCTTTAAATCTTTCCAACTCTAACATTCTGTGGAACTCATTTGAATTTTGGGTTCTTTGACTGTAAAAAGTTACACTGTTGTCTACTTTCCAGGCCTGTTGTAGTGAGACTCCAATACAATACAGGATATAAAATACTGACAACTAAGGCACTGCCTATCTTGGAAGGGCTTACAGTTCCACTGCCAACCTCGACTCTCAGAGATGGCTGAAGGTCTTGTGGAGGCCGTTTCTTTTCCCCCGTCCCCCCTAGTTCCAGGCAAACTAACTCCTCCCCTACTTGGGACCACAAGGAGGATGGTGCTGAGACAGAGGGCACTGAGGTTCAGGACTTACACAGTCCAGGGAGCAAGACAGGAACCGGAAAGGACAGGTTTTATCTGTTTATTTAAAAACAGAATATCTTTTCTATGTACAAATATGAACATATTTACACAAAATATACATACTAGAGTTCCATATCTTCAGGTTCCGCATCCAAAGTCCTGGGCTGGCTGGAGAGCAGGGGATGAGAGTCTCTCCTTTGGTCCAGAAATCCAGCAGAGTTCAGGCTGAGCAGGGTTTGGGCACTAAATCTAGATATTCTGGTTGAATGTATTTGGGTGGGGCAGGCAAAAATGGACCTTATCTAATCCCAACCAGAGAAACAGCTGGAAGTTAGTGACCCAAGTTAGTAACCCTGAGACCCCTGGGGAAAAGGAGACATTCTTGCTCCCAGCAGCTCCTTCACCTCCCTTGGTCTATAATCACTATTCTCTCTCCCCTACACCACAACCAAACCAGGAGCCCTTGTCACCAAGTCCTAGCAGCCCCCCACCAAGGGATCACAAACAACTGTGGATACAACTAAGAAAACATGAGGCTAAGGGAAGAGCTAAGGAGCCCCTAGGGTCAAGGACTCTACCTACCCTCCCATAGCCAGTAACTGAGGGGCGCACACCCCTCCTTCAAACTCTATCAGCTCTTAGGCTCCCTCCCAAGAGCCTGCCTAGATTAAGATGCCTTAGATGGAGCACCTTTCAGAACCACAGGAATTAACCCCCTGGGGTAGGACCTGAGCAAGGTCTAGCTTTGCTGAATTCTTGTGTAGGCTGATGTCACTTTAAGCAGTCCTTGCAATAATAAATGTCCAGATGAATCAAAAGTTTATAAAAAGTCTTTTCTCTTATTAATGCATTTGGGGCAGTAGTCCTTAAAGAAGCTCCACTGTGCAGGTTTATGTACAACAAATATGTACATGCAGCAGGCCCAGAGGCCACCAGAGGGCAGAGGGTTTCTTCTGTAACAGTTTGAGCCTCTGGCCGACCCCTAGGCCCGCTGCTTTACACTTGCCCTGACAGCTCCCAAGTGGTGGGAGCCCGGCTCCCGTACTCAGGAGGCCAGATTCCAGCTCCAACTATGCCCGCACACCTGGACCTGGCCCACAGTCTCCACCTCCCGCCTCCAACCTCTGCATCATTAATACTGCTCTGGGGTCTGAGGAAAACACCTGCGTTTTACAGGCAAAGGTCACACAGCCACACGACACATGCACCGATCCCCTGTGGCGTTCCCCATGCAGCCACTGAACCCTGTGGCACACACACCACGGTTCACTTGGACTCTGACGTGACAACACAACGCACACTGTGGGCACGGTCACCCCTCCACGCACACACAGTGCACACTCAGACAAGTACTAATGCACACACAGTGACCTGCACACACTGTGGGAGGGACTCAACAAGCAGAGCCCTTCCGTCATCCAACAGAAGGACCGGAGGAAAAGGTCGAGCAGTCAGTGGGGTGGGGAGCATCTTCCTCAAGAAATGAGGTGTGTAGGGAGGCTCCCCGGGGATGAGCTGAAATCTTCCATGTCAGCAGAGGGAGCCAGGCTTAGGGGACGGAGGCAAGCCTGGGTCAGACCAGGTGCCCCCGCCCATTGATGTAGATGCCATTGCCCGTGGGCTTGGCCCGCAGGGTCCCATTCTCCTGAACAAAATGGTTCATGGCCTGTTTGATGCCTTCATCCTGATCTTCCTCCTCCTCTGTCCGCCCAGAGCCTGGAGACAGCAGTTCAGTCTGTGTTTCAATCTCCCTCACTGTGGTCAGCGTGGAGTAACTGCGGCCCTCTGCCTCTTCGCTCTGGAGACCGAGGGCGGAGGGCAAGTCAGGAACCAAGGCAGAGCAGCCAGACGTGAGGGGGTCGGCTGGGGCACGCTGGGGTCAGAGGTCAGGCACAAGCAGGGTTTATGGTTGCTCAATGGCTCAGAGATGGGGGGCCAGGAATGAATGTTAGGCCTGGAGAAGGGGAGACTAGAGAGCAAAGGCACAGCGGGGCAGGGAGGGGATGGGGTGGGGCAGCGTGAGTCTGAGGTATCAGGGACCGGTGAAGGGGCAGGTGACGCACCACATCTGGGACCCGGAGAGGGGACTGAGGAGAGTGGTAGGGACGCCGGTGGGGCCGGGGGCCTCACCATCACAGAGCAGCTACTGTTGTCCTTGAGACCATCAGGGTGGCCCTCGGCTCTCAGCCCTACACTCTCCTCCGGCTGCAAGGCCCGCACATGGGGGAGGAGTCAGAACAGGGCTCAGCCTCTTCACCTCTGTCCTCCCCCAGCCTCTTCACCTCTGTCCTCCCCCAGCCTCCCCCCAATCACCTCCCCCCCAACCTGACCTGTCCATTCTCTCCTCGATGCAAACATCCTCACTTCCCCCACCCCTACCCTCATCCCACCCTAATCCCACCCTGAAACCAGTGCTGATGGTGGCTTCCCACAGCAACCTCGAAGGGGGTTGCTGAAGGGGGCCTCCTGAAGGAGCCCAGCAAACCCAGAGCAGCTCCAGACCTGCCGGGGCTGAGTCAGCGGCCAGACCTGGGGGCGGGCTGCGCTTCTGGTCCGCAGAGGGGCCCCGGCCCCAAGAATGCATCCAACCTTGGCACACACCTGGTTCCTGGGGTCCGAGTGATGGGAATGCAGCCTCCGGATGGAGTTCTCCCTGGTCAGGGTCAGCTCCTCCTCACTGGGAAGACACCCCCTGGTCAGGAGCTGAGGGTAGTGGTAGCCTCCCAAGGTGAACCTAGCCTGGCCAAGCCTATGTGAGCCGGGGCTGGAGGGTGTGGGCGCTGGGTTGTCCCTGCAAGTGCGAGTGAGTGGCTGTAGGTGGCGGTGCGGCTGCAGAGCGTGTGTGTGCCCCTGTGATACACATGCATGTGGATCTGACCCTCACTCAGGCAGTGTGGCTCCCCTCATCCAGCTGCGACCCAGGCCCCAAGGCCCTTCTCACCTCCCAGAAGACTGGCTCTGCCTACCTCTGGTCCACAAGCTCCTCAGATGTCAGGCCGCCCAGTCTCCTCTCGCTCCTCGGTCCTGGCCCACCTCCTGCTTGCCTCCCCTTTGTTCCCTGCTTACCTCCCCTTTGTTCCCTGCTTACCACCTCTACCCGCCCAGGAGTGGCCACTACTCACTATTTCTGGGTCATCTGCTGGGCCTTGCGTCGATGGTATCGGGACATGAGCACCACCACCACCACCAGAAGGCAGAACAAGAGCGCGGCGATCACACCCACCACCACCACGGAGGCCGACACCAGATCCACCTGCTTCCCCGTGGTATCCTGGGGGTCTGCTGGAGACAGGCCACTGTCTGAGGCCGATGCCCAGATCCCTGACCGGCCCCCGGACTCCACAGCCCCCCACGCACTGTCCACACAAAACACGTCCCAGGACCACCCCCTCAGCCTGGCCCTCTGCAAAATACATGCAGTCCAGCCCCCTCCAAATAAATACTCTCCCAATTCACTCTCTCTGTCTTGCTCCCTGTCACCCGACCAGGCCCTTGGCCCAGGTCCCAGCCTCTGCCCCAGTGCTTACCAAGTACATCCACATCCACCTGAGAATCCCTTGAGGAGAGCTCATTGCTGACGTGGCAGACATAGGTGCCACTGTGCTCAGTGGTCAGCGGGGGGAAGGCCAGGGTATCTCCTTCTGCTTGTACCCCACTGGGCAGAGGCCCGTCCAGCCTGGAGGACAGGGAAGCTGATGGGTGCTGGCTGGGGAGGGCTGAGACTGCCATGACCCAACGTGCCCGGGCAGCTCTCCACCTCCCTCCCCCATGACGTCACCCAGAGCCACCGGCTGTTCCCACGGTGCCCCTCCTTCCCCTAGGCAGGTCTAGGCAGAGGTCCCTTCTCCCTGCCGCCCAGCCTGACCCAGGCACCCACACACACACTTGGGGAAGATCCACACGCCTGCCGTCCCACAAGCTCCATAGGCATCACGTCATCCCACACTAGGTACCAGGTCCACACGGTATATAAAGTCCACACAACAGGACTGTCCCTTCCTATCGGGGCTCAGATGTACTTGGACAATGTGACTGCATGCCCCAGCACCCACGATGTTTCATGGCAGGATACATGAACACAGCCCCAGGCACAAGGCCACATGCATGGCTCATCTTCTCACATGTGAGCCTGTCATGGGCTCACACACATGTGTCCCTGACCCCTCCCTGATTGTCTGGACATCTCAGACCCTGAAAAAAAGTCAAAGAACTGGCAGAGATGGGTGGGTGCTTCTGAGGTGCTAGCAACCTGGTAGTGACTATAAGAGTGTTAGTTTCACAACAGTCACAGTCAGCTGTATCTTTTTGTCTTATTCACTTTAGGCACTTACATAAATATATAAAGTATGAACATTGAAATGCTGTATTATATTTCACAATTTTAAAGTTAAGGAAAAAAAAGCCAAGGACTTATCAGCTAATTTCCTGCCAATTACCACGTATCCTACACTCCTAGGTGCAGGGCAATAACAATGTTTGGTGACCATGCATATTCTTGTATTGGTTAGAACATGTGCCCTAATTTATTTGGGGTTCAGAATATATTGTCCCAGCCCACGGTGAGTATGTGCTGGTCCTGAGGGAAAGACCCTGGTCCCAAGCTAGGCCCTTACCGTGTCCAGTTGTACGAGGGAGGAGGCTGCCCTTCACTCAGGCACTTGAGCATAGCTCCTTCTCTGCCGACCTGCCACAGCTTTTGGTCTTCAAGGCCCCTCACAGAGGCCTCAGCAAGGACTGGAATGAAAAGTTGGAGGAGAAAGAATGGAAATGATACCTTTGATCATGCTCTTCCTCAAAGGGTCCCCGCCCCAGGCCCCACTTTGCCTGGAATAGCCTCCCCCTGCCCTTCTCCTTCTTACTCATCTGTGGCCAAAGCTAGCCCAGCCCCGCCTTACTGACGGCTCCCTCCCCTCTCTAAGTTCAGAGAGTCCACATGGGTTTACCTGTGCAATGAGCCTATAAGTCCCTCTGCACAGCAATGTGGCACACCTTTTCTGAATCCCCCGTGGTCCGTAGCATAGCGCTAGTCACAGAACAGGTGCTCAGCAAACACTCCCTGATTCATCAAAGGCTTAACCGTCCTACTAGTTCATTCATTTCTTTTTTTTTTCTTGGCTGTGTGGCGCAGCTTGTGCGATCTTAATTCCCCGACCAGGGATCGAACCCGGGCCTTTGGCAGCAAAAGCATGGAGTCCTAACCACTGGATCACCAGGGAATTCCGGTTCATTCACTTCTTTCACAGACATTTGTTGAGGACCTACTTTGTGCCAAATGCTGGGTTAGTATGAGTAGAAAACATTGCTATCCTCCAGAGAGGCTCAAAGTCTAATGCCAGGAAAACAATATCGACTGTCGACCGAGCACCTTCTATGCACTAAGCGCTAAGCGAGAGGCTCTGCATTCGTTCAGAGCCCTGTAAAGTTGACATAATAATACTCCTTTTGCTGATGAAGAAAATGAACCTTAATAAGATTGAATAACAGCTGGTAAGCAGCAGAACTAGGGCTCATCCCAAGTCTATCTGTCTTCAAATCCTAAACTATTTTACAAAATGCTTTTAATTCCATGTTTATATCTGACTCTCCCAACAACCCCTGAAGCAGGGCCAGCTCCTTTGTAAACAGAAGGACACGAGGTCAGAGTGATTTGCCAAGGTCACCTGGGATGGGCTCCAGGTCTTCTACCTTGGACTGGTGCTCTCTCAGCCATACAAGGTGGCCTCCAGGACCCAGGCTGGCCAGACTGGTGTGGCTTAGGGTCTCTCACTATCTCACCAATCCCCTTGGAGCCCATGGGGGCGCCCTACCCAAGATCCAGGTACTCACAGGCCACTTGGAGGATGTGGGTGATCCTTTGGTCCTGGAGCAGGCCAGGGTGCGACACCACGCAGGTAAGTGGCTGTCCATTCATGCTGCGGCTGGGCACCAGATGGAATTCTGAAGTGACAGCAGCTGAGCGAGAGTGCGTGAAAGAGCGGCTGGATGTTGTGCCCTTGACCTCTGTGTCCCAGGTCACGCTGGGGGCCGGGCTACCCTCTGCTGTGCAGGAAGCTGCCAGTGTCAGGCCCTGGCCCTCTTCTAGTGCTGGACCAGGATTCAGCGAGGGCAGGGGAGGCACTGCAGATGGGGGGGAGGCAGAAATCACAACCTTCACAACCCCTGTCAGGAGGCCCTGCCCCATCCCAGTTCAGTCTTGCACAGGTGCAAAGTTTCAGGCCCCTTTTTCTTCTTTTATTTCATCAACAAAGATGCCCGGTGAGTGGTAGCATTTCAGCGGACTTTGTACCTTTCTCCAATGCTTGAATTTTTTACAATGAGTACGGGTCATTTTTAAAATAAAAATAATGAAGTAATTAAAAAACTAACCAGATAACATCTATATAATACTAATAATAGCCATCATTTATTAAGCACTTACTATGTGCCCAGAATTGTGCTAAACACTTTACAAGCGTTGTCTCTTTTAATCCTGTCAACAAACGTGAAGTAGGTGTTACTCTCTGTATTTTACAGCTGAAGAAACTGAAGCTCAGGGAGGTTAAATGATTTATTCCAGATCAGTAGCTATTAGGTGGTGAAGCCAAGATCCACACCCAGATTTTTCTACCAAGGCTGGTATTACTAACTTCCATGTAGATAAAGGGAAACTATAAAGGCCTTTATTTATTTTTATCTTCATAACATTAACAGTCCAAACACAGAATGGAAAAGACTTAACTTGACCATAAGTCTAGGGCATCCGTGCAAAGTGGTGGTTTAAAAGGTGATTGTGGTCTCCAACCACATTCACTGAAGGTCCAGATCAGGAAAGGTCTCAGCCCCACTGGTCATGCACAGCCACACTGGTCATAGCTGGGTCTGCATGTCCACATCTAGGCACCACATTCTAAAATCATGGAGCCCAGGGTGGTGAGGGAGGCTCTGAATGAGTGTCTTTAGTAGAACTGTTGCAGAAACCTGTAAGTTTAGCTTGGAGAAGAAGAGACTTGGGTGGGGCATGACAGAGGTCCTCAGCTGGTGGAAAGGCTGTCGTGCAGAAGGGAGAATAAGCTTGTGCCATCTTGCTGGGGTGGGTGAAAGCAACCGAGAGGGAGATTTCAGATCAGCAGAAGGAAGAACAGCCTAATACATGGATTCTTCCCCAAGCCTGACCAAGCAGTATCAAGCTTTTGGGGTCACTTGGAGAGAATTTCTGGATTGGAGTGAGGGGGGGTGGCTAAATGAAGCTCCCTCATGCCTACAGGGCCCCACCTCTTTTTCCTGTTCCGCTTCTGCCCGCTCCATCTCTGCAGTCTCCATCTCTGCATCCCCCCGCCTCCAGCTTCTGCCCTCCAAGACCCGGGGCCTGAGGACCTGGTGCTTCTGCACACACAGCACCCCCGCCCCCATGCCCAACGGGCCTCACTTACCCAGCACGCGGAGCCGAAGCTGCGCCTGGAAGCTGCCGGCAGGGAAGGTACTGACGCGACACTCGTACTCGCCCTCGTCCGCCTGCACCGCGTTGCGCAGAAGCACCGCACCGTCCAGGGGGTTCCTTGGGGGAGGCGGCTGTTCCACGCGGCCCTCGTAGGCTGAGCTCACGTACAGCCCGTATTTAGAGTTCAGAAGTGCCAGCTCCTGGCCGCCCTCGCCCTCATGCACACGAGCCCATGCCACTTGCTCCACCTGCTCGCCCGGGTCCCCTCGGTAGAAGCAGGGCAGTTTTGCGTCCTGGCCCAGCACCACGGTCACCAAGTCCGAGGTCTCCAGCTCGCCCGCCGGGCACCGACCTGCAGGGGGGCAGACAGAAGCAGCCAGGATTAGGGGCGCTGCCAGAGCCGGGGGAACACTTAACCACAATGATAATGTCCGCAAAGGCAGCGCGGAACTCCTGGAGCACTTTATGCTTGCAAAGCACGTTCAGTCCATTACCTCATTAGATTCACAAAACATTCCCAAGAGGCAGGTGTTATTATCGCCGTTTAACAGATGAGAATACTGAGACCCAGAGACAGGAAGTGACTTGCCTAAGGCCACACAGGTGGTATGTGGAAGAGTCATACCCTCTCTCAGCCCAGGATTGTATCCTGAGCAATTGTAAAGTGGGGGCTATAACAGGAGGAGAGACCCAGCCTCTGCCCTCAGGGAGCTCCGGGAAATGGATTTTGTGCACACAAAGACGGGAAGCCATGGACAAACTTTCACAGAAGGCTCAACCTACCAAGGGGGGGAAAAGTGAATGCTTTCAGAAAGTGTGGCCAGGAACCAAGGCAAGGGTCGAGAATAGTTGGTGTCTGGGATGGGGCATGTAGTGTAGGAAGGGTCCAAACCAGCAGGCCCTTCGGAACAGTCTTTTCATGGCTTTAAGATGAGAGACCTGGATTCCCAGAGAGAAGAAGGTATTCTATGTGGGAGGAAGGGCATGAACCAAGGCTCAGAGATAGGAATGAGAACGTCACCGAAGACAGAAAGGCCCCAGGTCAGAGGCCCAGAGATACGAGGTCAGCACAGACACACATGACAGGGTCAGAACCGTGAGCCAGAATCGGAGGACCAGAGATAGGGACCAGTGACAAAAGGCGAGTGTTTTGTGCATCGACAAGGAGCAGTATGAAGCACTCAGGGGTATCTATCATGTAGCCTTATCTGCAAAGAAGGATGCATTTCCTGCACTCACCGAACCTGAGCTTTATTCTGGAAGAGGAGATACGTGTGGAGACAGCTATGAGACACTTGTGATGGTTTCTGATTTAGTTCTTAGTGGTGTGTTGCAGGTTAGTCGTGGGATGGGACAGTCACAGTGGTCCCGAGTCACACAGGAGGGGCTCATGCATGAGTTGGGCAGAATCAGTAGGGGATGAGACCTGGAAAGGGGTCCCAGGTAAGGGACCAAGGTGGGCGAACCCCAAGGAGGTGGAGAGGCTGGCTGGTTCAGGAAGCAGAGAGGAGAGGACAGAGCTAAGGCAGAGCAGGAAGTGGGACATCTGGTCAGAGAAAAATCACCCAGGACCTTCCATACCAGGCAAAGGAATTCAGATTTGGCCAAGATGACATAGGCAGTCCCTAAAGCATGAAGCCAATGGGCATGTGCCCTCAGACTAGAAAGTAGGGAGACTGGGGACAGGAGACCCACTAGGACCCTGCAGCTGCCATCCTGCACCGTGCTGCTGAGAGGACGGGACAGTTCCAGGGGAAGTTTGGCAGGATTTGGTCACTGAGCAGAAAGAGAGAGAAAAGTCTCAAAGACAACTCCTGGGTTTCTAGGATAAGTAACTTATGAGGGAGGCGTGGCCGGGGAATCTCATGGCTGGGAAGAAAGAAATTTGGAGTTGTGGAATAAAGCGTGTGAAACACAGGGCTGGGGGCTGAGGCTGCAGACAGGGTGAAGGCTCTCTGGGATGGCAAGAGCTCCTTGCGTTGGAATGCATGTCCAGCAATTCCCAAAAGTTCAAAGATCCTGCCTCTGGCCAGCACTTCACACACCCTGCTGGCCCTCACCTTGCTCCCACCCGGAGCTCCTGCTGGAATGCCCTCCTCCCTATGTCTGGCAGTTCCTAGTCATCACTGTCTGGGTAACTCCTACTCATCCTTGAAGACTCTGCTTAGACATCACTTGCTCCTGGAGTCCTCCCTCCCCCCACCCCCACCTCAGGCAGAGTGAGGTGCCCTTCCTCTGTTCTCCTCTAGCTCCCTGCTTTGACCCATCGTAGTACTTTATACCACAGATTGTATTTGCTATTTTCTTGTCTGCCTCTTCCACCAGATTGAGAACCTCAAGAGTATAAACTCGGTCTCACATCACATATGGAAACACGGTTTCTGATTTAGTGCTCAGTGGTCTGCATTCCTGGCACATAATTTGTGCTCAGTTAATGTTTATTGACTGACTGGCTGAGTGAATGGGTGCGTGAATGAACGAATGCGAGAGACAGGCGGAAGAAGGAAAGGGTAGAATGAGGAGGAATGTGCAGTCTTCGGTTGGGCTGGGCAGGGAGGGGGTTGGCATGGCAACCTTAGGCTTGCCTTAGAGACAACCTTAGAGACAGGATAGGCTGGCTACCTGGGTTCTCTGCCAAAGGAAACACCTCCAGACTGGACCTAGGGAGAAGGAAGGGGATGCAGGGCGTCAGGCATGGAGGGAGAAAGTGAAGCCCCGCTAGAGTGGACCAGAGGGTTCCAGTGAGGCAGAGCGTGGGACAGAGGAAGGGGGTCCCATGGCCCTGCTAGCAAGGGAGGAGGAAGGGAGGATACTCTTGGGAGCTGGGAGGTCCCAAACGGGACAGGACAGACCTGCAGGGCCAGATACCAGGGCCCTGACCTGCCTAAGCTGATGTTGGTCCCACCCAGCGCAGCCTGGGAGTCCAGCTAACCATCTGTACCTCTCCCAGACACCTCCTCCTGGCGCCAGAGGGAGAGGGCTGCCAAGGAAGGGCTGGAGGTGGGCTTGAGATAGGGGCTTCCCAGTACTTCCTCTGCTTCGAACACTGGTGTCCATGCAGGTCCCAGGGAGTCCAAGGCCTGCTCCACTGGAACGCTCAAACCCTTTCAAAGACTTTTTCTAGGACAATGTCAGATGGCATATTTTCCATCCCCATCCCTACACTTGCTAACCAGCTGGCCCCTCCCCAACACGAATCACTCACATTTCCCCTGAAAAAAAAATACCTTTTTTTTTTTTTTTTTGCCACACAGCGGCGTGCAGGATCTTAGTTCCCCAACCAGGGATCGAACTCACGCCCCCTGCAGTGGAAGCTCGGAGTCCTAACCACTGAATTGCCAGGGAATTCCCAAAAATACCCTCTTAGGGTACAACATGCATCAAGTCCCCAGCACATGTCTGAGTCCAATCTTCCACATCCCTACCTGTGGGTCCAAGATCCCCATGATCCCAAGTGATAAGCCCAAGCTTTGCAGGATGAAGAACCCAGTAAAATCAGAAAGTCCCTTCTGGGTGAGCTCCCCATTGTCCTAAATCCACTGTTTAGTGGGAGCATATCAGCTCGAGCAACGCCTTCCTTCACTTACACACACGTGCACACACACGCACACACACACACACGCACACACACACACACGCTGCAAGAGAAGGAAAAGAGAACTTGGGCTTGAGAATCCCTGTCCTGGGCTCAGTGAACCCAGAAGCTCATACTCCCAGGGTAAGGTAGGCCAGGACTGCCTCCCACTTCTCTCCCCCACCCAGTGCCCACACAGCATCAGCATGATGATGTCACCAGAGCAAAGGAGACACGCCGCCTGCCTGGTGAGGTCACCCTGCTGGCGTGTAGTAGCCAGGCCAGGCCCACGGACCCTTCTGCTGCAAATTGTTTCCTGAGCCTGGTTGACTCTGCTGGCTGGGCACTCCTCCCTCTGACCCTCGCCCCCTCCCCTCCCCTGCCCTCCCCTCCCCTGCTTCTGGGAGTACCAGGATGCTGATCAAGAGCCTTGGTGATTCAGCCACTGCTGCACAGCAGGCCTAGCCTCCGTCACCACCAGCCACCACCTTGCGCAAGGGAGAGAACAGGCCCAACTGGCCAGACGGGATCCCTGCCCTCAGCCTCCCCCACCCCGGGCCAAGCCCCCACGGGCCTCTTTGGGGCCCTGCCCTCTGTGTACCCTGCCTGCTCCCAGACAGGCCCTCCATTCCTGGCTTGGGCTGGCTGCCTGCTCCCCACCCTGTGCCTGGGTCCCAACTTTCCTATCTGTGTGAGGCCTGGCCTCTGATCTCCAGAGGGGCAACAGGCTGGCAGGTGCCGATGACAGCATCTCTGGGGAAGGAGGCTTTTCTTTCTGAGGAGACTGTCTCCTTCAGCATCCCCTGCTAGTACATCTAGGGGTACGCAGTGGGGTCCTAGAGATGGGCCCGTGAGTAGGAAGAAGGGAATAAGTGTGAGCCTTTTGCATCTGAACGTACATCTTTGGGTGAGGGTCTGGTGAGTCTCAGTGCTGGTTAACATGCAGGAGAGGCTGTCTCTTTGCATGAACTTGGGGGCGTTTTGCACATATATGTGTTCGTGTCTTATCTTCAGGAAAGCGTGTGTGCTTGTCTGCATCCAGAGGGGGCTATGAAATGCGTGTGTGTGTGGATGTGCACACATAGTAAATATTTTGATGTCGGTTTCTCTTGGCTTCTGCATGGCTGTCTGTCTCAGCTGCCTTAGGCCAGTGGTGTGTCGCTCGGCGCCTTCGTCTCTGCACCCGTTTGGAGTGTCGCCCAGGCAGCCCTCCCCACCCCACCCCAGACTTGAGGGCAGATGCATCTCAGGTGGGGGGACCCAGAGGTGAGGTCACTGTCCCTCCAGGGTGATGGGAAATAGCCATCAAGGACTCCCCAACAGAACAAAACAAAAGCTCTCTCTACCCTTGCTCCTCAGGTTCCTACTAGAAGGACCCCCACCCTTCTCACCCCCAGCCACGCCCCCAGGCCCTCCAGCACCTCTGGCCCCCCAAGGAGGCCTCTCCCTGGGAATCTCCGTCAGGCCTCTGCTGCTGCCGCCACCAGAAAAACCAGCTCTAGCTCCAGGCCTGGGGTGAGGGTTGTCTGGTGTAGGTTTGGTGGGAAGTGGTGGGGGGAGACCCTGCCTGGGGCTAGGGGGAGGGGTCCAAGCTGTCTAGGGTCTCACTCTCCTTTGTTAACTCTTGCCTCCCCTCACCCCACAGAAGCAGCCTCCACCAGAGACAGGTGGAATATGTGGGTGAGTTTGGGATAAGAAGGGACGTGGGAGGGGAGCCCTGAAGCCCCCCATTCAGGACAGGTGATATACACAACCCAGCACTTTTTTTCTTCCATCCTTCCCGCCATAGCCTTGGCCTTGGAATGCTAAGGAACTTTGAAAACCAGCAAGATTCTCCCTCTGCATTCATCCACCTCCCTCATTTACCCCACATTGTCCTAAGCCCCCCAGCTTAGTGAGAGCTTCCCAACCCGGGCAAAGCGCCCACCACAGATTAGTGGATGGGGAGGGGGGCCACACCAATCACAAAGGGAGGTGAGAACAATGGGGGAGGACAGGCCTTGAGGCAGCCCCGGCTCTGGCCCAGACACAGCTTCCAGCACAGGTAAGTCCCCTAAACCCCCAGGGAGCCAGAGTCTGAGCCCGGCTGAGTCACCAAAACAGCCACACCGTGGGTGGGAGACCCAGAATTCCGCTTCTCCCAAACTCCTGAGATCCTAACCCCCTCCCCAGTCCTGCCAGCCAACCACCCCCCTCCCACATCTCTGCAAGTGTGGCCAGCTCTGCTCCACCCCAAATCACAACCTCAACCCAGCTCTCAGGACATGCCAGCCAGTTTTAAAGGCTAGAGGGGAGAAGGGTGGCCTGAGAACTGTGGGTAAACTTCTGAGGCCAGAGGCTCCCTGCCTCAGTGAAAGAGTGACCCCGACCCCCTCCTGCACAGCCCTGCTCCAGGGGGCTTTGTGGCTTGCCCCCAGTTCTGAACTTGACCTTCGCATTTTAGATTCTGTTCCCAGATCCAACCCCTAGGCTCCTCTCCTCCCTTCACTCCTGACTCAGCTCCCCACCCCACCCCCATCCCTTCTCTCTGTCCAGACTTTGGTTAGCACCAGGGCAAGTTTGGAAGGCCGGGAAGCCCAGACGTTCTCTCCTCACTAGGTTGGCTCCCCACGGTGGCTGACCCCCCTTCACTTTGCCTGGAGGACCCCAGGATCCCGAGGCTGGGGTCTAGAGGCTGGGACTGTGGACTCTACTATGAGCCCCTCACTGCCATCTCTGTGGCTGGGGTTCCCTTAGCCCAGCTCCCTGAAACACTGGGGTGGGACCAAGGTCAATGGGACCACAGGGCTTCCCTGGGAGTCCCCCTAGTTCTCCCCACCTTGGGCAGGGAAGCTAGCCTGCGTTTCTGGCTTCCCTGGCTTTGGGTAGATCCTACAGGAAAGGGCCTGCCCCCCTCTGTAAACAGGAGTAGAAAAGCAGGGATGGGGCCCTTCCCTTTCTAGGAAACTAACTTCAGACAGAAAGCTGGTCCTAACCCTCTGAGGAGAGACCTCAGAATTCAGAGAACCCCATGCAGGGCTCAGTTGGGCCCCAAAATAGATCTAGGAACTAGGATCCTATTGGAGGGGTATCTGTAGATTTAGGTCCCTCAGCCCCAGGGCAGGAGATGGGGAGGGAGAAGGGAGGGGACCTCACCTGGAAACTCATCCCATTAAGGAGAGACAAAGAGCTGTGGTGTTGAGGTGCCTCCCTAGCCTGGGCTCCTTTCCCCAGTCAGGGGTGGGGCAGGTCCCTGGGGCTCAGAGCTCTAATGGCCCAGGACTTGGTGGGGGCACTAATTTGCAGCAGTGCAGGGGCAGAAGGCAATATCCAGGGTAAAGCTACCCTTGGTCTCCACTGAGAAATGGGGTCAGGACATTTCCCCCTTCTGTCACCACAGCCAGACGCACCACCTCTTCCAGCACCCAGCACCCACCTTCAGTTCAGGGCTGGATATTTACGCAGCCACAGGCTTTCAGAGCTGGAAGGCCTATAGGGATCATCTGGTTCTACCTCTTGGTCTACTGAAGTCTAGTTTCTTAGTTGTCCAAGGTCGTGTAGCAAATTAATTGCAGGAAAGGGACCAGAACCCAAGACTCCTGACTTCCCAGCCCAAGGCTTTTTCAGAGACAAGAAACACTCTAGTTTCCTGGGGGCCATTGAGGAGATGCCTACAGAGGAGCCAGAATGGGGGTGGTAGTTAGGTGGGCGCATCTGATCCTCGGGCTAGGAACCTGGAGTCTGAGTTCCAGCCTTCAGAGCACCCTCCGGCTCCATGCAGGTTATAGCAGTAGATCATGGCTCACTGGGCACCAACTTCCCTGGAGCCGGGTAGCCACAGCACCTGTCCAGGCACTGGGCAAGGTTGGGGTGACGCCCTAACTAGAAGGGGTGTCCTCTACCCTTCCCTGGCTTCTCTGAAAGAAAGCGGGGATTTTGTCTTGTTCACTGCTGCATCTCCAGTATCCAGCACCCTGGCTATCCCTAGTGTGCACTCAGAGGCACTATGCTTTAATGAACTAGGAACTGGGAGACCAAGACGCTAACCCTGGTTACGCTTCTAACACTGAGTAATATTGTTAGCTCACTTGCCTATCTGTTTCTTTCAGTTTTCCCATCTGTAAAATGAGGGAGTTGAATCGATGATCTCTTTGGTAACTTCTGAGTCCTGAGACATCATGGCTCCATTCTTTAGGCGTGGGTAGATCCTACAGGAAAATGACTGCCGAGTTCCCTGGCCCCAGCAACCAGGCCCCACCCTCTTGGCCTAAGCGAGTGAGAAGGTTGTCTGGAAGATGGGAATTAAGATGTAGGGAGTAGGGGGGATGGCAGGGCTTGGAGTTTCAGTAACCTGCGATTGGAGGCTGGGCCAACAGCCTTTCCATTATAAGATCAGAGCAGAAGCAGCCCCTACCATCCACACGTCTAGACCTCACTCTCCTCCACACAGCCTTAGCTGGGGATGGAGGTTGGGGGACATCACTGCTAGGCCCTGCTGGACAACTGAGGCTCCGTCACTACTGATCCTGGGACTGGGAATCAAACTGTCCCATATAGATAAGGCCTTGTCTTTCCAAGGAGAAAGATTTCTCAGTTGCCCGTTATCCTGGGAACAGCCTACAGAATCCTACCTACCGTGGACTCATTATGTACACGCACGCACGCACACACATATACTCTCCCCCACTCTGAAGATTATAAATTCCTATAATTTTTATCTTCTGTATATACATTACACGAGAGCAATACAAGGCATCTAGTTGAGAAAATAGGGGGACAGGGGATAAACAAAAGAGTGCCCTAGGGTAGGGCACTCTAGAAGGTGCCCTACCCTAGACCCCCCACTCTTCTGAGTAACTGCCTGATTCCCACCCTGGCACCTCATAGTGTGCTCAGGGACAGAGGGGGCCAGAGAGAGAAGAGCTTCCAGCTCCCCTGTAGTCACCCAACAGTATTCTAGGATATCGTGAACAGAGGAGAAGGAGCTAGAAAGACCCTGTCTGCTCTCTGGGCATCAGGCTTCCCTCACCTTGATGACTGGGGAAACCAGCTGCAGCCCCAGTCAGCAATTCTGGGGCCCAGGGTGTAGGCGAGGGAACCTCCAGGAAAACCTGGGGTGAAAGGATCCCCACCAGTTCTACCTCCCTGGCCACCTGCAACGGGTCACCGTGTCTCTTCCCCAAGAGACAGCTCCAGCCCTTTGGCTGAGGTGGTCAGGGACCCCAGACCCAATGACCTGGCCTGGGGCTGGAAGGGGACATGAAGCAGGAGAGCTACAGTGGCTCTTCTGGGGGCACTACTATCCACTGGAGGTGGGAGAGAGAGATTGATTCCTCAGTTCAGAGTAAAAGGAAAGGGAATGTGTATGTGTGCGTGCGTGTATATGTGTGTGTGTGTGTGTGTGTGTGTGTGTGTGTGTGTTGGCTTGGGCTCAGAAGCAAGGATCCTGAAGCAAGTCCTACCTGTAAACGATGCCAGGAGCAGTAGTGGCAGCCATGCCTCAGGCCCGCACATCTCGGCTCCCAGGGACAGAGGCATCGGTCAAAAGGCAGAGCTGCCTGGTGTTTCTGAAGTTCCACCGAGTTCTCCCTGGGAGCCGGCTCTAGAGCTGGATCGGGCACCGACCCAGAAGACAGGAAGTCACGGAGTCCTCAGGCACTGCCGCGCCTGCCTATCCCACTAGGATCTCCACTCGGGGACCCGGCCCCGTTCCACCCACCCAACCGTAGCTACCCGCAAGTAGCCGTGATCGGGATCTCCGAGCTCCCCCAGAGCTGCTTCCCACGCCGCGGCCAACAACGACAGCAGAAACTTGGGAACCTGCTCAGCAGGTCAGAACAGGTGCGTCTTTGGGGGCTGGGCCTGGCGCGGAGACACGGCAGCCGCCACCCCCACAGCCTGCGCTGGCTAATGGGTGCCAGAAAGGGAGGGAAGGAGGGAAGGACCTGGGAGGTGGGATCCCATCGTCAGCTCCAGGCTTTACCTGGCAGTGTGTGGAAGGAGCTGTGGCCGGAGAGGAAAGGTGGGGGGGGGGCGGGGGGGGATAGGGGCTGGGTAGGAGAAGGCCTGGTGTGGCTCAAAGAGGGAGGCGCCAGGCCAGGAGGAACAGGGGCAAGGCCCTTGTGGGTGGAAAGGAACCCAAGCATCCCAGCCAGCCTTGCTGTCTTCCCCCCGGCCTTGCCGAGTTCCCCAGTCTCCCAGAGGGGTTCAGCTTGGGAGCCAGAATCAGAGAAGGCCAGAACTGAGGACAGTACTGGCCCAAATACCTCATCCATCAGATGAGAAAACAGAGGCCCAGAGTGAGGAAGGGGCTTGCTGGAGGACACACAACTTAGGTGGTATCCCTACATCCCTATCCCTGAGGCAGGGAGTTAGTTCAAAGACCCCTCAGATGGAACTTAAGCGAACCCCCCCCCCCGCTTCACCCCTACCCCACAGAGGATAAGCCAAGGGATTGACCGAGGAATTAACCCCACAGATTCCTGGCCTCCCTAGCAGGACCCTCTCTCAGCATCAACACCTTCTCATTACTGGCCAGAAGTCCCCAAAGTGAGTCAGCACTACCTGAGTGGAAAGGGGTTCCTTTCCACCATCTCCATGGTCATTTTATACATTTATCCCATGGTCATTGGACAAGCCACATGTCCGGACTTTGCAAGGACAATCTTTTTTTTTTTTTTTTTTTTTTTTTTTTTCGGTACGTGGGCCTCTCACTGCTGTGGCCTCTCCCGTTGCGGAGCACAGGCTCTGGACATGCAAGCTCAGCGGCCATGGCTCACGGGCCCAGCCGCTCCGCGGCATGTGGGATCTTCCTGGACCGGGGCACGAACCCGTGTCCCCTGCATCGGCATGCGGACTCTCAACCACTGCGCCACCAGGGAAGCCCGCAAGGACAATCTTGATTCCAAATACTCTATCCTTATGTCCCTACAGGTGTACTCAGACCTGTAAGACCACATGTTTCCGTGTTGGATGCATATAATGTAACCGCCAAGTTACACAAAAACTTATTGGCCTAGCTGGGATAGCCAGAGGAGGGGGCAGACTCTGAACCCCCTGAAAATTGAGGGATGGGGAGGGGCAAGATTGCTGACATACTGGAGCTAAAAATATATATACAGGTAGACAGGAGAGAAGAGAAGATACATACGGGTTAAAATCTTGCAGTGGGATCCTTTTGTCTGGAGAGGGGCAGGAAGGAGGGGCCGGGAACAGCAAGGTGGGAGGTCATTTCAGGTAGAATATTTTCCACACACACACGCACCCCCACCTCTACCTGTCAAAATCTTACTCATCTTTCAAAACTGACCTCAAGTGCCACATCTTCCATGAAGCCTTCTCAGCTCCTCCCACCTAAAATTAATCTTTCTCCCTTCTGTTCTTCCTCAGCCTCTGCTAGTCCCTTTATTATAGTCTGTGTACTCATAATTTGTGCACATCTTATCTCCTTAACTAAATTGTAAGCTTCACTTCAAGAAGCAACAATTGAAGCCTGCTGTGTGCCAAGGATTCAGTAAATGTGTTAAATTGAGGGACAGGACGAGAGCTGTAGTCTGTGAACTCCTGGAAAGTCAGGCTTGTTTTATAATCTTGTCTCAGTCATCCATGCTAGGACAGTCCACAGCACTTAATGGAGACTGAATACATTTTTGTTGAAGGCATGATGTTATGAACGGAAAAGGCGGTCAGATAGAGGAGTGGAGATCCTGACTCTCCTGAATCTGGTTAGTGACCCAGACTTTAACCCTGCCTCTGGACCGTGACCCCAACTCTCTCTCTCTAGATCCCGAATCTCAGCAGTGTCCATGGTAGTGACCTCTTCTTGGAGGGCTGTTTCCCACAGGTCGGGGCCAGGCCGAATGCCAAAGCTCCTGTTTCTCTCCACCTCCACTTTGGTGAACCCCTTCCCCTCTTCGGGACTCACATCCCACCTGTGCCAGGGAAGCAGCCCCACCCCTATGCTGCTTTGAGATCCACCGTGGCAGGGGTGGGGTAGAGCAGGGGGGAATGGGAGGGAGGAGCGTCCCATGTTATAATTATAATCATCAAACCTTGGATCCTATCGCGTGATTTCAGAGAAACTCCCTTCTTTCCCACAGATTCACCCCTCCTGGTCCAGGAAACCACAGGAGAAACTGAGGCACGATGGTAGGAAAGCAGTTAGATCAAAAGGTGGGTATCCAGTTCCTATATCTCCTTCAGCCTTTTAGCTCACAATACATCCCAGTACTGCCAGTCAGGAAGTCTGTGAGCCTCTGGCTGGAACCCTCAGTCACCCACCCACAAGTCCAGCCATGTGGAGCATGGAGGCTGGACGTTCCAGAGGTGTTAAGTCCAGGCCGTGCCAAATATTTTTTCATGGGTATGTTCAGGTCCTATTAGACCCCAGAGGTGGCCTTGGAGGGAGGGCTATGTGTACCACTGGGCCTGAAAGGGAGCGCTTGGGCCAGGCAGTGATTCCAGCCCTCTGCTCGAGGTAGGGATCTTCCTCCCCCTTATCTAACAAATATCGGCCTCCAAGTCCCCCTGCCCCCTGTGCCCTCAGTCCCGCACATCTCACAAGGGCCATGCTCTTGGGGAATACGCCCTCATCCTTAGGCCTTGCCTTCGCTCTTCTGGGATGAAGCTTGCAGAAGGCAAATGCCAGGGTTGGGGCTAGAAGGAAATACTGGCTGGGGAAGACTTTCCAGACCAGTGCCTGGTCTCTTAGGTTCTGTTCTTTCTTCCTCAGTGAACCCCCATTCCTCTCATGCCTCACTACCTACCCTCCTCCTACCTGCATTCTGGGCCCTAAGAATGGGAACAATTCAAGTCAAGACAGAATCCTTAGCATGTAAAGTGTCTGAGTGGCACCACTGCACGCAGGCCTGCATACCTGAGTTCATTCGACAGACATTAGGTAAGCACCTCTTCGTGCCAGGCCCCAGGGAGAGGACAGAGACACATAATACATGGTCCCTGCCTTCAAGGAGTCCTCAGTTGGGACAGGCAGACACGTAAACAACTATAACATGCTATGTCCCTCCATCACGTGTTGGCTATATGTCTCTGTATGTATATATGCCGTGTCCATACCCGGGGCTGTCTCTATGTGCATAACCGCAGATGTTCATCACCTGCGTGTATCTGATCATCCACTTGTAACCTGTGTCTGTCCCCATGGCAGGCTGCACACCTCAGCCAAACCGGTTGGAGTGGGTTGTGCTGAAATTTTTGTTTGTGTCAATGGGACTTGGAGGTGAGTCAGGGAGGGACAAGGATGGGTGGGGTGGTGTGGGGGAGAAGAAGAGTGAGAGTGAGGGTCAGAGTGAGTGAGTGGGGGAGGGAGGGAGTGGGTCAAGGTGGGAAGGGCTGGGGGCGGGATATCAGGAGGATGGGTTGGGGGAAGGAGCAGATGAGAGAGTTTCTTAGTGAGTAATATCGTATTTGTCTGCAGTGAGATCCCAGGTCAAAGAGTCAGAGGCTGGCAGGGAGACCCTCGGGCTTTGGGAGAGACAAGAGTGGATAATAAATCAGAGTGGAACTCGTTGGAAGCATGGATGTGGACCAAATGTCTGTAATCCATTTCTATACAGCTTTGTTTCTCTGTGTGGTATTAAGCTATTCTTGATCTGCTCATTGCCTTGGCTTCTTTGTACAGAGAAGTGTTGGGAGGTTGACTGACCTTGTAGTGGAAGATTACTGATAGGGCACTTGATTCCATCCCCCAGGACCAAGGCTATTTCAGGTAGAAGCTTCAAGGTCCTTCTTCCTGCTCCTCCCTAGGACTCTCCTCACCCACGGAGGGCTGGGAAGCGATCCCCACACAGAAAACAGGTACTCCGGCAGCTTTTCCTCCACTGCAAATCACCTTTGCTCCCCCCACCAGCTGGAGCTTCACTGTGCCCAGTATTAGGATGGTGGCATCCTGCTTTCCAAGAGATTCCATCTAAACATTGCCATGTGCTGTGCTGTTCCTATCTGCCTATCCTGCAGGCCCACTGATCCCCAGTACCCAGCCCCATCCCTTAATGACAACCACACTTCCTGGTTGCCTAACAACATCACTTACAGTTCAGGAGGCTGGATTTGCTTGTTCCTAAAGAGTCCTGAAGCTAGAGTGAGGAAGTAGCTGAACATACGGCACATTTGGGCCCTGTATCTCAGTAGGCCACTGTGTGCAGAGCCCCCTCCTCCTTGCTCTCACCCCATGGACTCCCCAAACTTCTGTAAACACATGGTCATAGAATCAGGGACCAGGGCATGGGTAAAGAGAGAGATGCCTTATTCTTTGACCCTGTGGTCTCTGGGTAGGTTAGCACTTTTAGAAGGCTCTAGAAATAGGTCCTGGCTGGCCCAGGACAAGAGTAGGAGCCCTCGTGGAAATCAGAGTCTTCCAAGTGCTGACAAAAGCAGGAGAAAATGCAGTGGTTAGGAGGAGGTAAGAGCAAAGTTTAAGTGGGGTCCTAAGAATTTGATGAGAGAATGGATTCTAGTGAGGACCCCAAGCTGTGCTCCTCTGTATTCTCCCCATCCCTGTCCCCACCCCTGACCACAGAAAGAGCCAGGCTCCTCCCAGGGAGCTCACCTGTTGAGGAACATGCATGTAGGCAGCCCCCAAGGGCCAGCCCAACCTGCAGAGCCTGCACCACCAGGGCATTTTCAGGTAACACCTGGCCTCTGTAGTTTCTCACACTCATCTCCAGGTATCCAGCTTAGATGCTGAGGGTGTGGTTCCTCTCTAAACCAAAGACTGCCACTTCCTGGCCATCGGCTTGGGCTCCTGCCCCCGCCCAACTTGGCTTCCCTAGGGGAAAGCCTCCTGAGGCCCTGTGATCAAACGTCACCCTTGGAACAGGCCCTGGGGGAGGCAAGACAGCTGCGGAGCAGAATATGGGGCCGCAGATGGAGAAAGACACCATGAGACCCAAGGGCTGTGGAAGCCTGGAAGAGGTGGGATCTTAGGGGGAAGAGCGCAGAAGACCCCAAAGGGAGAGGGCCAGTGTTGAAAGGACTCTGAGGGAAGACGTTAGAGGAGAGGGGTAGAAGCTGAGAGGACACGAGCAGCAGTTGGGAATCGGGGGAACCAGTAGGACCTGGGGATTCTCGTAATTAGAGAGTAGATTTTCTTTTGAAATTTGTTAGCAGAGTCCTCCTTCTGTATGGCCCAGGAGTATTCACCTTTCCATCACGTCAACTCTAATTCCCTCCTTTCTCTCCACACCAGAACCCAAAGTTACCTCAAACCTGCAGCTCTGCCTGTTTCCATTATCAGTGCGCAGCACTCAGCAGGCAGGTGTAGCTGCCCTGGTCAGAGGCCAGGATGTGGTGCAGCTGTAGAGGAGCCCTAGTCTCAGTGCCCTGGGCTTTCTCTGCCTCATCCTGGAAAGCAGGGGCTTGGTCTTCAGGTTCCAAGACACCCCCAAAGCCCCAGTGCTGCAGGACTAGTTCTTGGCCTTGGCCTCACTGCACTAAGAGACTCGGACCCTGTCCTGCATCTGTTTTCAGTCCTAGAGATAGCAAAGTTGGGAGCCTTTGAGCTGAGGATGGAGGAGGTAGGTCCCAGGCTGCGGGAGAAGCAGGGATGGAAGCCGAGTAGAGCATGCCCCTGAGTCCCTTCTGAGCACCTTCGCCATACATCCCCAGATGGACTTCATGCTTTCCTTGCAGGAACCCCTGGTAACTGTCCTCCAGCCTCACCCTGAAGCCTTCCTGAACCTCAATTTTTCCATCAATTCTAGAAGTAGCATAAAAGAAGAAGGGCTAGGGATCAAGACACAGAGCAAGAGTCCCTTGCTAATGATAACTAGTGAGATAACTAACTAGTGATAACTAACTAGTCCCTCGCTCATGAATACTAGCGAGATCAGGAAGCATTGGTCCATGGGCTATAAGGAAAGGTAGAGGAACCAAGACCGGAGTCTCATCTCCCCGTGCCAGCCTGCTTCTCTCCCTGGGCCCAGGCCTCCATGCTCTAAGGTCCTCAGTGGGGAAATCCTACTCCCTGAAAAGGCCCCTTTTGTTGAAGCTCACTCAGGACCTCATCAGTAATCAATACCCTATGGCTGTGCCCAGGGACCCCAAACTGGTTCTACAGTTCTAGCATACAGCCAAAGGGGGAGAATCCTGGCCACTCCTAGAAGGTTCCAAAGCTCCTTGCAGAAAAGTCAGATGGTTGGCCCTGTCAGGCAGGAGAGAGAGGGCAGGGGCGACAGAAGGGCAGAGACCCAGAGAGAAAAACACAAAGTAGATATGGTGAGAGAGATCTCAAGGCACCGTGAGACAGGTCGAAACCTAGAGATAGATACAGAGAGGGAGAAACACACAGACACACAGATACACACACACACACACACACACACACACGAGTTATTGAAGGGGGGTAATTCAAAGAGATAAGAAACTGAGACAAAATCTGAAACAGAGACAGAAATACCTAAAGAGAAATTTCTGGACGCCTACTTGCCCACTGCTGGGATCACTCAGGTACTTCCCTCTTCCACCCTCAATTTCCACCACTCAACAATGACCCATTGATACTTTCCTACTCAATATCGCCATGTCCCTCAAAAACAAGTTTTTCCCCATCCTTACCCCACCTCTCCATCATTCTCTAACTCAACTGATTCCCACTCCCCTCCACCCCAAGGCTGCTCACAGTTCCGCTTCTCTCACCGACTACTTTTAGCTCACGTCTCAATCACGTCTCAAGATCTGGCCTCTTGAAATCTCTTTTCCTGGCCATTCCTCTGTCCTCCTGTTTGCCCACGTCCTTATTCTGGCTGAGCTGAGAGCAAAAAGCCAGAATTGGGACCAAGAAGACATGGGGCCAGGAAATCAGCTATAGGCAGAATGAACTGTGGGAAAAATGTAGAAAGGCCAGAGGACAATAAAGGAAAAGCCACAGAGACCGCCTGAAGGATGGGACAGCCTGGGAGATGTAGGCAGAGGCAATTGAGAGAGTCTTGAGAGTGTGACTAAGACCCCCCCTAGGGTCCAATTGTTGGCTTTTTGTGTGTACTGAACAATGCTGTGAACCAGGGATGGTTCCAGGGTCAGAAAATGAGGTTAAGGGGAGGAGAAGTTAGACTAAAATTTTTTTTTGTTTTTTTTGTTTTTTTGCGGTACGTGGGCCTCTCACTGCTGTGGCCTCTCCCATTGCGGAGCACAGGCTCCGGACGCACAGGCTCAGCGGCCATGGCTCACGGGTCCAGCCGCTCCGCCGCACGTGGGATCTTCCCGGACCGGGGCACGAACCCGCGTCCCCTGCATCAGCAGGCAGACTCTCAACCACTGCGCCACCAGGGAAGCCCCTAGACTAAAAGTTTTATGAAGGTTTGAGACAAGGGTGTGTAGATTTGGGGCTGGGACAGACATCTAAGACTAAGAAGCTGAGCTTCAGGGATCCTTGCTTGCCAGAAACAGCCAACTGAGGAAACCAAACTCATAGGATCACATCAGGATTCTGAGACTTTCAGAATGATCAGCCCCCACTCCCACTCCTGGACAGAGGTTGTCCCTGTGCCTTTCAGTTTTTTATCATTGACGGGGTCATTACACACCACTTATGATGCTGCCCTGGGGTGTCAAGTGTTTGTCAGACAAGTACAAATTGGCTTATTTTCTTCCTCTCTTTTCTTCTCCTTCTTCTTCTTCCCCTTCTCCTCCCCCAGTTTCTTTTCTGCCTCCTTCAAAATACGGGCTTACTTCAGACTAAACAGGGGAGGTAGGATTCCTCCCCCAGATCTATGTTTGGAGCAGCAATGGATGGACACCTCTAGCTACTAGGTGGAACTGGAGGAGGTGCAGAACTGGGAGGGGACAGCCAAGGAGCAATGTGAGGTTCAGGCTCCATGTTCAAGTGAGATGACAACTGCTGAGGACTCAGAGTCGGAGTGGCAGCTGGGAGGAGAAGGAAAACAAAGCTGGGAGAGAGGAACTGGAAAGGCCCCTGGGGTGGGGAGTTCCCCGTTCTATCCGGGAGAGGCAGAAAATGAGTCTGGCACGACAGTCAAAGACTTAAGCAAAAGCAAGAGCCTAAAATGGGCATATAGGCCAGTACGGTTAAAGCAAAATGACACCACCCACCAGGCAGCTCCTCGCTTAAATCCTAGGAGTATGACAGATCTGAATCCAGCGGTTGGGAGGTTAGCCAGTCAGAAGATTTAGGGAAAAGGCTGGCTTTCAGATTTCAGCCAAGGATGTTAGAAGTTAGTGATTTTTTTTTTTTTTTTACCATGGTCTGGAAAACTGAGGATCCTCTTTGTCAAAATCTGGGAAAGCTATAGTTGGGTGGGCAGAGACTTTCAAAGCTACTACTGGGTCTCGGCTTTAAGGTATAGGTGGGGAACAGGTCCTGGTACCTACCAGTCTCTCTAAATATGCCTTCCTGCCCATACCCTCCTCATGCTATTTTCTCTAAGGACCAAGAGTTAGGATCTGGAATGGGAAGAGCCCTGCCCTGAATTACATGTCCAGCCTCACTGCAGCTCTAGCCACTCTCTATGGCCTCCATTTCTTGGGCCTGATGGGGATCCAGTTGATGAATAGAAACCAAAGGCAAAAGTAAGCAGTCATCACTCTCATTTACAGACCAGCCCTGGGGGACACAAGTCCTGTTTCTGTCCCACCCCAGCTATGCTGGGAGTAGAAATCTGTCTGCATTTTCAGCAGTAGCTAAAACTAGTCAGCTTGGATCTGGGCCTCTTCATTCTTCACTGGGTCTTGAAGGGATAGAGTTAAGAAGAAGCTCAAGGACCTGGCTTGAATAAATGGAAGATACCAGGGAGGGGCAGGAGTTTGTTTTTCTCACTCCTCGCCTGCTTCACCCCCATCCAGCTTCTAAGACTAGGCAGCTTCTGCCCTGGATCTTATCAGGAGAAACTCCCTGACCTTAATTCTGAGTTCCAGATGCCACGGTACCTCAATTTCCTCCTGTTCTATGAGCTTATGAGACAAAAGGAAATAAGGAGTTACTCTTCCTAGGACTCAATAGTGAAAAGTTCTCCAATGCCTAAGGTATTTTCCGTCACCCTCAACCCAATCTCTCTCTCTCTCTCTCTCTCTCTCTCTCTCTCACACACACACACACACACACACACACTCACTCACTCACTCTACAATGTGCCCTGAGAGACTGGGTTCTACTACCCTCTAGTGGCCAGAAAGGGCTGTCCCACCCCGTCGATCAAGACCTTCAAGATTTTACCACGGTCTTTGGTCTGGAAGACACCTAAGGGATAAGCCAACAGCACATTTTTTTTTTTTTTTTTTGCGGCACGCGGGCCTCTCACTGTTATGGCCTCTCCCGTTGAGGAACACAGGCTCCGGACACGCAGGCTCAGCGGCCATGGCTCACGGGCCCAGCCGCTCCGTGGCATGTGGGATCTTCCCGGACCGGGGCACGAACCCGTGTCCCCTGCATCGGCAGGCGGACTCTCAACCACTGCGCCACCAGGGAAGCCCCAACAGCACATTTTATAAATGTGGAAAATAATCACTTTGAGAGTCAGGGTATAGTCGGGACCGGAACTTAAGCACCCAGGTCAGTGCTTAATCCACTTTCACTGCCTCCTCTCTGATTTTTGTCTCCCCTTCCTAGCTTATCCCTGGGGAGGTCAGAACGAATCAGAAAAACGCCCAAAACGCCAAAGCCAAAAAGGACATGGTTCCTCCTCAACCCTTGCAGAGCAACGCCTGCACCTGAAACGTCATAGTCCCAAGTGAATTCACATCTTGGATAACATGGGTCCTTCTGAGGAACTGGCTGTCCTCAGACTTGCCGAATTTAACAGACTTTCAAGATTTTTATTGACCTCGCACAGCTCCTGTCGCCATGGTGACAACACTAATTCATGGTGGCTACCCAGGTCTCCTGTCTCCACGGTAACCGGTGCTTTGCGACCTTCAGTTTGCAGCGGTCGTGCTGCAGCCGCTGCAGTGGTTGCTGGGCGACGGCGGAGAGAAGCAGGTGGCTTGAGGTGGGGACCCGGACAGGCTTCCGGTAGGGGTGTAGAGGCGGTTCCGGGGAAGCCTGCGCCCCCAGGTAGGGGTGCTCCGGGCCGTCGGCCCCGCAGCCCGCCCCTCCCCGGGCCCATGGCCGGGGCGGTGGGTGGGACAGGGGGCTCAGGCTGGACTTGGCGGCCGGTGGCGCGGGATCCGCTGCTGGCGCGGGCCTTCCATTCATGCACCGAACTGCGGGGACGGTTCTATCTGGTGGGGGGTCTCCTAGCCGGAGGAGCGAGAGAGCCGAGCAGTGATATGGTGGTCTTCGATCCGGCTGAGGGCCAGGCCGTGCGGGTGGGAGCCCGGGGCGGCCCGAGGCGCAGCCACCACGACGCGGCGCTGGTGGGCGGGCGCTGGCTCTGTGTGGTGGGCGGCTGGGATGGGTCGCGCCGCCTGGCCACAGTAAGCGCCCTGGACACCGAGCGCGGTGTGTGGGAGGCGTGGACCGCCGTCCCTGGCAGCTGCCCCCCTGCCGGCCTCAGTAGTCACACCTGTACCCGCCTCTCCGACCGAGAGCTGCGGGTGGCAGGCAGGGAGGGCGGGACTCGCACTCAGCGTCGTTATGGAAGCATCTACACGTTAAGGCTGGACCCTGGCGCCCGCACCTATTGGTATGACACCCCTTGCCCAAAACCTTTCATGCTCCCTCACTTACACTCTGGAAAAACAGCTTCGCAGGCAATTTATCTAATATCCTCACCCTAGAACCCTCCTTCCCCGGGAATCTTCCATGTCTAAGATAGCTGAACTCTTATCAATATTACCCTCCCTCTCAACCGAACTACATTTGGCACTGTCCCATGTCTCCTTTCTATCCTTGGCAAGGGGGTTGGGGAAAAGGCAGTACAGCACTTATATTTTCCAGAAAACCCAACTCAGGCCTGAATTTCACAGCTATAAGGAAGAAGGCTACCACACAGTCTCACGTTCAGGTCACTGCGCTGCCCTGCTCCAAAGTCCTGGGCCCCACCCAGGTCACCAGCTATTGCTCTTTGGGGGCTGCAACTCAGCTGAACCAGAAGTAGCTGGGCACTGGAGTCATGGGAAGATTAAGGTATTACCTACTCACATCTTGCTAAGGGTGGAAGGGGGCTAAAATGGGGATGCCCAAATCCCTCCAGACAGTCCCTTCTCTCTCCCCCAAGGAGGAACCACCTGTTGCCCCCCGTTTGATGGAACAGCTTGCAAGTCTCGTGAGCAGTGGGCAGGGGTCCCGGCAGGGGCCTCGAGGACTCCGGCATCACTCATGTTCTGTGGTTGGGCCCTTTGCTGTGCTGTTTGGTGGAGAAACTCTGACTAGAGCCCGAGACACCATCTGCAATGACCTCTACATCTATGATACCCGTGAGAAGGGGCTTAATGGTTGAGAAGGGGAAAAGGTGGGAAGATAGGAGAACCTGCAGACTACAGAAAGAAAGAGGATGGAGTAATGGCGTAGGGAGAAGGAAGATTTAGTCGACAAATTAAAGGAATACACAGAATGTTAAATTTTGAAGAGGCCCACAAATCCAGTGAGGAGAAAAATAATGAGCAAATATCTGGTCTTGTTAAGAGCCCCATGGGAGCCAAAGCGCTACTGCCTCAATAACCACTCTTTGCCCTTACCCAACAGGAAAGTCTCCTTCTCTGTGGTTCCACTTCCCCTGTGCAGACCATGGGCTAAAACGCGTGGGCCATCGGACCTGCCTTTGGAATGATCAGCTCTACCTGGTTGGGGGTTTTGGTGAGGATGGCAGGACAGCTAGTCCACAGGTTTGCATTCTGGACCTCTTTATCTGAAGAATAGTGCCAAGATACACCACCAAGCCTCTGTTTTTTGTTTGTTTGTTTGGTTTTGTTTTTTTTGCGGTACGCGGGCCTCTCACTGTTGTGGCCTCTCCCGTTGCGGAGCGCAGGCTCAGCGGCCATGGCTCACGGGCCCAGCTGCTCCGCGGCATGTGGGATCTTCCCGGACCGGGGCACGAACCCGTGTCCCCTGCGTCGGCAGGCGGACTCTCAACCACTGCGCCACCAGGGAAGCCCCAAGCCTCTGTTTTGTTGCAGACTCATAAAGCTTTAGTTATCACCAGAGCTATCTGCCTCATTTCAAATGCTGATTAAATTTCAACCTGAGAGTTAACGTTTGTTTCTGAATCTTTTGGCGGGGAGGGAAGTAAATAAGGAGGTGCATCTTTATTTGCAAGGTAAAGGATAAAATATGGGACCTAGTTTGATATTGTGAGCCATTAACCAGATGGACCCAAAACCACAAATCATATGCTTGCTCATGCCCCGTGCAAATTCTACCCCTAATACTGGGTGAAAGCTTCAGGCTAGAGCTAAGCATTCTGAACAAAACGTTTAATTAACAAAAAAAAATTTACAATAGCAGAGAAAATAATAACAATAAAGAGAAATTAGAAGAAGTGGGAATCAGGGTAGAAAAAAATGCAAAGGCCTTGGTCTCTAGGAGACCAACACTCCAGCTGAGCTGGACTTAGCCCCAGCCCCCTCTGAGTTTTCCTTGGCTGCTGGCTTGTCATCTTCCCCCATGAGACGAATATTGTGCTTTTCCCGGAATTCATTTAGTTCTTTTCCCTTTGCCTGAAGCTGCTGTGTCAGTGTCTCAATGATCTTCTGTATCTAGAGGGCAAACGACAGGGATTATGTAAGGATTTCAGGACTCCCCCCATCTGTTACAGACTATGGTTGGGGGAAGTGAAGGAGTGATGATACCTCTAACCTCAACTTTAACCAAGTATTAATAGTAGAGCCCAGACACAAAAAGTATTCCTTTCTTAAAAACAAGGTTTATAAGCTGTAGTATACATAAGAATCACCTGGGCTGCTTATTTTTAAAATGCCACTTCGTGGCTCCCATCCCCAAAGGTTCTGAATCAGTGGGTACAGGAGAGGGTCCGGGAAGCTGCATTTTAAATTAGTCTTCCAGGTGATTTGGATGCACATAGCCATGGACTACACTGTGAGAAACTCCACTCTAACCACCTCCCCTCCCCCAATTCAGCCAGAAAAGAGGCATAGTCAGCAACTCCTTTGTCTAAGGAGTTAGATGTAGCATAGCTAAAGAGCATAGGCTGATAGGCTATTTATGCTGCCTTCAACACGAGTTCCTACCCACACTTTCCTCCCCCACATTCCCTAAAGCCCTGGCCTCCCTTTCCTTACTCCTCGGTTGCCCAGAGCATCTACGCAGGGATTCTTGCTCACCTGCTCCTTGTTGTTCTCCAAGGCAGGCAGCACCTCTTTGACAGTCCGCTCCACCAGTACCCCTCCAACCATGCGGTAGCACTTGCGGGTCTCATCTACCTCCTTCAGAGTATCGATCACTAGGCTGAGGTAGGAGGACAAGGCAGGATCTGAGAATTCAGTCCCACTCTGCTGCAACCCTCTCTTACAAAACGGCCCATCCCCCCCCAAAAAAAAGGGGGCCCATCCAACTCTCCTGTTGTTTGCTTCTCCCGGCTTCCTCACCTGTGCTCATTCAACTCCATCTCCAGCTCAGCTGCTTTGGATGCCAGGCCCCGCTGTTCCTGCCGAAGGCGGTTGAAGCCAGCGATTACCTAAGAAGGTGAGAAAGAGATAAAGGTGAGAGAGGGGACAGTGGAAATGGCAGAGGGTCAACATAGGATAGCAGGCTTTACAAAGATGCAGTAGTAGACACCTATCTTGGAAAAGGAGTAGAACAGTTTGCAGTTTCTAAATTAAGTCTGGAATTCCATTCACCCAACACTGAGTGCCTACTAGGGGTGAGATACTTGCTAGGCCATCTTGCAGCTTGGTTTGGTGAGGATTAGGCATTTGTTACATAGGAATGGGGGTGGAGAGCTACTGGAGCACCTACAGTGGAGCTTAAACTTGCAGGTAAAGAGGGATGTCAGGAAAGGCTTTGTAACGAGTAACTTTTTTTTTTTAATTTTATTTATTTATTTATTTATTTTTGGCTGTGTTGGGTCTTTGTTGCTGCACGCGGGCTTTCTCTAGTTGCGGTGAGCGGGCGCTACTCTTCGTTGCGGTGCGTGGGCTTCTCGTTGCGCACCGCAACGAAGAGGAGTGGCTTCTCTTGTTGTGGAGCATGGGCTCTAGGCGCGCAGGCTTCAGTAGTTATGGCACATGGGCTTAGGTGCTCCGCGGCATGTGGGATCTTCCTGGACCAGGGCCCGAACCCGTGTCCCTTACATTGGCAGGCGGATTCTTAACCACTGCGCCACCAGGGAAGTCCCATGTAACGAGTAACTCTTGTTTGGGTCCGCCCAGCAGCCCTCCCATTAGGCAAGTGCCCCTCCTAATTCACTGGGGTTCTTGGGAGGCTACTAATCACAGGACCCTTGCTCTTTGACCACAGGGGCAGTGACCTATATTCTATACTATAGAAATTGAATTTTGGGTAGAGACAAACAGGTACAGAAGGCAGCTGGAGCTAAGACACCTATAGTTGTCCTATAAAGATGGTCCTCCATTCCTATTCCTAAAATCCCCAAAGCTGCCCTAGTTAGTGAACTCTGTGTGGCCTAGTTGTTTAATGTTCCTTTTCACAATTCTGTTCAATTCTGTGACCTACCACCGTCCTTCTAAAACACTCTTTTAAAAAAAATAATAAATAAGTTGCTCAAAGCCTGCATCTGTAGCCTCTAAACCCTAACTGATACAGGCTTCCTGAGAGATAATGCCTTAACTGAAGCCTGAAGGATGAGAACCTGGGGGTGGGGGTCGGGGGGTAGTGGTACAAAAGAAGCATAACAACACACATAAAGACCCAAAGAAGTGATTACCACCAGCTTCCTGTTCCCCAGAAACTGAGCAGAGAATTAAACAGTGTGAAAATCAGACAGGGTACTAATACCACCACCAGCATCACTTCTAGTATAGGGCTCTGATGACTGTATTTGGAAAGACAAAAGACCAGGTTTCAAGTTTTGTCTCTGCCACATTTTGGCTTTATGAACTCTGACAGACTTTTAGCCCTGTTCATTCAACCCTGGCTACACATTAGAATCATCAGGGGACCATTTTTAAAATGTGAATAGTGGAGCCTCAGAACAATTACACAATCACTGGGAGTGAGGCCCAGGCCTCAGTATTTAAAAAACGATGTCCCATGAAATTCTGATGTGCAGCCAGAACTGAGAACCACTGGGTTAATCTCTCTGAGCCTTAGTTTCCTCACCTGTAAAAGGGAGATGATACCTACTTCATAGGGCCGTTGTATCACGTGAATGAATTAATGTGAAACGGCTTTGTAAGCAGTGAAGTGCATTAATTACTATTATGACCTTCTCTCCAAACCCAAAGTGTACCTTGGACCCTCCTGGTCCACTGAGAGCAGTGAGCCCATTCATTCAAACCACTGCCAAATCTCTCACTCTCATTTACCTCATCTCTAGTCTCATTTCCATCACTGACTAACCACCTCATCTTTGCTAGGATCCCTTATCTCTAGCTCTTTCTCTCCGCAAGATTCATATACAGCTAAGATAATCCAAATGACTGTCCTGTACCACCCCTACAGCCTTTCTACTGCCCAATAAATGAAGGAATAAATTTGACTAGGAACTTGTCATTACAGCAACTTGTTTCCTTCTCCCATCCATCATCCTTTCATCTCAATCCGCTTCATCCACTCATTTCAGCAAACGCCTTGGAAATCTCACTCATCTACAAGCTGTTTTTCCTTCACCTTCATTGCCTATATCAAAACTATTCCATTTATAATTAGCATTTTCTCCACTGTCAATGTTACAGATCAAAATACTTTCCTCTAAGAAAATTCCACAACTAAACTAGACTCTAGATGTTCTCCTAGCACCCAAATGACATCCACTCTTCTGCATGTATGTCGTATTTAACACACATTAATGAACTCAGCTTAAATGTCTAAAATTTCTGAGGCCTGAACTTATTTTCCTTAGTAATTAGTATGAATCTACTTTTCAACCACCAATTTAACACAACTATGGGCAAAAAGATTTTAATTCCAACCTTTCTTCAAATACTTTTGCTAATTAACAACCCCTATTTCCTCTTGGTCCAGTTATAGAGTTTATTACAACACCAAACTAAAGTAAATATATCTAAGTGTATGAGTTATCCACAGTTCTTATGGAAAATTTCAGCCACTGATGCACTTGAAGAAAATGAAATCTCTTAGCAGCTAACTGACAACTAACTTTTAGTTAAACGCAAAATAAGCTGATATTAACCTGCCATCTCTGAGGTCTGCCAGGTAATGAAGACAGAGAGGCTATGCTCTATTCCCACATTCTTCCTCCTAAAATACAACTTACTAGTGGTTTTCTCCCCTATGGCTTGACCTAATTTTCCTTCCCTTTCCCTTATTTCGTGTTCTCCTAAAGCAGTCTGGCATGAGTAGGGATGGCCAGGTCACTGTTGACTCTCTCAACCCTATTAAATCATCTAACATATAAACATCCCTGCTGAAAAAGAATCCAATTACAATACCAACAATTTTTCCTTTTTTTTCCTCTTTTGGCAGTGCGGCACAGCATGCGGGATCTTAGTTTCCCCGACCAGGGATGGAACCCGTGACCCCTGCAGTGGAAGCACGGAGTCCTAACCACTGGACCGCCAGGGAATTCCCTATTTTTCCTATTCTAAAGTAACTTCAAGCCTTACAACTATGCAGAGCTCTTTACATTTTCATATTTGGCATGTACAAATAATTTTACACAGGACATGATCATCTTTTTTTTGTTGTTGTTCCCAGTGATTAAGAATCCGCCTGCCAGACATAGAGAATGGACCTGAGGACACGGGGAGGGGGAAGGGTAAGCTGGGACGAAGTGAGAGAGTGGCACTAACATATATACACTACCAAATGTAAAACAGATAGCTAGTGGGAAGCAGCTGCATAGCACCAGGAGATCAGCTCTGTGCTTTGTGACCACCTAGAGGGGTATGATATAGGGAGGGTGGGAGGGAGGCTCAAGAGAACGGGGATATGGGGATATATGTATATGTATAGCTGATTCACTTTGTTATACAGCAGAAACTAACACAACAATGTAAAGCAATTATACTCCAAAAAAGATGTTAAAAAAAAAAAGAATCCACTTGCCAATGCAGGGGACACGGGTTCAAGCCCTGTTCTGGGAAGATCCCACATGCCACAGAGCAACTAAGCCCGTGTGCCGTAACTACTGAGCCTGCACTCTAGAGCCTGCGAGCCACAACTACTGAGCACGAGTGCCACAACTACGGAAGCCCACATGCCTAGAGCCCATGCTCCGCAACAAAAGAAGCCACCGCAATGAGAAGCCCGCGCACCACAACAGAGTAGCCCCCGCTCACCGCAACTAGAGAAAGCCTGTGCGCAGCAACAAAACCCAATGCAGCCAAAAATAAATAAATGAATAAATTTATATTAAAAAAGATATGATTGACATATAGCATTGTATAAGTTTAAGGTGTACAACATTATGATTTTATATATATATGGAAATGATTACCACAATTATGTTAGTTAATACATCCATCACCTCACAGTTACTGTTTGTGATGAGAACTTTTAAGATCTATTCTCGGGGCTTCCCTGGTGGCGCAGTGGGTAAGAATCTGCCTGCCAATGCAGGAGACAGGAGTTCGAGCCCTGGTCTGGGAAGATCCCACATGCCACGAAGCAACTAAGCCCTTGTGCCACAACTACTGAGCCTGCGCTCTAGAGTCCGTGAGGCACAACTACTGAGCCCACGTGCCACAACTGCTGAAGCCCGCACGCCTAGAGCCCGTGCTCCGCAACAAGAGAAGCCACTGCGATGAAGAGCAGCCCCTGCTCGCCGCAACCAGGGAAAGCCCGCGCAGCAATGAGGAACCAATGCAGCCAAAAATAAATAAATTTTTTTAAAAAAACGATCTAGGGCTTCCCTGGTGGCGCAGTGGTTGAGAGTCCGCCTGCCGATGCAGGGGACACGGGTTCGTGCCCCAGCCCGGGAAGATCCCACATGCCGCGGAGCGGCTGGGCCCGTGAACCATGGCCGCTGAGCCTGCGCGTCCGGAGCCTGTGCTCCGCAACGGGAGAGGCCACAACAGTGAGAGGCCCGCGTACCGCAAAAAAAAAAAAAAATCTATTCTCATAGCAACTTTCAAGTATACAGTACAGTACTGCTAACCATAGTCACCATGCTATACATTAGATCCCCAGAATTTGTTCATCTTATAACTCCAAGTTTGTACCCTTTGACCCCCTCTAATCATTCCCCCACCTCCCCCTCCAAGCAACCACCAATCTACTCTGTTTCTATGAGTTCAGTTTTTGGTTTTTTATTCCACATATAAGTGAGATCATACAGTATTTGTCTTTCATTGACGTATTTTCACTTAAACTAATGCCCTCAGGGTTCCTCCATTTTGTCACAAATAGCAGAATTTCTTTCTTTTTTACAGGTGAATAATATTCTCCTCTGTGTGTGTGTGTGTGTGTGTGTGTGTGTGACATTTTATCTGTTCACCCATAGAACATGGTTTTCTAATTTTTAAGGGCTATATAGCATTTACACCCTATTGATATATTTTTTAAAGCTAATTATTCTTCTCTTGTTGGGACATTCAGGTCATTTCCAATTTTTCTGTAAAAAATAGCATTGATTTTAAATATCTGGACAAACAGTACAAAAATTTTACAGCCATTTCTCTTGAATCAGATTCCCCAAAGTAAGATTAATGAGTCAAAAGGGTATTAACATTATTATAGTTTCTACTGCATGTTGCTATAAAGTTCTCCAAGATGACCAGATGACTCTACAGTGCTACCAGCAATGTCATGATTGTACCTAATGGTAGCTTATATTATCTTTGTTAATTTAATAATTTTTAGAGCAGGAAGAGATCTTAATTCCAGAAACCTTGGAATCACCCTCAACTCACTATCCACACCCAATTAATCTCTAAATCATATCTATCTATTAATACTAAATACCTCAAATCCATCCACTATCATCTCTCACCTGTACTACTGGAGTTCCACACTTGCCTCCAGGTCAGCCCCCTTCAATCCATTCCCCACACTTCAGCACAAGTAACCTTAAATTTAAATCTAACCATTTTATTCCTATTCCTAAACCTTCAATGGTTCCCACTGCTCATGGGATAAAATCCAAACTCCTGAAGACAGCAGAAAAAAGTCCTATAAGACCTGGTCCTTCCTGACCTCTCCCAATCAGTCCTTCTCCCACCTCTTACAGTCAGCACTATTGCCCAGTAGAACCACTTGTAGTTCCCCTATTCATCTGCCTTCAGGCATTGGCATAGAATCCACACCCTACCTGGCACACTTACCTAAACCTCTCTCATTGCATTTTTCTGTGCCTAACTCTAATTCTTATTTTTTTTACTTTTTTTTTTTTTAAGTGTTAGGCTTTTTTTGGCTGTGTTGGGTCTTCCTTGCTGCGTAAGGGCTTTTCTCTAGTTGCAGCGAGCAGGGGCTACTCTTCGTTGTGGTGCACAGGCTTCTCACTGTGGTGGCTTCTCTTGTTGTGGAGCACAGGCTCTAGGCGCATGGGCTTTAGTTGTGGCGCGCGGGCTCAGTAGTTGTGCCTCACGGGCTTAGTTGCTCCACAGCCTGTGGGATCTTCCCGGACCAGGGATGGAACCTGTGTCCCCTGCGTTGGCAGGCGGATTCTCAACCACTGTGCCACCCCCCTAACTCTAATTCTTTCTTCAGGTTTCAACTTAGATTCTTCTAGGAAGCAGTTCTTGCCATTCCCAACTCCCATGTTAACTCCTTCTATGGGCTCACATGTAAGCATATAGCAATTACTTACATTTTTTGATAGAAAACTTTTTCTATTTTCATGTATTGTGTTCCTTATTTTCCACCATGCAGCCTGCCTTCTCATCTTTATTGTTATCTTCTTTGGAAATTTAAAATATGCAAATACAACCTCTCTTAACATATCTATATCTTTCATAGTCCTACAATAACCTGCCTTCCTTCCACAGTTTGCATAGTAAAGGAGCACTACTATGTGCCAGGTACTGTGCTACACTCTTTTTTTTTTTTTTTGGCTGCGTTGGGTCTTCCTTGCTGTGCCACCAGGTAAGTCCTCTGCTAGACTCTTTATTTCATTTAATTCTAAAACAAACAAACAGGGCTTCCGTGGTGGCGCCGTGGTTAAGAATCTGCCTGCCAATGCAAGGGACGCAGGTTCGATCCATGGTCCAGGAAGATCCCACATGCCGTGGAGCCACTAAGCCCGTGAGCCACAACTACTGAGCCTGCAATCTAGAACCCGCAATCCACAACTACTGAAGCCTGTGCACCTGGAGTCTGTGCTCTGCAACAAGAGAAGCCACCGCAATGAGAAGCCTGGGCACTGCAACGAAGAGTAGCCCCCTCTCACTGCAACTAGAGAAAGTCCGCCTGCAGCAACGAAGACCCAATGCAGCCAAAAATAAAATAAATAAGATAAACAAGTTAAAAAAAAAAAGTTCACACACACAACTGTAAAAAAAAAAAAAGTCAAACTATTTCCACTTGATTTATTTTGGTTTTCTTTTCTTTCGTTTTTGTTTAATTGATACCATATAATTTTGATAACTTTGGGGAAAATCTACAATCATTACATTTATGCCCAAAAGGTCCTTTGGTCTTCTTATCTACATGATATTTACTCTTATTGGGTTCAATGGAAGAATAAAAGAGGTAGAGAATTATGACCGGACGCATCTGGAAAAGCACTTTCTGGGCTATTGCTGCACTATATCTTCTTTTCAGTTCAGTGCCCCCTTTTCCGACAAACATACTCAACTCTAAAAATTTCTTCGACCTTATCAAATGATGATTTGACCACTGTCAAATGATGATTCTCATCCCTTCTCTTCATCAAATATTTTAGGACTAGTCTATATGCACTGCCTCCACTTCCTCACCTCCCAATTCACTTTATTTATTTATTTTTTTGGCCAGGCCACGAGGCTTGCAGGATCTTAGTTCCCCAACCAGGGCCTGAACCTGGGCCATGGCAGTGAAAGCACCAAGTCCTAACCACTGGACCACCAGGGAATTCCCAAGTTACTTTTTTTGTTGTTGTTACTTCTCTTTTTAGTCTAAGTTTTTTCAAAAAAAATGGAGATATCTGCCTCATAGGATGTTGAGAGGATTCATTAATTACATCAAGGACTTAGGACAATATCCAGCATATAACAGATTGTCAATAAATAGTGCCTGCTATTATTATAAAGCACCTCCACCTAAATGTCCTATGGATACCTTAAACTCAGGTCATTCAAAGCTGAATTTTCTTTTACTCCATTTTAAACTGCTCTTCTTCTTGTCTCCCCTATTTCTGCTAGTGACATGACTCTAGCCTGGTAGGAAACCCTGGTTTCATCTTTGGACACACCCTTATCCCATCAACTGCCAAATTTATTGCCTCGACCTCAGCAATTTTTCTTAGGCTTACTGACATCACCCTAGTTGAGGCCTTCATTACCTCTTGTCTGAATTACTGCAACAGTCTTCTAAATTATCTCCCCATTTTTGGACTCTCCAAATCCATCCTATACATTGTTGCTAATTTAATTCTTTTAGCACTTGGGTGACATAGAAAAATATTCATGATATATTATTAGGCTTAATAAGCAGATTACGGGGACTTTCCTGGTGGTCCAGTGGTAGAGAATCCGCCTTACAATGCAGGGGCCGGGGGTTTGATCCCTGGTCGGGGAACTGAGATCCCACATGCCAAGGGGCAACAAAGCCTGTGCACCATAACTACTGAGCTCATGCGCTTCAGCCAGGGCCCACGTGCGGCAAACTACACAGCCCACATGCCCTGGAGGCTGCATGCCACAACTAGAGAAGAGAAAACCCACATGCCACAACTAGAGAGAAGCCCGCATGCCACAACAAGGAGCCCGCGTGCCGCAACTAAGACCCGATGCAGCCTAAAATAAATAATAAATAAATCTTTTTAAGAGAAAAAAGCAGATTACAAAACAGCAAATAGTGTATAATACTAATTTTATAAAATTAAGTATGTAAAATATACAGGCCCTCCCTTTCCATCTACACACACATATACAAAAACAAAAAGGAGGGGGGAACCTCTCAAAGGATATATTTCAAAACGGTAAGAATAGTTACCTCTGGATAGTAGGATCATAGGTAAAGTAGGATCATGGGTAATTTATTTCTTATTTTGTACTTCTTGTGTTTTCTACAATTTCTAAAATGAATGTGTATAATTTTATGTAATAAGAAAAAAAAATTAATAGTATAACATATATCCTTCTATGTCTCCCTCACTGCTTACATTAAAAAGTCCTGAATTCTTTGCCATGCAAAGACTCAGCTTGCTTTAAGGACGACATCTTTCTAACTTATAACTCATGATTTAGCTAAACTAGTCACTGCACTTCATGTCAATCTATGCTTTCCTCAGATCTCTTCTTACCCTATTCCCTATATTCTATTTCTACTGCCACCTGTTCAAATTTATCCAATCCTTCAGGCTCAGCCCAAATATCTCTAATAGGATTATGGTATAAAAAATAGGTCTGTCTGATGCTCAAGGCCCTCAATTAAAAGCCCTGCTCTCCCAGTTACTGACTCTGGGTAAGTTAGCTAAAGCCTCCGAAACTCAAACATCTTGAGGACAATATTGCTACTTCAAATGGCAGTAATTAAGTAACAGAAGATAAAACAAGTAAAGTGCCTAGCTCAATGTGCCACTTGCCTCCATCTTGTCTATATGGCTCAAATTTTCACCGGTGATAAGTATAATATTTTTTACCCAGTGTTCTCTCTGGAACACAAACAAAGGCCAGAGAATGTTAAGCAAGGAGAGCCTCAGAACTCAGTTACCACAATTCTTCAGTCTCTTTTGAGGGCTTCTTTTTCTCTACCACCCCTTAACTATTGGTTTCACTCCTGTTCTACTTCTTTTTTCACTTTCTGTACAAACTGTAGGTGATTTCATCCACAGCCATGGCTTTGTCTACCATCCATAAACTTATAATTCTCTAATCTGTATCTCCAACTCAGATTTCTTTCTGTAACTCAAGATTATACATCAAACCACCTGCTAAATATCTCTACCTGGATATCCCACAAGAAACCCAAATTCAAACTTATTTTCTCCCCAAACCTGTCCATCTTCCTGCATTCCCTGTGGCACCATCAAAAACAGAAACCTGAGGGACATCCTAGATTCCTCTTTTATCTCTTTTTCTCCACTTCCAAGTCTTGCAGTCCATCCCAAACTTTAAGTCCACCTGCATCCCAAACATGTCAGGCAGTTTCTTGCCACAGTGTTTTTAAACACATTATTCCCTCTACCTAGAAAATCCTCCATTTCCTTCTTTGCTTGACTAACTTCTCTCATCCTTTAGAATTGAGCTGAAGGATTATCATTTTTACAAAACAAAGTAATTAACACTTATTAAGCACGTAGTATATTCCAATCACTGTGCAAAACACTTTGTATGCGTTGTCTAGCCTAATAATTGAAATACAGTGAGGTAAGCACCATTACGTTTCCACAGAAGGAGAAGACCAAAAGAAGTAACTCATGGGAGGTCATATATAGGTAGTAAAAGGTAGAAATGTGATTCAAATACAGATCTATCTGAACCCAGTGCACTCATTACACTCTTAGCCACCCCACTATACCACACTTCCCTTTCCCACCCACCCCCCAATCTCATAATCTCCTGCTTAGTTAGAGGTCCCTCCTCTAGCTGCCATTAAGAAGGCCCGTGAGGAACATTATAAAACTTACTGTTTGGCAACCTAATCAAAAAATGGGCAGAGGCCTAAATAGACATTTCTCCAAAGTAGACATACAGATGGCCAAGAAGCCCATGAAAAGCTGCTCAACATCACTAATTATTAGAGAAATGCAAATCAAAACTACAATGAGGTATCACCTCACACAGGTTAGAATGGGCATCATCAGAAAATCTACAAACAGCAAATGCTGGAGAGGGTGTGGAGAAAAGGGAACCCTCTTGCACTGTTGGTGGGAATGTAAATTGATCCAGCCACTATGGAGAACAGTATGGAGGTTCCTTAAAAAACTAAAAATAGAACTACCATACCACCCAGCAATCCCACTACTGGGCATATACTCTGAGAAAACCATAATTCAAAAAGACACATGCACCCCAATGTTCATTGCAGCACTATTTACAATAGCCAGGTCATGGAAGCAAACTAAATGCCCATCAACAGACGAATGGATAAAGATGTAGTACATATATACAATGGAATATTACTCAGCCATAAAAAGAAACGAAACTGGGTCATTTGTTGAGACGTGGATGGATCTAGAGACTGTCATACAGAGTGAAGTAAGTCAGAAAGAGAAAAACAAGTATCGTATATTAACGCATATATGTGGAACCTAGAAAAATGGTACAGATGAACCTGTTTGCAGGGCAGAAATAAAGACACAGATGTAGAGAAACAAATGTATGGACACCAAGGGGGGGAAGTGTCGGGGGAGGGGTGGTGGTGGGATGAATTGGGAGATTGGGATTGACATATATACACTAATATGTATAAAATAGATAACTAATAAGAACCTGCCGTATAAAAAATAATGTAAAATTCAAAAAAAAAAACTGTTTGCTTTATCTTTTCTCAAATGAGTCTGTGTTAACTTGAAAACAAGGTCTATTTCATTTATCTTTTTCCCTGTACCCAGCAGAATGTCTGACACATGGCAGACCCTCAAAAAGTATTAAGTTCCTTCTCCCTTGCCTTTTTCCCCCTAAGTCAGAAACTATCTCTTCTTTCCTCCCCAAAATTCCATAGCACTTTATATCTCTCTTAGATATATTTCTGCCTCACATTAACATTTTGTATGTCATATTTTTCCCACCAGACTATAAGCTCTTTGACTGTAGGGGTCAGTTTTAAAGATCTTTATGCAAATACCTCTGCCTATAGTAACTGTTCAACAAATAACTGATAAATGAAACTGTAATTTAAAAAGCTGTTGTTTTGACTACGTTTCCCTATTACGCAGATTTCTTCCCACCCCTAGTAAACACTAGCCCCACTATTAGCAAACCATGGTTCCCAAGCCACAAGGGGCTTTTCTGATTAATTTATCAAACGTTTCCCGGTGCTAGGCAAGGCACTAGGGGAAATGCATGCTCGGATTCTTAGTAAAGGATTTCTGGTCTCTAAAAAAAATTCAATCTAGTAATGACTCCTGAATCAAAATAGTATGAAACACTAGACTGTTCGAGTATGTGAGTCACGTGTCTCTGCAGAGCGATGACGATTTTCAACGTGGTTTCAGGGTCCAGTAACAGACTACACTCCCAGCCGTTGACTAATCCCCTGGGATTCGTTAGAAGCTGCCTTGCCCAGCCATACCCTGGTTGAAGGTGCGGAGGAAAATAGGGAAAGTGACCACCCATCTTTCCTCAGACTTGCGCATCCTCCCAGACCCTGCTTCTCAGAGCTTTTCTATCCCCCTGGCTCACGTAACACCCCGAGGGGGCGTGGCTTTCACCTACCAATCCGCCTACTCTCTCCCCGGGGGCTCGGCTAGCTTCTCCAAGGACCCGCCCCTCTCTGGGTGGCCACGCAAATGTGGAACTGGAGTAAAGGTCTGCACCGGCCACAGGCTTCCCCCGTTCTCACATCGACTCCGGACCCAGCCGGGTTGCCCTCCTTCGCGTTCCCTGCTCCCCACCTGCTCTGCTGACACCGTCCCCTTCCCCGCGCCGCTCCCGCTGTTCTTGCCAGTGCGACCGCTGTTCTCCGCCATCTTCACCGCCTGCTGGGCTTCCGGCCTGCGTAGCTCAGCCCACCCTCCCTGCGTCACGTCCGGTCTCGGAGTTACCGCCCTCTCGCCCCCGGCGACCCCACCTCCAGGCCGCTCTTCGGTTCGGATCCTGCGAATCGTTTTGGTCGTATCTTCATGTAGGACCTACTACCTATCCCAACCGCTGCGGTGACTCTCACCTGCCATGCTTTAACTTGTGCAACAGAGACGCTGCCCCTGGGAGAGGCGGGGAAGAACGGATTAACTGGATAGTGGGGCGCGGGTTGGGCCCTGGGTGATGAGGAACGAGGGAGGGTGAACTTCCCCTCAGAGACTCTGGTGGGGGAAATATGCTTTGCGTCAATAAAACTGTGCCGGTGCACAGTCAAGAACAGAGGCTGGGAAAACCAAAGAAGTATCTTGGAGATGACTTGTAAACTGCAGAAACATTTGACTGAGGAAAGAGGCTTCAATTTAATGTGAGATCAAAGCCCTTTCCTCCATCTTCCCACTTTATGAGCTCTTCCGGTAGCCCATAATTACTTATGGTACAGAGTGTTTTGAAGACTTGGGGGGTTTTACAGCCGGGGCCCTGATTCAGCTTCACAGTATGAAGAGAGAAGTCAGAGGATCTTAGAAATTTATTGCTTGAGAGTGGGGTTGGTGTCCTGATTTCTCACCTTCTTCAGGTTGGGCTTCATCATCAGGCCTCCTCACCAGCTCCTGTCCCTTCTTTTGTGTCCTGGACTCCGGATACCTCGACTCTCAGTACTTTGTGCTCAGCCCAGGTAACATGTTTTGTTGTGTTCTCAGTGCCTGGCACGTAGTAGATGCTCAATAAATGTTTGTTAAATGTATGGATGGTGGGAAACACTGGGGTGCCAACCATCACAGAACATTTGATCAGTGGGTCATTGTACCATGGGTCACTGTGCCCTGTAAGAGCAGATTCAAAGGAAAGCCCAGCCTTCCTGCCTCCCCATTTTAGCCTCTTATCATTAAACTTGGGTTTCCCCATGCTAGTCAGTCTGAGTCCTGCCTGTGCCATTTACAGACTCAGACCCATGGCTGTCTCCTCTTCCTCCTGGGAACTACCCCTGGTGGCTGTGTGCCAGGTAACATCGACACCAGACAAGGAGCAGAACTTTATAACATGTGCTGAGCTGATTCGGGAGGCTGCCAGACTGGGCGCTTGCCTGGCTTTCCTGCCTGAGGCATTTGACTTCATTGCACGGAACCCTGAAGAGACGCTTCACCTGTCTGAGCCACTGGGTGGGAACCTTTTGGGAGAATATACCCAGCTTGCCAGGTATCAGGGAAAGGGGGAGGGAGAAGTAGTTTCTTTCTGGGTAATGTCCCAGGATTGCCAGATATGAGGGTAGAGCCTTGAGAAGAGTTGTCAGTGTCCCCTCCCCCTCAGGGAATGTGGACTCTGGCTGTCCTTGGGTGGTTTCCATGAGCGTGGCCAAGACTGGGAGCAGACTCAGAAAATCTACAATTGTCATGTGATTCTGAACAACAAGGGTGAGACTCTTCAGCCTGCCTCTTCTCAGGCTCTTCTACCTAAGATTCTCCAGAAATCTGTGTTGTTTCTCAACTGTTTCCTTGGCCAGGGGTTTTAGGGGCGTTTGTATTTCTGTTCCTAGCCTATAAGCTACCTCCTCTTTGGGAGAGGAACTAAGCTGGGCTTCTAGAGCACCAGCACTGAGTACTCTTTCTCCCTCTTACTCAAGGGTCAGTAGTGGCCACGTATAGGAAGACGCATCTGTGTGACGTAGAGATTCCAGGGCAGGGGCCTATGCATGAAAGCAACTCTACCATACCTGGGCCCAGTCTTGAGTCTCCTATCAGCACACCAGCAGGCAAGGTGGGAGTTGTGAAAGGATGAGGGTGGGAGAGGAATGAGAGGGAGGGGAATAGGAATATTTTGAAGTGGTAGTAGAGGATTGAAAGCCCTAAGGAGTGCAGTAGCGGGGTTATGACCAGATGCTGTGACAAACAGGGCGGGAGACTAAATAGGCTGTTTTCATTCCAGATTGGTCTAGCTATCTGCTATGACATGCGGTTCCCTGAACTCTCTCTGGCATTGGTTCAGGCTGGAGCAGAAATACTTACCTACCCTTCAGCGTTTGGATCTGTTACAGGCCCAGCCCATTGGGAGGTAAGAGGACACCTCTTTAGAACATAAGGGCCTTCTCTTACCTCATTCTCCTCCCTTGGCTCTACCAGTTAAAAGATTTTCTTCTCCTTCCCACCTAGTGGGAAAATTCATTTCCCCAGATTGTTGCCTCTCAGAATAGTTAACATAGTAAATCATTCATAGGCAATTATCAGAATGGTCCCAGTGGGTAGATTGGCCTGTAATGTCCATGGCCTACCCCTTCCCTACTAGCTGCTACCTGTATCTAAGTGAACGCCCATCTCCTCCATCCCCAGGTGTTGCTGCGGGCCCGCGCCATTGAAAGCCAGTGCTACGTAGTGGCAGCAGCACAGTGTGGACGCCACCACGAGAAGAGAGCAAGTTACGGCCATAGCATGGTGGTAGATCCCTGGGGAACAGTGGTGGCCCGCTGCTCTGAAGGACCAGGCCTCTGCCTTGCCCGAATTGACCTCAATTATCTGCGACGGTTGCGCCAACACCTGCCTGTGTTCCAGCATCGTAGGCCTGAACTCTATGGCCATCTGGGTCACCCACTGTCTTAAGACTTTTGACTTCTGTCCGTTGAGACCCCCATTGTGAGCTGGTGTTGCTGTGACTTGTAGGCAGGACCCGGGTGCAGCTCCCCTCACTTGGAGAACCTTGTCTCTCTTGCTGGAACACAGGCTCAGCTTCTTGGGAAAGAAGAAACTTTCACCTGAGCTCAGATTTCAGTTTCAGAAAGGTGGAATTTTATATAGTCACTGTTTATTTCATGAAAACTGAAGTTATGCTGAGGGCTGAGCAGCACTGGCAATGAAAAAAATATAATAATCATAAAGTCTGTGTCTGGATATCTCTTTTGGGAGCTGAAAGGGGAGGTGGTATTGTACTAGCTGGACTAGACTCCAGTTCTAGGCCTCCTGACTCATTCAACATGCCTCCCTATCTAAATAAAAGTGCGACACTCAGTGCATGTCCCAACCCCATGCTCCCAAGCTTGGGGTGGGAGTGGGGATAGAGGATGGGGAAAGAAAAAGAAGAAAGGAATTGATATTGAATCATTTCACTTTCACCTATGATGCCCTTTGCCCAAGCCAGAAGAAAGCAAAGGGGAAAAGGGCTGCAGGGTACATTATTTATTTTCACTTGAACATGGAAAGGAAGTGTCACACTCCCCCTTCCCCTTTTTAGGGGGAGTGTATTTTAATCAGCAACCTCTTCTCCATCCACCCTGTGTATGTGTGTACACACACAACACAGTTGGGAGGGCGACTAGGCTGACCTAGTCCGCTTACCTATTACTCCTTTGAAGAGGGTTTGACAAAGAGGGAAAAGGAAGGAGCCACACCAGGCCGAGGTTTCAAGCCATGGAATGGAGGAAACGAGGCAGAGAGGAGCAGCACCAAGGGCCAGAAGAGAGTGGAAAGGGCCACAGCTTCTTTGTTTTTTAAAAATTCTATAATTTGGGAGAGGGTGGTGATTAATTTCCAAAATACACTTCAGAGTCCCACCTTCCACACAGCTCCCTACTGACAGCCCTTTGGTTTCTCAGACAAAATTTAAGAGCCCTCATAAAGCCAGAAGTACTGATAACCCCTCAATGCACCCAAAAGCAGTGATCACTTCAATCCCTTACAAAGACTATGTTCTATAGACTTTGCTTCTCCCTATACATTTGTCTTATGGCTCAATGGCAAGGTGGCTGTAGAGACACACATGAGGGGGGTAGGTGGAAAAGGGAAACAAAGGGAAGCCCAGGCACATGGGTGCAGGGAGGGGTGGGGAACACCACTTCCATTTTTCATTTGTCTTTTCCTTTAAAAAAAAAAAAAAAAAAGGCAGGGGTATGATTGGTTGGAAGGGTAGAGGACAAACCCCAGAACGGTATGTAAGCTCCAGAGGTGGGTGGTGAGAAGTCCCCCGAGAAGTGAGAAGGGGAAAAAGGTCAGGGCAATGCTTGCAGCATCAAGTTCCTCAGGAGTTTCTGTCGGCCCAGCTCATAGTCCTCCTCGTCCACATTCACCAGCAGCTTGATGGCCTCGTGGCCCACAGCCTGCTTGAGGGAGTCTGTGATGAAGACACCTTTAAGTGCCTCTAGTAATGAGCCATTGATATAGTCGCGCCAGAATGCATCGAGGTAGGTGAGCTCAGAGAACTTGATGTCACAGATGATGGAGCCCAGGTCCCGGGACTTGAGGATGGTGTTGGCCTGGTTAAAGCGCTCAAACTGGCGCTCAAGTGGGTCCTGCTTGTTAGAGAAGACGTTGCCCTGCAGAGCAGTCTCATGCTGGCAGTATTCAGCCCGAACCCGCAGTCTGATGTCTGTGGGGAAAAGAAGATATGCAGAAGAGGTTGCAGTTTACAGCCAAGTCTGAAAGGTTGAATAGAACAGCAGAGTAGCAAAGTTGGGAACATCACCTGACAGCTTCTCTACCTCTTCCCAGGACTAGTTCTTTTCTGTGTACCTCTGAAATCCTTGCCTGAACTCAAGAGGTTCCCTTAAATGGGCCATGCCCAGGTCAGATTACTTCCATCACTCACAAGTAGCACCTTGATTCTAGGAGATATTTTCCTAATTAACAGACACAGAATTTCATTTTAATACTCTATCATGACTTGGGTCATCCTACAATAAGGATGTCATAACAGTATCCCTTTCATCTAGTATTACCTAGAAAGAGTTGAAATGTACTCTGCCACAAAGGTAGAGGAGTTCTCCTCCCAGAGACTATACCATTCAATCTCACTTTGCAACAGCAATCAAACTGAGCCTTACACTGAATAGAATAACTGCCCAGTATTCCAGCAGTTCTTTGTATTTCCCTTCAAGTCTACTCTACCTCTAGAACCCTTGAACTTCCTCACCGCATGTCTGCTTTTCCTTGGGATCTGGTGTCACTGACTTCCGGCGTTTTCGCTGGCTCCCAAGTGTGGCTCTCCCTCGAGCTGGCCGCTTGCTACACATCTGAGGGCCCGAAGTGGGGCAGCACACCACAGGATAGTGGGGAGGCACTGACCAGAGGGTAAAAAGGGAGACACAGTAGGGTAAAAGCAGAAATTCAAACAGTTCACTTGGAATGAGGAAGGATCATTTAGACTTAGCACTAAAAGCAGTATCAATAATGTGACCTGAAAGGTGGACACAATGTGGGAACAATTACAGGACCCAGATGAAGCATTAACACCTCATCTGATTTTTTGGGGGCCAGATATGGGTGGGGGGGGACACTGTCCTTTCATTTAGGCTGGCAAAACTGGGAAAAGATGGGTCCAGTGTCCTCTTTCTTGATTATGGAAATTAGGGGGAGTTAATATTGTCTCACCTGTTTTAGGGGGGTGGGGAGGCCTCGGTTCTGGATCGCTGAGGGCTCTGGGTGTCACATAGCGAATTGATGTCTCTTCCAGATATTTGTCTACAAGATCAGGGCACACTGTAGGGGGAGAGGGGTTCACTCAGGAAAAGGTACACCCTTCCCTTCTCCTAGTCCAACCCTCCAATGGGCCTCATAACTTATTCTCCTCAGTACTCCCCAGCGTCAATGCCTCCTTCTGCTTGGACTCCCATGCTGCTCACACAGGGCCGCCCACAGCTCTTCCCTGATGCCAGTGTCCCCAGCCCCCAATGCACCCTCACCAGCCCGTCTCCTCTTGAGGGTGACGTAGGGCAGCAGGTCATGGCGAGTGATGATGCGCAGCAGCTGCAGCACCTGGCGAAAGTTACTCTCATCACAGCGGCCCTGGCGCTCCAGCGCCAATAAGAAGTCACGTCCATTTCGGATGAGGCCACGCTCGTGGTCATCAATGACATCAACAAAGAGGAAGGAAAGAACTCGTACGTCTCTGTGTGTCAGGTGGGTGCCCACGATGTCAAACATGCGATGCAGGCTATACAGCCCATGCTCTTGCTCACCATGCTCTTCGGGCCACACCTGGCTTGCCCTCCGCTTTAGGCCCGCCATGCTGGGGGCTCAGGTGCACAACGCTTTCCAGAATCCCTGCTCAGCAGCTGCAATCCCCACTATACTATAAGGAAAAGGAAAGAACCTGTGAACCACTCAATGTCAGGAATTAGTCATCCATTCCTGTATTCCCAGAGCCCAACACAAAGCCTGGCACAGTGTAGTGCTTAATAAGCATTTATTAACTTTTACAAAGTATTTATTTATTTTTTTGACTGCACCACGCGGCATGTGGGATCTTAGTTCCCCGACCCTTGCATTGGAAACACGGAGTCTTAACTGCTGGACTGCCAGGCAAGTCCCTACAAAGTACTTATTAAAAAATACAGCCTAGGGCTTCCCTGGTGGCGCAGTGGCTGGGAGTCCGCCTGCTGATGCAGGGGACGCGGGTTCGTGCCCGCGGAGCGGCTGGGCCCGTGAGCCATGGCCGCTGAGCCTGTGTGTCCGGAGCCTGTGCTCCACAACGGGAGAGGCCGCAGCGGTGAGAGGCCCGCGTACAGCAAAAAAAAAAAAAAAAAAAGAATACAGCCTAGAGCTCTGTATATCCAACAGATGCTGCCCTAAGTCCAGATCCTACTGGAGATAGATAGTAACTTCTGCTAAGTAAGACTTGTTAACTGCAATTTTAGCGCTACATATTCAGCAGAATTTTCTATTAAATATTACCCCAATTGTTCCTCTGGCCTCCAAAATACTGCTTTTGGTCCCTTGTGCTCTCCCTGCCAGCACCCCCAATCAATTCATCCCTTAAATGTAGGTGAAATGAGGAGAAGTAGAGAATTCACTCTAAATTCTAATATAGAAGCTGCATCAGGTGAACTTAGGGGCCGACAACAGGGAAACTGAAAGCCTTTAGGGTTAGTACTAGTTTTTTTTGTTTGTTTGTTTTTGTTTTTAATTTTATTTATTTAAGGCTGTGTTGGGTCTTCGTTTCTGTGCGAGGGCTTTCTCTAGTTGCGGCAAGCGGGGGCCACTCTTCATCACGGTGCGCAGGCTTCTCACTATCGCGGCCTCTCCCGTTGCGGAACACAGGCTCCAGACGCGCAGGCTCAGTAATTGTGGCTCACGGGCCTAGCTGCTCCGCGGCATGTGGGATCTTCCCAGACCAGGGCTTGAACCTGTGTCCCCTGCACTGGCAGGCAGACTTTCAACCACTGCGCTACCAGGGAAGCCCTAGAACTAGTTTTAATTCTGTCTATTTCAGGACTTCCCTGGTGGCACAGTGGTTAAGAATCCGCCTGCCAATGCAAGGGACACGGGTTCGATCCCTGGTCCAGGAAGATCCCACATGCCATGGAGCAACTAAGCCTGTGAGCTCCAACTACTGAAGCCCACACATCTAGAGCCCGTGCTCCATAACAAGAGAAGCCACCAAAATGAACTCTGCTCACCACAACAGTAGCCCCTGCTCGCCGCAACTAGAGAAAAAGACCATGTGCAGCAACGAAGACCCAGCGCAGCCATAAATAACTAAAGAGAAAAAAGAAAAATGGGACTTAAAAAAAAAAAAAATTCTGCCTATGTCATTAACAAACTGTGTAGTGTGACCTTAAGTCACTTAACTTCAAAGTCTCACTGTCCCCATCTACAAAACAGGGATGAAAGAAACTACTCCTCGAGTTAAGAATCCAATGAGAAGATGCAGGTGAAATCACTGTAAAACTTACCTAAATGGTTAAGAGATTTCAAAGAGATAAGCATCCTTGGCCTCTGCAGCCAGACTCATCCCTCCACAAACCTAACCTCATTTTTCCAACAATCAAACCAAGTCCAGGAGAATAAATGCTAAGAAAGTTAATTAAATATCCACCAAAACTCATGGATTTAAAACAATAAACATCACTAAGCTCCTAGGTTGAGCATTGTTGTAAGTCTCCTATGCCACCTGTACTCTCCTGATGTTCACACACCGTTTGGATATGTCACCTTCTAACCTTTCCTCATGGTTGTCATTTACCAATCCCCTGTCAATGACCAATCACAGTCCTACATTTATTATATATTTTGGCATTTAATTCACAAATTTCCTCCATCATCCTGGGTAATATCAGTGACCCAGCCAATAACCAATCCTCAAGTCCAACAACTTTCACCTCCACTCTAGCCACTACTATTTACTGCCCTGGCAGACAGTACCACCCAATACTGCTCCACCATCTGACCACAACCTCCAATCACCCAATCAATTATAAATTCCTGTTGATGCTACTTTCTACTTCTTAAATCTGCCTCACCCTTCCACCTCTACCATGCTGGTTCAGGCCCCAGCAATCTCTCACCTGGATTACTGCAACAGCCTCTCTAAGGCTGTTGCAGCCACCAACCCTAACCTGCCTAAATCAATCCCCCAAGTCCAGCTGAATTATGTAAAACGCACAACTGACCACATCACTTTTCGGCTTAAGACCTCGCTACAGTCCCCTCCTTACCAATAAGAACACTCTAAACTCCTTACCCAACACACCAAACCTTCCAAGATCAGGACTTGCCTACTTTGCCAACCTCGTAACTCACTTTTTATTCTCTAACATTATCCGTTTGTTTATAGTTCATATACATCATACAATTCATTTCTCTGTAACTTTCTTCAGACTATTCTCCTTGCCTGAATGCCCCTCTCCCTTCTCTTCCACACCCCCCATTACCACCCTTTTTCAGATGGTTAACTCCTACTCATCCTTTAAGAATCAGCTCAGATGCCATCTTCAAATTCATTCTCTACACCCCCATGCTGGTATAAGTAGTCCTTTTCTGTGCTCCTATGGAACACTGTACATATTTCCCTTAAACCGTTTATCGAAGTGTACTAAAATTATTTGTGTATTTATTATCCTATTAGATCTTAAGCGACTCATGTAGAGGGCCTAGGTCATATTCATCTTTATGTGTCTAGTGCCTAGCAATAGATGGAGGCTGGCATATAGTAGGAGTAACCTGTTGTTGAACTGAAATGAATCTCCAAGAGATCACCACAAGCGACACCAATTAAGAAAAAAACTCACAAAAATCCAAGAGTGAGAGGACCCAATTAACAGTACACGCAACTCAGGTATCATGCATATACTCTAACTGGCTATAGCCTCCCCCACACTGCAAAACTACCCATACCATAGCACCCTACTCAACAGCGAGACAGGCCGTTCTGTCCATTTTATACTCCAAGAAACTGAGGCTAGGTTAGAAAGAGAATAAAATTATAAACTACTTCAGAAAAGTCAAGCTGTTGGGGACTCAGAAAAATTGAAGAGCAAGTAGGACCTGGTTCTCTCTTTTAATCCTGAAACGGAAGCACAGAGAGACTCATACCCTTAAGAAAAGGGGAGGGCTTCCCTGGTGGCACAGTGGTTAAGAATCCGCCTGCCAATGCAGGAGACACGGGTTCGAGCCCTGGTCCGGGAAGATCCCACATGCTGCGGAGCAACTAAGCCCGTGCGCCTCAACTACCGAGCCTGCGCTCTAGAGCCCGCGAGCCACAACTACTGAGCCCACATGCCTAGAGCCCATGCTCCCCAACAAGAGAAGCCGCTGCAGTGAGAAGCCCGCGCACTACCACAACGAGCAGCCCCCGCCCGACGCAACTAAAGAAAGCCTGTGCGCAGCAATGAAGACCCAACACAGCCAAAAATAAATAAATAAACAAATAAGAAAAGAAAAAGGGAGGGCCACCCTGTAATCACCTAGCCCCATACCATGGGTTCAGATAGGTGGACAGGAAATATAGCCCATATCTAGTTATGAGAGCCCAGATGTCCCACCCAAAGCATGGGAAACAACAGAGAAAATAGCGATTCAACTATTGACTGGTTTTCCTCGTCTCTTCCTCTCTTGTTTCACCTGCTGCAGTCACTGGCTACAAATAGAGGGGACTGAAGGAAAACAACTTCTTGCTCATAGCAGGTAACATGAGAAAACTGAGTCTCCTTAGAGCCCCTACAACTTCTCCTTGTTCCCTATCCCACCTGTTCCCCTTGGCCAGCTGTTCATTATGTGGATCCCATAAAAAACAGATGGGCAGGTTTCACATTCAACCAATCAGAAGAGCAGGCTGCTTCAGAGCTCCCTAATTCAAAGTGTCCTGACTATAAACCCCAGGAAATTAGGAAATATTGTCCCCACATACCTGGTCACTGGAAAATGAAGCAGAATACAGGAAAGCACTGTGGTCCTAATTATGTATCAATGGATGCAATTCTACAATAGGTCTCAATCCTGAGGGTTAACTCCCTAGATTTGAGGAAAAAACAGCCACCTTTAAGTCGCAGATCCTAGGCTGGATCAAAGTGACAGGAATTATCAGAGCTTCTAGGTCAGTGGTTCTCAACCAGGAGCGATTTTGCCCTCCAGGGGAATTCAGCAATGTCTGGAGTCATTTTAGATTGTCATGACTGGAAGGGTGGTAAGGGAGGGTGCTGCTGGCGTGCAGTGAGTAAATGCGATGGATGATGCTAAACATCCTATAATGCACAGGACGGCCTCTTACAACAAAGAATTATCTGGTCCAAAATGTCAATAATGCTAAAGATGAGAAATCCTATTCTAGATGGAGGGTCAAAAGGAGAGACAGCATGTCGCTTCCATCCTATATCTGGAAAAGGAAGTAATTTGGTCCCTCCAACCCAAACCCATCAAACAATATTCCAGAAGAAAAGCCAGTCAGACAAAGGCTCATTTAACTTAACTAAGGAGTTCCATCCCACTCCAACCTTGGCTTCTCTATCACCTGCTGTTGCCATTTAGGTGAACAGCAGGTGACAGGACTACACTCCCTTCCGCCCCATCCCAGGAGGTCTAATTTGACCTAGTTCAATCTAAATTTCTGTGCAGATCAGAGAAATGCCATCCTCTGCAAGACAGACAGAAAGGATCCTGCACTTAAACCTTGCAGCCATCTTTAAAGTCCCAAAACTAGACCAAAAGCAGACCCTTCCTTGTTAGGCTGCTGATCAGACTTATACTGCTTATGCAATGAAGCAAAAAGAGGCAGGAGTTTCCCAAGGCCATGCTTGTCCTTGGGAGAAATGTCAGGAGGCTGGCATGCAGACTAATAGGCAGCCCTCCCCACTTAATTATCATCTAGGATGGTGAGTTCACTCACTCAGCAATCCAGATGGGGGTTCCAAGAATCTATCTAACTTCAGCACTAAAAGAACGTGGCCAACTTCCCCTTAAACCAAAATATACTCAGCTTTCTGTGGCAGTGAATCGAAGGAACTCAGCTTAAATTATACAGAGATCCTAGATGAAAAGTATCAGGGCAGTGAGGAGAATATACCCCCTCTAAAACTGAAGATTAGAAAGAACTTCAGAATCTTGGTGCCTGAAATATTGCCAGATACCAAGAGACAAACACTCCAGTAAACAACAGTCCTGATCCTGCTGGCTGATTTGGGTCTATTTGAGAGCCTAACGTATGGATCACCCTTAATAGGTTCCCAAGACTCATTCTTTATTCTCATGAATTGCTGCATTTCCTGGAGCTGCAGGGTTTTTTGTTGTTCGCTTTCTTTTGGGAGGTCCAAGCCAGCCAAGGGCCAACAAACAATCTATATGTATCTACAGGACTTCCTCTTGACTAATCATTATCTATTAGATTTCTACTTCCATGCAAAGTCTAGTCTCATCCTAACCAGGGATGAGATCTTTATTTTTTGAGGTACTTGATTCTCTCAGAAGCCCTTAGAAGTCACGTGGAAGAAATAAAAAGAGTGATGTCTCGAAATGAAAACAACAGTCTAGTTTCATCCCAAAAGAACTAGAGGTATTTGACTCTCTCAGAAGCCCTGTGAGAGGGAAAGTCATGTGGAAAATCTAAAAAAGAGTGATGTCTTGAAACTTGAAATGTAAAGGACATGGAAAACCTTAAAGATGACTAAGACGACTACATAAAGAGCTTTCTTGCTGGTAGGACCAAGAAAATGTAACCAAATATCTGTAAGTCAGAATTACAAACTGTGTTTTCAAAATGAAGATTCCAGAACAACTAGGATAAAGAGTAAGCTAGAGGAAAAGCCTTCCCAGGGCAGATGCCTCAGCAACCCTCCAAGGCCAACATTTAGTAGACACTGTACTAGAGTACAAAGTTCCATATGTTTAAAAATGTTTCTCTCAGAGCTGACCACGAAGGCTAGATAATAACAAAACAAGGCTGGAGTCTTGCCCTAAGACACCTAATTTCTGTTCTCCTTTCCCTCCTACCAATCTCCAGTGACCCAAAGGGACAACGACTGCAACAGATCTTACCCACTGAAAACCCATTTTCCCTGTCAGCTACCCCATTACTGAGCTCAACTCCCAATATGCCATTTCCATTTCATGCCATTTCCATTCCCTTCCATTGTTTGAAAACAATAAAAAGTTCCAGACTTACCTCTGCAAGAAACTTAATTTCCCAGGTCTCTTCCTAGCACAAGGTTCAAAGCCAGCAGCAAAGCAAAAACAAATAAGAGGGGGAAGCGTCAATTTTCAAGCTTTATTTTGAAACCTCAAAGAGGTGGTCAATCTCAGCTGCAAAAATATACAGACAAGCCGAAAGCCATTTCAATTGAAATGATCCACTCCGAGCTAAATGAGAGAACTCACTCCCATCAAAGTCCCCAGGCTTCCCTAACCTTCTATTACCCAATTCACAACACAAAACCAACTCCAAGAATTTCCAGTCTCAGTGGCTTAGGGCAAGAAAGGTCCCAAATTCAACAACTTGTGGGAAAACCAATTATCCTCTGACACGTCACCTGACTCCTCAATTCCTTATGAGGTCCACCTACTTTGTTACAGTATTAACATTGACTTTCATCTTGAGATGAACTAGGAGGAAAGTGGTTAGAGCCAAAGAAGGCACTTTCTTTCCATTACTTCGCTTATGAGACCAGAACTATCCTCCAAATTCTCACACACTGTGAGGACAAAATATCCACTGAGGCAGCATCCAGTCAAAGCATCTACATTTCACCAGGGAACATTTTTTATGTATGAATACTGACCCCCGCTCCTAGCACTTAAACAGCAAAAGAAGGGTCTGGAAACGAAAGCACTCATTTAATTAGCATGGCTGCCTAGACACCATCCTGTGTTTTCTGCTCCCTGCAAACAGCGTTCCAACATAGCATGGCTGTTTCCCCATTCTGGCATTGCTAATTGTTTAAAACTAGAAAAGTCCTTTACTCCTTCCACACTCCAGCGATACCAGGCTCCCCATTTTCTCTTCTTTTTGTAACCAGGAAAAACAAGGGAGCAGTAAGCTAGGCAGCTTTTGGAAATCCAGTTGAACCCTCATCCAACCCCAATTCTCCAAATCCACATGACCATTCCCTTCTGCCCTTCCCACCCTAGTAAAAGCTAAAGGCCTGGCAATTAGAATTGGCTGTAACTGATGCTGCTTAACTCTGCTCTCTCCTCCTTTCTACAGGGGAAAGGGAAACCCCTGAACCTCTATCACTCGTGCAGCTACACTGTCCTATCTCACATCCCATTCCCCTTCCTCCCAAACTTTCTTCCTAGTCTCTCACTTTCTCCATTACCTCGTCACACCGACACGCTCTCCATTCCCCAAACCTCCGTCCTCTCCTTTTCCACCCAAATTCTCCCCTAGGCCCTTCCCCCTCCCACCTCCAATTTAACACTTTCAGAACCTCCCCCCAAACGTCTCAAATCCAATCTTCACCTTTTCCCACCTCTCCACAACACCCCTTACAAGAGTCCAGTCCTTCTTCCAACCACATGCCACAAGCCCCCTTCCCCTTCACACCCTCGGCCCCTCCTTCCCGTTCCTACCCCCTCAGCCCGGCGGGACCGCAGCCCCACTCCCCACCTCGGCCTCTCTAATACCCCTAGCCTGGCCCAGCCTCGGCCCTTGTTTACGCCCCTCCCCTGCCCCCCCCCTCCACCTCGACCCTGCCCTCTCCCACAGTTGCCACCTCCCCCGCACGCCCCCCTCGGCCGCTCCCCTCCCCCACCTTGCAGCGTCCCGTCACCTCCCTCTCTTCAGGTTCTCAGGCTAGGCGTCGCCACCGCCTCCCCCTCCACTTTCCTTCCCCAAGCCCTTTGCGGCCCCGCCCGGCCCCGCCCCGTCCCGCTCGACACCCCCTCCCCACTCCGGCCGCCCCGCCGCCTCACTCTCGGCTCAGGCTCGGCGCCGCCATGTTGGATCCATCCGCGCCGCTCTCCCGGGCCTGTCTCACGGCGCCGCATCCGGGCTCCAGCCGCCGCCGCCGCCGCCGCCGCGGGCGTGGGGGAGGGGAGAGGCGGGCGGGGGTGGCTGCATCCTGAACAGCGCCTCCCGGAACCTGGCCGGTTAGTGGCGGCTTCGAGACCATAGTGAGGCATGAGCCGGAGTAGCCATGCTAGTTGAGGGCAGCCTGGCAGCGGCATTAAACGGGAAGTGGATAGCGTCATTTCGGTAGCGGAGAATAGAGATTGGCAGCCATCTTGCTTTGGGGCAAGCTGGCAACGCAAGTTTTTCTTCAGGACGGCTTCAGGGCCGTAGTAAGGCATGAGAGAGGGTTGCGTTCTTGAGTGTGGAAACGTTGGTGGGGTCGAAGCTGTCTGGTGTCGACTTCAGGATCCATTGAAAGACTGCGACTGGCAGCCATGACGAATAAGGGCGGAATATTACGGGGGTCGGATTGCCCCGCGAACTTGGGGGAAGGTTCATGATCTGGGTTTGACCTTTGCTCTGAGCTTCCTGGTAACCCGGACGTTCCGTAAACTTGGGTCCGGAACAGAAAGTGCTTCTCAGATGCCCTCTCGGATTTCACTTTTTGAGCATTTGGTTTTTGAGCACCCACTTCCTGAAGGAAGTGTCGCCTGAGCTGAATACTGGACTGTTGGGAATTGAGGGTGGGGGGCTAGGTACCTTCTGGAGCTGCCAGCAGCCTGGTTTGGTTAAAAGAGAAGTAATAAATGAGTCCCGGCGGTTGGGAGGGGCCTGTTTACGCAAGGCCTTGTAAATTAGTTTATTTTATCTTAAGGGTAATGAATAGGTTTTGAAGAGTCTTAGCAGAGGTGTGAACAAATATATTTGCGTTTTAGAAAGATCACTGGCTGCAGTGAGGAGAATGAATTGGAGGGCGTGAAGTTAGAGGCAAGAACAATTGGGAAGCTCTTACCCTGGTAAGAGACTACAGCGGCCTGTCCTCTAGAAGTGGGGAGTGCAGATGGGGAAAAATTGATCGGAAACGGGTATGAGGCTGAGGGAGGAATCCAAGGTATTTCCCAGTGTTCTGGCTTGGGCACCTGGGGAATAATGCCATTTTCATTGTTGTTTGGGGTGGGGGAAGAGTGAGCTTTAGGTGCCTGTGGGATATCCATTAGACAATAGAATATTAGATAAGGTGGGTTGGGAGCCAAAAGGAAAGTTTGGGGGACGGGGGGGCGCGCCCTAGCGTGTGAATATAGAAGGTTGTTGAAGCCATGGAAGTGACTAAGGTGGCCTAGAAAGAGGAATTTGAGATGACATAAGGGAAGAGAGAGGAAAAGATGACATTGAGAAGGAAAGGAAAGAAGAAACCAGGAGAGAAGTATCAAGGAAGCTGGTCAGTGTCAAACATAACGGATCAGGTAAGATGTGGACTAAAATGTGTCCATTGGATTTTGCAACAAGTAAGTCGTTTAGTAATTTTGGAGAAAGCTGTTTCAGAGATACAGTGGGGGTAGAAACAACATTGAGGTAAATTGCGTGACTGGAAAGGCACAATGTGTAAAGACAATTTCTTCACGGTGTTGACGGTAGAAAGAGGCTAGCAGTAGGGTATAGCATAAGGGAGAATTACAAAGAAAGAGAAGGAGTTTTAGATATCTGTGGGACAGCCAGATGGAGATGTCCAAATGGCAGTTGAAGGTACAAATCTAACACATGGGAGAAAATTATATTAAATGGAAAAAAAGCAAGTGCAGAAGAATACTTACATATTTACACAAGCGTTAAAAAATTACCTATGAAGAGTGGGCCTGGGAGGGATGAAACTTATGCTTTTTATTTTAGATTCATCTTTACTGTCTGAATTTGTTTTACTGTATACATAACATATATTACTTTTATAGAAAGCTGCTTTTTAAAAACTCCAATGATGTATAGGCCAGAATTTCGGGATCATGAACATTTCAGTGGTAGCTGAACTCATAGATTTGGATAAGCTCCCCAGAGAACAGCAGAGGGCTAAGAAGAGTGCCTTGGTGAATTCTAACATTTAAGGCACAAGTAGGAGAGCCCTTGGAGAATCTTTGAAAAGGAACAACCAGTGAGGAAGAAAAACACTGGATCCTAATTGTCACAGAATCAGAAGGAAGAGAGTGTTTCAAGAGGATGGAAGTTATTAAAAGTGTCAGATGTCCCCAGAAAGGCAGCTAACAAGAAAGGTTAAAAGCTAGCTCCAGACTCAGGTTTCCTGGGAACTTGGCATAAAGGTCAAATCCAGATCTTGAACCATCACCAAATATCACGTGGAATTCAACCCCCATGTTGTTCCATCCTTATATATCATGGTTGCCAGTTCCAGTCTTTCAGTGGGTCTTGAAATCAACACCAGCCAGTTCTGGCACCACTAATATTTCCACAGTCAAGAATGCTTCCTCTCCCATTCTTTACTATGGCCCTTAAGCTGCCAGAAAGAAAAACTTGTGTTGCCAGAAATGGTAAAGTTAAGGAATTGAAAGTAGGAGTAGGGACTTCCCTGGTCGTCCAGTGGTAAAGAATCCACCTCCCAACGCAGGGGACACGGGCTCGATCCCTAGTCGGGGAACTAAGATTCCCACGTGCTGTGGGGCAGCTAAGCTTGCACGCCTCAACTAGAGAGAACCTCATGCTGCAAACTACAGAGCCTGTGCGCCACAACTACAGAGAGAGAAAATGCGCATGCCGCAACTAGAGAGAAGCCCACGCGCACTGCAATGAAAGATCCCGTATGCCGCAACGAAGACCTGACACAGCCAAAAAATATAAAATAATAAAATAAATTAATTAATTAAAAACAAAAAAGAAAGTAGGAGTATAAGTTGGAGTTGAGAAGGTCAAAAACTAGCTAATGATCACATAGATTTTCCTAAAACCACCCAGATAGGAAGAGTTGGCACAGAGAGGTTATTTAATAGGCACTGGAGTTCTCAGTAAGCATGAGGGATAAAGGGTACTAGAGCCAAATGGCATAGGCTTTAAAGAAGGAAGAGTTTTTACAAGAGGATGAGAGCACAATCATCTGAAAGTAGCAGTGGATTGCAAAGAGAAGGATGATACCCTGCCACCCTTTCCTACAGGAGTAGAAGAATGAACAACCTCTACTTTACACAGTTGAAGGGAAGAGATATCCATTAGAAAAAGCCAAAAATGTCTACCCCCGCTTCACCACCACCCCATACTGGAACTCTGTTCTGTTGTAAACAGCCTCCCCTATATTCTCATTTTCTTCACAGATTACTCCCTAACTTTTCCTAGTGGACGAGTCATCAGGACAGAGGTAGCTAGCTGTGATATATGGAAGGGGGATGTGCCCCACCCACATAAGCCCACAAAAGAGGCAGATGCAGGCACTACTTCTTAAAATAGAATCATGTTCTCTCCCTACCCATATCCGGAAGTGGTTTGATACTTAGCAATCTTGACATCATGGTAGTAATTCCTTTCCGTGAGCCCGTCTCCTAAACTTAACCCAACCCCATTTAGAGGATTAGAGAGGAGAGTCCATGCTGAGGACTCCCTTCTCTAATAGTATGGTGTCCTACCTGCTCTTTGCAGCCTCTGGGGAAAAGATAGATTACCTTCTTCACTCAGAATGGAAAGCTAAAGGAAGGACTGGGATTTTTCTTCATTAGGCCTTCAAAGTAATCCCTCTTCCTTTATAGGACTGGAAGGACCTAATCCTTTTCCCTGGGGCCAAACCTTAACTAAATTTTACAAATTCCAGACATTGGGACAGTTGCCTGGCCAGCTGTTCCTAAGTTAGTCCATTCATGACTGCATTTGTAGGAAAGTTTTCTGTTTGGGGGGCCCTGGAAATTCACTCTTAAAACGTGAAGCCTTTGGGAATTCCCTGGCAGTCCAGTGGTTAGAAATCCGTGCTTCCACTGCAGGGGGCACAGGTTTGATCCGTGGTCAGGGAACTAAGATCCCACATGCCACGCTGTGTGGCCAAAACAAAAGACAGACAAACAAAAAACATGAAGCCTTGAGATATAATAGGTGCTGAAGAGATCATAATGCCAATAAAGAGAGCTGAGCAGATTTCCTGGGGTGAAATGGGATAAATACTAACTAAACCAAGGAGACGGGCACTCTCATGCCCAGTACTGAGAAAAAATATTTCAAACACTAAGATTTTTTGTTAGTTGTAGCTAAGCAGCTGTTCCCCTTTGGCTTAAACTGTACATCATCTCTGCAGTTAAAGCAAAAACTTCATCTCTTGCCTGATGTTCTTTTTCCACCCTCTCCTTCAACTAAAAACTCGAGAAAACTCTCAGAAGATTGAGAACCCTATGTAGGATTCTCCTGTTCCTCCGCCTTTCATGTCCCTTCCTTTATATCAGTTCGTGTCTCTTCCTTGGAGCCTCAGCTGAGATAACATCCCTCCAGCTTTCAAAGACGGGCCCCTCCAACTGGACTCTGAATCCCATTCTTTTCTGCTTCTCAATACACTCTCTTCCTTCACTAGAATCATTAAACTGACATCCTTCAGCTACCTTTCACATGCTCCCATTTCCAGTATGTCCTGCACTTAATTCTCAATTCACTCTAATTTTCAGTGGTTAGAAACGCCTTTTTTTTTTTCTGTACTTAGAAAAATCTCTTTGTAACTTCCATTTATTGGTCCTATTTTTTTTCCTCTGGATCAACACATCAGAGCTAAATGTCAGCCCTTCAGATAGCTACTATGTCCCTACTAAATATTTTTTTCCCAGTCAACGGTACTACCAATTCAAATTATAGTAGATCTCTTATCTTTTTTAATCTGAATACTCTTTTGAGGCTGCTTGTCCCAGTCCACGCTGTTCCCCAGCTCTGCCAGAATTAAAATCTTCTTAAACCAGACATCCCCTTAAGGAATTCTATACCCTGTTAGCAACCTATTGTCACAAGTATCCTCTTGACTCTTCCAGGCCCACTCTGATCCCTATGTCCCTGCCTGGGCTTTCCTCTTGAACTTTATCCTAGAATGACTTGATGACCTGACAGTCCTCTGTAGGTCTTGGTTTCCCATTAACTCCAAGCTGCTCTAGCTACTCATTTTCACCCAAGCATCATACTTGCTCCTAATTTCAGTTGTACTTCAAACCTAGCTGTAAGCCCTTAGCTAGAATTCCAGTGTCTGCTGGCTCCTGAATAGAAGAGTAGGGACCACAATCAGTCACTGAATCCTAATGATCTGCTGTCCAAAATTCTCCTTAGCCTGTTCCCTTCATTTGCCAGCTCTGACCCTCACTAATATGACTTTGGGCAAGTTCCTTCTCTGAGCTTTTTTTCTCTTCTGTAAAAAGGGCAAATATAAAATAACATCCATGTCATAGGTCCCTGTTTTAATGATTATATTAAATAATATATGTGCAGTGTCAACACAGGGCCTAGCTCATTGTAAGCAGCGGATAAATGTTACCTAATATTTATATATAACAATTTTCAGCAGGTTTCAGAAATTCAGGAGGTTCTTTGTTAATGCTCTCTGCTGCCCCCATGGGGATGATTTTTCCAAGTCATTGGTTATCCCACAGGTAGGCCATGACAAAAAACAGCCCTGTTTTACCAACCCCACCAGCTAATTAGAGAATTAATTCTCTTTGGTTGGTTGTTCAGTCAAATAAAAATGATTCTATATTCTAGCAAATTCACTATCTTTTTCAAAGAACATATCAGGAAACTTATGTTTTCCTGAAGTCAAGATGTACTGTCTCTATGATGTTCTAGTCTGTTAATCTAGTAACACTGACAAGGAAAGTCATTCAGTCATTTACTTAATAAATATACGTTAGGCATTTACTAATGTCAAGTACTGTGATAGGCATATAGGATAGGATACAGAGTGGTGAACAAAGCAGACATGGTCCATGTCTTCATGGAGTTTACAGTTTACATGGGTAGGCTGACACTAAGGAAAGAAAATAGCAAATATATCATTTTAACTTGAGATAGGTGCTATGAAGGAAAAGAACAGAATGCTGTGACAGAAAAATGAATGATGAGGGAAAGCTCTCTTTGAGGAGGTTGCATGGAAGCTGAGACCCAAAGGACCCAAAGGAGCCAGCCTTCTTGAAGAAAAGGGAGGAATATCCCAGGCTGAGAGGATACCTGCTAAAGGCCCAAAGGCAAGGAAGAGCCGACACCTTGGGAGACTGAATCACATCGCCATGAACCACTGTAGGCATCTGGGGATCGCTGCTTTCTTTTCTATTCATAAAATACTCTTTAATAACTTCTACAGTTTGACTAAGAATCAATAATCTTAGTTTTTTAGTTTCCAGAATTCACCATCTAGAATTTCCCTCTTTGAAAATGTGGACATTTGCTATATTGTGTGTTCCTCAGATGACCTAGACAGAAAACAATTTCACTTACAAATATTTCTCATTTCTAGAAGACCATGTGTCCAGGCCCTGAACTCATTTAAAATGCTAAGAATCCTGTTACCATTTTAGCTAATCATTAATGAACTTATAACTAACAAAAAGACTTTTCCTAACTCATTTTACCTCATTTCTTAATGTTTTCTTCCAAGCTTTAGCTATTTGTAGACATTTTATATAGCTAAAATAATAATGTAGTTATTATTGCAGGTGATAGCTTATTTACATAGATACAATCATGAGAATCAACTTTAAAATTATTACTAGAATTTAGTAAAGTGGTGGTTGGGAGGGGAAGTAACATGCAGAAATAAATATCCCTTATATATAAACAATAAGTTAAAGGTATAATCAAAAAAAGACCCAATAGTGACAAGTCAGATAAAATACCTAGGAATAATTAACAAGAATGGGCAAGATCTGTATGAATGAAAAAAAAATTTTTTTTCCCCGTGCCGCATGGCTTGCAGTATCTTAGTTCCCTGACCAGGGATTGAACCTGTGTCCTTGGCAGTGAAAGCACAGAGCTCTAACCACTAGGCAGCCAGGGAATTCCCAGTATGAATGAAATTTTAAAATGCTACCCACGGGCTTCCCTCGTGGTGCAGTGGTTAAGAATCCGCCTGCCAATGCAGAGGACACGGGTTCGAGCCCTGGCCAGGAAGATCCCACACGCCATGGAGCAACTAAGCCCGTGCGCCACAACTACTGAAACTGTGCTCTAGAGCCCACGAGCCACAACTACTGAAGCCCACGTGCCTAGAGCCCCCGTGCTCCACAACAAAAGAAGCCACCACAATGAGAAGCCCGTGCACTGCAACAAAGAGTAGCACATGCGCAGCAACGAAGACCCAATGCAGCAAAACTAAATAAATAAATGTATAAATAAATTAAATAAAATAAAATGCTACCCACATAAAAGAGAACTTGATCAAACGGAAAATAATATCATGTTCTTGGATAGACCCAAATACGTGAGGAAATTTTGTATTGATAAAGGTGTCACCTTAGATCAGTGGAAGGATTATACATACCCTTTAAAATTACTTCCACATGTATTAATAGCCAATCGTAATTAATATAAAATACTAGAAACTATCTAAAACGTAACGGTACAGGGACTTCGCTGGTGGTGCAATGGTTAAGAATCCGCCTGCCCATGTAGGGGACATGGGTCCAAGCCCTGGTCCGGGAAGATCCCAAATGCCATGGAGCAACAAAGCCCGTGTGCCACAACTACTGAAGCTCGCGCACCTAGAGCACGTGCTCCACAAGAGAAGCCACCACAATGAGAAGCCCGCACACCACAATGAAGAGCAGCCCCCGCTCGCCGCAACTAGAGAAAGTCCACATGCAGCAACGAAGACCCAATGCAACCAAAAATTAATTTTAAAAATTTTATTAAAAAAATAAATAAAACATAATGGTTCAAAAAGGTTGAAAGTAAAAGAATTGGAAAAGATATACTGTGCAAATATAAACCCAAAGGAAATTATATAATAACAGATACAGTAGACTTGAAAGAAAAAGCATTACTAGAAATAAACAAGGAAACTTCATATCAACAAGTCCAATTTACCAGGAAGTTTTAAATTTGTATGCACTTAACTTCATATTATATAGAGCAACAGAGCTACAAGGAAAAAAATAGACAAATTCACTATCATAATAGGAGATTTAATATACTGCTGTCATCCACTGATAGAGGATACCTCTTTCAGAACCAGTAGACACCCCCCAAAAAAATTAGTAAGGATATAAAAAATAACGTGAGCAGCAAATTTGATTCAACAAGCAGATATATAGTCACTGTACTCCAAAACTTTAAATAACAAATTATTTTCAAGCACACTTGAAACATTTTTAAAACTGACCATAGTGTGCTATAAGGCAAATTTTAACAAATTTCGAAGTATTAAAATTATACAAAGTGTGTTTCTTGATTTGTAGTTAAGCTACAAATCAGTAACAAAAAAGTAACTAGCAGTTATGAAATACACTACTTCTAAGTAACCCCCCAAAAAATCACAATTGGAGTTAGAAAATAATTTGAACTGAATGAGAATAAAAATACTACATACCAAAACTTAGATGTAACTAAAGCTGTGCTTACAGGAAAATGTATAGTCTTAAGTGCACATATTAGGAAAAAAGAAAAGCTGAAAGTTCATAAGCTTTGCATCCATTTCAAGAACCTATATAACACAAAGCAACTATACTCCAGTAAAAATTAATTTAAAAAAAAGAACCTATATAACAGTAAATTAAACCCAAAGAAAGCAGAAGAAAGAAAATGTGCACATAGAGATGTCTGGAATGATGTATACTTAAAATGATAGAAGTTTTTTTCTCTTGGGGTAGGATTTTGAATTTTATTTTTCCATATTGTTTAAATAAGCTGGAACAAACAAAGCCATTTTCATTTTAAGAGAAAAAGTACTAGAGGAAAACATGGGATAATTTTTTTTAAATAATATAAACTGTTGTGGTGACTCAACACCAGAAGTTATAAGCAAAAAAGACTGGTAGACTTGACCTCATGTATGAAAATTTTCCACGTGGTTAAAAATACTTTGAACAAAAGCAAAGACAGATGACTAACTGGGAAAAATATTTACAACTCATCACAAACGGCTAACCTCTTTAATATGTATATTTTTTAAACTCATACAAATCAGTAAGAAAAAATGAATGACAATTAAAAAGGAGCAAAGGATATAAGAATTTACAGAAAAGGAAATACAAATGGATCCTAAACATATGAAAAGGTATTCAGCCTTACTCATAATAAGAGAAATGGACATTAAAATTGTCTTGAGATTCCATTTCAATCATGAAATTGGCAAAAACAACTCTGATTTTTTGAGGGGGAGCGGTGGGGAAACTTGTCATTTTATATATTGCTAATAGTAATACAAATTGGTTTAATCTTTCTAGAGGCAAATTGGCAATATTTAACAAAATTTAAAATACACAAATCTTTTGAGGCAACAGTTCCATATCTAAGTATTTATTACATATGTACAAAATGATGAGTAGGCAAGGCTATTAACTGCAGCACTGTTCGTAATAGCAAAAGACAACCTAAATAAACATCCTGAGGGTCTTGTTGAATAAATTATGGTAGATCCATACAATGGGATGCATCTACAAAAGAAGAAAGAGGGGGAGGGGGGAAGAATGAGGTAGTTTTGTATGTATTAATATAGAACAGCCTCCAAGATATATTATTCAGTGAAAAAAGCAATGTGCAGAAATGTGAATAGTATGCGATGATTTTTATAAATCATCTGAATGTGTATGTGTGTACATATTGGTAAGTGCATAGAGTATATCTGGAAGGATATACAAAAAACTAGTTGGAGGGGAGAGGCCCCTGGGGAAGGGAACTAGCCAAGGAATGAGATAAGAGGGAGACAACGTTTCACTCTATATCCTTTTGTATCTTTTGAATTTTGAGCAGGTGTATGTATTACCTATTCAAAAGTAAATATTTTAAAACCACATCTATGTACAATTTTGTGTTCTGATTTTACACTTATTTTATAAATATTCCTCTATAGCATATTCCATATAGTTAATATAACATTAACAGTTTCTAGGAGCTTTCTTCCCTCTTCTGTTATAAATAATGATCTAGATATTTTGTGTCATTAATATAATACTATATTCCCTCATGCCTTCCTGCCTTACACATGTTCTTCTTTCTGCTTAGAATGCCATACTTACCCTGCTCTCTCCTTGCCCGCACATTCAATGTGCTCATCCTAACAGTTCCAGTTCAAATACTAACAGCCTTACCTGATTCTCAGGAATACTTACTCAGACAGTACTTTGTATACCTCCAGAATAGAGATTTTTTATTTTATGGTAATTGACTGCTTATTAGTTTTTCCTCCCCAAAGAATACGTCTTTTCATCTTTGTTAACCAAATCCTCTGACACTCCCAACCCTTGCCAAGATCTTACTAGCTAGTAGGTTGCAGTTAAAGTCCATAGTTGCAAAATCTCTAGGGATGATACCAACACCTCAGAGGGTCCTGTGCACACATCAGCCCATTCCAGGGAGGGGGTTTGTTATCTCATTTATGTTCCTGCAGCTCCACTGTTTGTTCCTGCAGTCTCTCTTTGTGTTTTCAGAAACACTGGTTCATTACTGATAGCTGTCTTCCCTTTTAGGGCCGTGAATAGCCCCTGCCACCACCTCCATCCCCTCAGATCACTGGTGCTAATTTCACATTGGCCTGGAAATGATAGAAAGCTGGTTAAGGATGTGATTTCTAGAGCCAGACTGTGCTTGGGCTTGAATTCCAATTCTACCATTTAGTGTCTGTGTGATATAGGGCTTTCTTTCATTGAACCTGACTGTTCCTCAGTTTCCTCAAATGTAAATGAGGCTAATGAAAGTAATTATCTTAAGGTTGTTGCCAGAATTAAAGGATCTAATTTTTAAAAACGTTTAGGACAGTGCCTAGCACACAGTAAGCATTGTATAAATGTTAGTTTTTATCATTCACTTTACCAAGTTCTCTAAGTGTGAAACTAATTCCCCACGTCATAACAGAGATCAGGTTACAGTTTACAAAAATTCTTTGCTGAAGTCTCCAGAATAATTAAAGGCAATAACAAAGGAGAAAATTTTACAAAAGTGGCCACTCATCTACACTGATCCTCTATAGCAGCAGTCCCCAAACTTTTTGGCACCAGGGACCGGTTTCATGGAAGACGATTTTTCTACGGACCGGTGGGGGGTGGGGTGGGGAGGGGTTCAGGCGGTAGTGCGAGCGACGGGGAGCGGCAGATGAAGCTTTGCTCACTCGCTGCTCATCTCCTGCTGTGCGGCCCGGTTCCTAACAGGCTGCGGACCGGTACCGGTCCACGGCCCCAGGGGCTTGGGGACCCCTGCTCTATAGGGTGGCTCCCTCCCTGTAGGAGAACCAGTATTTCCCTCACCATTCCGAGTAATATTCCAGAATATCAGAGTCCAGACTAACCCCTTAAAGACCAGAAGGAGGAAAATTTTTAATTCATTTCCTAATCCAAGGTTTATTTCCCTAATACAATATTTATTTCTCCTTTTGTCCCAGGAGCTACCTTTCTCCATGATGACTGACAATGGGATTTTCAACTACTTTCAGAGGCTCCCTCATGTACTCAACAGTACTATCCCATCAAAACCATGGTCTGACGTTAGTGTGTTTCCCAGAATTGAGTTTTCCAATCAATTCTGTCAGGTTCCTTTTTATAGCTGTTTTAGGACAATTTCCATGAGGGCAAGGACTCTGCCTGCCTTGTGCACTACTGTATTTCCAATGCCTGAATGTAGTAAGAACTCCATAAACACATGAATTGTGTATGAATGAGCCCTTCCTTTGAAAAAAGATGAAGCTCAGGCCTACACGCTCTTCTTTCAGTCTTCTCAACCTTAGCTTCTGATCTCTTGTGAGAATTACTTAAAGCAAGAATCAAAAAAAAAAAAAAAAAAAAGAATCAGCTAAATTGATAATTTAAAAAGAAACTTCTCTAAAGAAGTTTCTCTCTCCAGAGATGCAACTATGCTTACAATAGAGACAGCTGTCATGCATTATCAACTCTGCTTTACAAAGCGGTCTAATAAGGTGATTTTCAAAAAAAAAAGGTAAGATGCAGATTTAAGGTGACAGCTTGTCTGATGCTTACCTAACTCATCAAGATATTCCTTTATTTTAAAAATATTGATTGAGCACTTACTTTGTGCCAGGCATTACAGTATTATTGTATGAACAAGACTGACACACAGTCTCTACTGTGAGCTTACAGTCTTTCAAGACAATTAAACAATAAAGTGTGATGTGTTGTTACCATAGGGGAAGTATTCTAAGGCTAGAGGTCTTCTGCCTGCACTTGAACAAGAGCAGCTCTGCACTGATCATTTTTATATTTTGAGATTCCAAGTGAGATTTTTTGTTGTTGTTGTTAACCTGGCTCCAGTATTACAAAAAGTTTGAAAATTACTGCCATATATATATATGTATATATATACACATACATATATATATATATTTATTTTTACTTATTTATTTGTGACTGCATTGGGTCTTTGTTGCTGTGCGCAGGCTTTCTCTAGTTGCGGCGAGCAGGGCCTACTCTTCATTGCAGTGCGTGGGCATCTCATTGCAGTGGCTTCCCTTGTTGCGGAGCACGGGCTCTAGGCACAAAGGCTTCAGTAGTTGTGGCATGCAGGCTCAGTAGTTGTGGCCCACGGGCTCTAGAGCACAGGCTCAGTAGTTGTGGCGCATGGGCTCAATAGTTGTGGCTCACGGGCTTAGTTGCTCCGCGGCGTGTGGGATCTTCCCGGACCAGGGCTTGAACCCGTGTCCCCTGCGTTGGCAGGCGGATTCTTAGCCACCAGCGAAGCCCTGCCATATATTTAATGTGAATTTCATTCTGAAAATCTATTATGTGAATGAATGAAGAGACACTGCATATATAGTTAAAATCACCCTATAAGCATTACTATCCTCCTTTTATAGGGGAGAAAATGCAGTTCACAGAGTAACTCTCCAAAGTCTTTCCCCCCCCCGCAGTTTTACTGAGGAATAGTTGACAAATATAATTGTATAAAGTGATGGTTTGATATACATATAAATCATATACATGCGATAGTTTTATATATATATATATATATATATATATATAGGAATGATTACCAAGATCAATATCCACATCCATCACTTCACATAGTTTACACATGTGTGGTTAAGAATGCTTAAGATCTACTCTCAGCAACTTTCAAACATACGATACCATTTTATTAATTATAGTCACCATGCTGTACATTAAATCCTCAGAATTTATTCTTTTTATAACTGAGAGTTCGTATCCTTTGACCTACGTTTCCCCATTTCTCTCTCCCCCGTCTCTAAAGTCTTATGACAATTAAATTGCAAGCCTCATTCCGAATCTCTGCACTCTACCACACCACAGAGCCTACACCCTAAATGGAATAAATCTTTATTTCTCTAGGAGAAAGAACTCTAATGAGATATTACAAGCTTTGCCTTACCCTTATCCAATATCCAATATTTCAAAGAAAGAAATATATAGCATGCAAATAAAAGACAAAAACCACATCATCATCTCAGTGAATAAAGAAAAAGCGTTTGGGAAAAAAATCCATATCCATTCATGATAAAAACCTTCAACACTAGGAAGAGAAGGGAACTTCCTTAACTTGATAAAGGGCATCCACGAAAAGCCTACAGGTAACATCATACTTAAGGAAGAGACAATGCTTTCCCCTCTAAAATCAGAACAAGACAAGGTTGTCTCATCTCAACACTGTACTGGAGTTTTCAGCCATTAGAAATTAAAGTTGTAGACAGACTATAGAATTTGATGATTAATGGGATTTGATCCAAAATTACTGCCATGGGTTGGAACGATTAACACTGCAACAGATATGTAAGTTAAGGCCAAAAATAATGTGCTTAGGTTTAAAAATCAACTGGAAGATACAAATTTCTCAAAAGGATTACTGGGTACCTACTGTGTGCCATGCACTAGAGATAAGAGACATGATTCCTTCCTAGATGAGTTCATTCCAGACCCAAATGCCTAAGCTACACTAAGGCAAGTCTTCCCGTGACCTCTAAACTCCTTTGGCATTTATTAAGAATTTTCTAATTCAATTGTGTTAACGGTTCAGGGCTGAGACTGTATATACTTTGATTCTCCACGGTTCCCAACAATTCTCAGGAGTTTACTACCCTCCTAATGGATCACTGCATTGGCCCCCCGCTATCTCAGCTGAACTACAATAAGTTAAAGAAGTTTATTCGAAGCCGAAACATGTGAATCGCGCGTTTTAGGATGACAGCGTCCGGAACAGCGCCTAGAACTGCCTGAAATTGTAACAACTCTTCAAGTGTCCGGAAGCGTTTTCTGAGATTACGTCTCTGAGCATGAGCGGAAGTCACCCTTTGAGCAATCTGCGGTTTAATTATATTCAGGACAGAGACATCCGTTTCCATTCTTTTCTTCTCGTTGCACCCATAAGCAAGTGATCAGGTGACAAATTTCTCTTCATTACTATAAAATAAAGATCGTATTCAAAGAAGTTTCAAGGCAGCCCAACTCCCCATCGTCCAGTAGTAAAGATGGAGGCGCCCTGAATGTAAACTGCAGGTAATACCACTTCCGTGTTTCTCTTGCGCCCTGGTCCAAGATGGCGGATGAGGCCACCCGGCGTGTCGTGTCTGAGATCCCGGTGCTGAAGACCAATGCCGGACCTCGAGATCGGGAGTTGTGGGTGCAGAGACTCAAGGAGGAATATCAGTCTCTTATCCGGGTCAGTTGTGCTTCTACTGCCAACCGCGTCGCAAAAGGGTTGCGGGTAATCTGGTGTCCTTAGGAATATGCTCCGTGTGGAAGCCGCTTCCGGTTTTAAAGTTTAACTTTACGAATTCATAGATATTGGACGACTGCGGGGCTGGGGGACTTAGGGAAGCGCGGTGGGGAGGAGGTGCCTCCCAAGAGACTCAGGTTAGGAGCCACGGTGGCGCCAGACTTTCTGACTGAAAGCAGCAGTTATTTGGGGGATATGCCGCCTCGGAGAATGACGTGTCCTCCTGGCCCCAGGTGATTGCTCTCCTGGATGTAGGGGAGGTGGTCAAAAGGAATTCCTGGAGCCCTAAGTCCCGGTCCGCGTCTCTCCGCTCCCTCTTTCACTTGTCCTGAGGGAGGAATCCACGTTAGAGCTAAAAATTCAGGTAGATATTAGTTGCAGAGAGACAAGGAGCTGAGCTCAGGGTTAGGAACGAGCCATCTTCTGAGCTAATCTCCCTTCTGTGGAAGGAGAAGAAAATTTGACTTTCTTGCGGTGGTCTCTGTTTCAAAGGCTAGCAGCTTTCCTGATGCATGTATTCATTCACTAAAAAACATTTATTGTACACCAAGTACCTAGGAAGGGCATCCAAAGCCGAATAAAATTGAGCCTACGGAGGTGGACAGAAACATATCATGATAATACATTATGTGGAGAAACAGGGAGAAGGAGTCTGAGAAATTGCTAAGATGTTTTGAAGCAGGAGGTGAGATACCGAAATCCAGCTTGGGTCTGGTCAGGGAAGGTTTCCTAGAAGAGGCAATGCTTGAGCTGAGGCTTAAAGGGTGAACATAAGTTGGCCTGATAAAACATGAAGGTAAGAGAAGAACATTCAAGGCAAAAGGGACAGCATGAGCAGTCATAGAAGCTAGAAACACCATGACATATATGAAGAAACACAAGTAGATCAGAGTTGTTAGAGCATCAAAGTGTGGCAGGGAGTGGTAGATAAGGCTTGACAAATAGATTTGAGCACTTGAATTTTATCTTGGAGGCATTGGGATACCTTTAAATGATGTTAAGCGGAGGAGTAACACGATGAGATTTGGGTTTAGATCAGTCACTGGCAGTAGAGAGGAAAATAGAATTGACAGGGATAAGATTGAAGTTAGGAGGCTGTCATTAATCTAGGCAAAAGAAAGATGATGATCTCTAAACTTGGGAGTTATGGTGAAGATAGAGAGGAGAGGTAGATTTAAAGAATATTCAGAAGGTAAAATCAGCAGGACGTTGTAAAAGATTGGTTTGTAGAGTAAAGGAGAAGGAGGGTCAAGGATGATTCCCAGGTCTTTGGCTTGGGTGACTGAATGCTAATACTGCCAACTGAGGTTGGTGCAGTGGAGAAACAAGTCTGAAAGACTAGAGGGAAACGGACTGCCAAGTTTGAGGTACCTGTGGAATGAAGGTAGAAATTTCAATACACAGTTGGATAATGGAGTTGAAGCTTTGAGAAAAGCTCTAGATTAAAGATAAAGATTTAAAAGTCATCAGCATATGGGTGCTTAAGAGAGGAAGTAATCACACACTTTTCTTTTGAGGGAAGAGGGACTGCCCTTGACCTCAACACTCCCCTCAAAGACCTCATTCTCTACTTTTAGTACGTGGAGAACAACAAGAATGCAGACAATGATTGGTTCCGACTGGAGTCCAACAAGGAAGGGACTCGGTAGGCAGACCCTCTTGGGAGGTGTGAGGGTGGGGATGCCACATAGCTTGAGCATTTTGGTGTCCCAGAGCCCACTGCTAGGCCTTTCCTGCCCCTTTCTGGTCTCCACTCCCACAACTCCAGAGTTCCCCAATTCCCAACCCACGAGTCTCCCAGGCTGGTGACCTAAGCCAAGAAGATGTCATCTGAGTATTAGAAGAATGGGAAAATTGCACTGAGGTTTGGTCTGTGTTACAGGTGGTTTGGAAAATGCTGGTACATCCATGACCTCCTCAAATATGAGTTTGACATCGAGTTTGACGTGAGTATGATGGAGTGGGAATTATGGAGGTTAGTAGAACAGGAGGGATTAGGTGATTGTTAACAAGCTAACCAGGAGGGACCAAAGATAACTTTTTAAATGGGAGGGAAAAGCTGAGGTTTGAAACAAGCATAGGTTATAGTTATTCATCTCCATGTCCAGAATCCTGGTGTGTGACTGCTGCTTGATGAGTTTATAGAACATTTCAGTTCAACCAAGAAATGTGTATATCTGATTAGATTAGTTCCTTTCTATTCTGATTCTGTTTTATTAAAGCTTTATAATTCTTCCAGATTCCTATCACATATCCCACTACTGCTCCAGAAATCGCAGTCCCTGAACTGGATGGAAAAACAGCAAAGATGTACAGGTAGGACTGAATAGGAGATGGGAAAAGGTCAAAGAAGGCCTTGGGGAAGAACTCTCTGAGGCAGGAGTTTTCCCAGAGTCTGCAGGCCTAGAGAGACTCCAGGTCTCCCTCTGCCAAGCCTGGGCAAAGCACTTAGCTGACCTTGTTCTCAATTCCGATCACCAGTAGTCTTCCTGTGCTCTCAAGAGCCTGCTGTGCTTTATGGTATACCTTGCATGTCAACACCTTCTGATCATCTTGTCCCTCTCATAGGGGTGGCAAAATATGCCTGACTGATCACTTTAAGCCTTTGTGGGCCAGGAATGTGCCTAAGTTTGGACTAGCTCATCTCATGGCTCTGGGGGTAAGTTTGGAGTATTTGGTATATAAGGGGAGAAGGGGTTAGGTCCTGAGTGGTATAAGAAAAGTAACTGAGAGTAAACAAGGAATAACAGTGTTTTCCTTTGGGCGTGTTCTCCTAGAATATCTCTAGGAAGGAGCTTCTGATGGCATAAGAGGCATTGATTGGGTGGTAGTAATCTCACAGGGTCTCCCTTGTATTGCAGCTGGGTCCGTGGCTGGCAGTGGAAATCCCCGATCTGATTCAGAAGGGAGCGATTCAGCATAAAGAGAAATGCAGCCAATGAAGGATCAATCCACTGAGGCAGGACAGAGGGACCTTCCATAGGCTACGTTCCTGTTTTCCTGTGCATCATTCTTTTTACTCATCTAACCACTTCCCCCCACACCCCTTCACCCGTAATTGTTACTAAGTATCAACAGTTGCAGCAGACACTGCTGAAAAAAACAACGGTATTGCTGCTGAATTTCTAAGTTGGGCTACACAGGAAGAAGAAAGACTAGGGCCTTGAAAAACCAAAAGGCAATTTATATCCCTTGTCCAGGTGGAGCAGTGTGAGGTCCTGGAGGGATAGGGGGTGACTGAAAGTGGGTACATAGTCTTTTTGGTTTCTGGAGATAACTGATCAATAAAAGCTGCTTCCTCCTGTGGCTTGTGGTTCTCATTGGTGGCTGTTAATAGAGGGTGAGCAGGCTTAGGGTCAGCAGGCTAAGACCCAAGGCACATGTACAACTATACTAGTTCGGGAGGGAAGGGGAAATGGAGGATGCTCTGTTCTGGAGCTGGGGAATGAAAGGAAATCCTGACTGCTCTCCCTGCTGCTGAGATCTGCTTTTGTCCTTTAGCAGGGAACCTACCGCTTTGGCCTGCAAGATGCTTGACGACTGGTTTTGCAGGGCCAGTATTCCCTGCCCTCCAGGGATCTTCCCAACCCTATGTGGATACTTCACTGGTCTGTGGGCTGGACCCAGGCCCTGCATTCGCACCCCTGCTCCCTGGGAAGGATCTGTGCTGCAAGCCGGGGGGCCATACTACGATTGTCAGATCTATATCCTTTAGAGCCACGGGGTGGGGCGATGGGACTCTACTTTAGGGACTTGCTTTGGAGCGATGGTTTAAAGACAATTCTTGCCAAAGCTGGGAACTGGCGGTCCTAAAGTTGGCAGTGTTTCCATGGTGTCGGCAGCGGAGCCTAGGGGGCGGGTTCACGCAAGCGCCGAGGAAGCCGGTGGGTGGAGTCTGAGTGTGGGTGCGCAGGCGCTCTGAGAGACAGTGAAGCCGGCGGCCGGTGGCCGGGCGGGACCAACAAAGATGGCGGCGGCCCCAGCGGTGGGAGAGATCTGGGCACTAGCTGCGGCTAAAGCTGCAGCCGGGCCCGCGGGGGCGCTGCACGAGGGTAGTAGGGGGTGGCCCTGAGCTGGGGCCTGGCCCCGGCTGGCCTCCCCCGCCGCCTCACCCGGGGACAGGTACGGTCCGGGGCGTTATGGCGTGGGGGTGCCGAGGGAAGACTGTTCCAGACCCGAGAGATCGCCCACCCCAGAAGCAGAGGCGCTGGGGACCCGGCAGGCCTGCGAGAACTGGGCTGGAGGGACCAGCATCCATGGATCGTGTAGAATATGCCGCTGGACCCCGTAGCCAATCAGCAGCCTCGGCCTTTCTGCCCTCGAGGGGGGCGGACCCGGTTGAAACCTCCTGTGGTGGGAGATGTGCAGAGATTAGGGGTCAGGGAGTTAGTTCGTCCTCCCTCCCCCCCACAGCCCCTGAGCCCCAACACCACTTTGGAGCTCAGAGGTGGGGGAGGGAGTAACCTTTTTAGTGTGCTTCATTTGCAGCCAGGAGGGGCAGGGGTTTGAGAATGGAATGCTGTCCTTGGGGCTGTTATACTTGCATCCACACCGCTATTTGACCAGAGGTCCCAAGTGACCCAGAGGACATCCCACTTGACTAGGCAGGTATGGGGGAACCTTCATGAGCACCTAGATTATAAAGACAGCCAAGATAGGAACTCTTTATCATTGGCTCTCCAGTAAAGCAGTATTCTGCAGGAAGGGCGTGAGGAATGTAGAAAGAGTCAAAGCCCTGCCTGCTATCATTCATTCATTCATTTACTCAATGGATACTAAGTGTTTACTTTGTACCAAACACTATACTAGGCACAGGGGATACAGTGATTGATACACTAGACATGGTTCCTGCCCTCCATGCATGTAGCTAGTATGGCAGCCTAGGTTCCCACCTCCCTCCATATTCAAACGCTGATCGTCTCTTCTCCTCCCAGGTCCAGCCTGTGGTGTCCACAATGCCCCAGGCTTCTGAGCACCGCCTGGGACGGACCCGAGAGCCACCTCTTAATGTCCAGCCCCGAGTGGGATCCAAGCTACCATTTGCTCCCCGGGCCCGGAGCAAGGAGCGCCGAAACCCAGGCCCTGGGCCGAACCCTGTGTTACGACCTCTGCCTCCTAGGCCAGGTCCCCCTGAGGAACGGCTCAAGAAACTGGAGCTGGGACGGGGACGGACCTCAGGCCCTCGTCCCAGAGGCCCACTTCGGGCAGATCATGGAGTTCCCCTGCCTGGCTCACCACCCCCAACTGTGGCTCTGCCTCTCCCATCAAGGACCAACCTAGCCCGTTCCAAGTCTGTGAGCAGTGGGGACTTGCGTCCAATGGGGATTGCCTTGGGAGGGCACCGCGGCACTGGAGAGCTAGGGGCTGCACTGAGCCGCTTGGCTCTCCGGCCTGAGCCACCCACTTTGAGACGTAGCACCTCTCTCCGCCGCCTTGGGGGCTTTTCTGGGCCACCCACCTTGCTCAGCATACGGACAGAGCCCCCTACTTCCCATGGCTCCTTCCACGTGATATCTGCCCGGCCCTCTGAACCTTTCTACTCCGATGACAAGATGGTGAGGACTTGCCAGCACACGCCTTCCATGCCCATGTTCCTCCATGCCTCCAGCTTTCTTGCCATCATATGGCTTTCCTTTCCCCTTTTTGCCAAGTTCCTTTTTCACCCCCTTCGTTTCAGTAGTTTGGACTCTCCTCTCCCTTATTTAAGTAACTTTAAGCCTCATAGACCCTTTCCAGGGTTGTCTGTGACTCCCCAGAATGGTGTGCCATTTCAGTCCCCAAGGAATAAACCATTTGGAATTCTTTGGGTCCCCAGGCCCTTACCTTCCCTTGCTGTACCTTGTCTCCTGGGATGCTGCCTAGGCCTAATTAATCTCTGGAGCTGAAGAGGGGCAGGCTCAGAACATCTGAGCTCGTGCGGTTGCCCATTTCCCGAGCTAAGTGAGCTAGGCTGATTGCAATTGGAGCCGTCAGGAGAGGGTGCAGGAAGGGGCCACGGGTGCAGGAGGGGGCCTTGGGGGTAGCAAGGTGGGGGTGGGGAGCAGCTGGGCAGCCATGCCAGTGCTTGGGGAGTTGCCCCAGGAGCTGCATCGCCGGCTAGCTGGGCAGAGGAGTAAGTGGGGAATAGGTGGGACAGCCATGGCTGAGTCCGTGGTACACTCAGCTGTGTTAGGCTTACTGCTCATGGCCATTGAGGTAGGGAGACCCTAATACCCAGTGACGGAAAAAGTGTAGAGTTTGGGGGTGAAGGATGGGGTGGGGAAGGCAGTGGGCAGCATGCTGTTGAAAGGTTAAAGTGCCAGGTGGGATATATGGGAACGTGCTGACTGTACTCTGACCTTCCAGGCTCATCACACACTGCTTCTGGGCTCTGGTCATGTTGGCCTCCGAAACCTGGGGAACACGGTGAGAGCCATTCTCCTGTCTTTCCTAACAGGAATGTGAACTGGTGTTGGAGGCAGGCATGGGGAGGGAAACTTGGGGAAGGACAGCACTGAAGTTCTCCTAAGGCTTCCTAGGCACTGGTCTGGGGAGGTAATGGCACTGTCTTTACTGCTCCCCAGTGCTTCCTGAATGCTGTGCTACAGTGTTTGAGCAGCACTCGGCCTCTTCGGGACTTCTGTCTGCGAAGGGACTTCCGGCAAGAGGTGCCTGGAGGGGGCCGAGCCCAAGAGCTCACTGAAGGTGGGGCGACAACTCCTGCTCCCTTCTTTCAAGTCCTCTTTTCCCCAAACCCTTGTAGGTCCACCTGCCAGTGCCAGTGGCCCCAACCCTGAAAGCTGGCAGGTGTATCTGTTTCTCCCAGTGCCTGATTTCCTAGAGGTTGTTTTCCACCTTCTAAGCCTCCTCTTGCTTCCCTCTTCTAGTCATTAACCACTGTTTCCCTTCCCCACTCCCACCCTAATAGCCTTTGCAGATGTGATTGGTGCCCTGTGGCACCCTGACTCCTGTGAAGCTGTGAATCCTACTCGATTCCGAGCTGTCTTCCAGAAATACGTTCCCTCCTTCTCTGGATACAGGTGGGAGAGCTGGAGGGTACGGGATTTCTCTCTGGCCTTGTCTGGGGGTAGGGCCAAGCAGCATCATTCTGAGCCTTGAGACGCTCTTCATCCAGGAAGTGGGGACAGGGGTTAGTGACTGTGGACTAGGCAGGGGTCGGTTGCCCATGTTCTTTGTCTGACTGCAGCCAGCAGGATGCCCAAGAGTTTCTGAAGCTCCTCATGGAGCGGCTGCACCTCGAAATCAACCGACGAGACCGCCGGGCTCCGCCAGTCCTGGCCAATAGTCCAGCTCCCTCCCAACCCCGCCGTGGAGGGGCTCTGCTAGAAGAACCTGAGTTAAGGTAAGGTTGCTCCCCTCCTTCTCCTCCGCAGTAGTTTATCAGCAGCATTCATCCTTCACAGAAGTAAGCTAGTCAAGATTGAGGATGTAGTGTCCAAGGAAATACTTAGCTCAGAAAATGGTTTGAGAAGCAGTGCAGAAGTAGGAAGAAGGCATGAGGAGGAGGGAGGCTGAGGGGCACAGATGGAGGCAGAAGATAGGGCTATGGCTGTCACCATATTGACAGAGGAGGGGATAATTAATTTACAAGGTACCTAAGGGGTCTGAAGCCAGGTGGAGGAAGACGGCATGTTCTTCCCTTGTCGACATTCCTTTCTTTTCCTCTCACCTTGGATTTCCCCGGAAAGTCTTCTGAAGCATTACTCCTTTGTCTGTTTCTTGAAATTTAGAGGAGCTGGGGTATGGGTGGGGTACAGGGCTCTGTGGATCATTCCAGTGGTGTTGGGGGTGCCCGGTGTTCCTGCTGTCTCATGGGTGCTCCCCACTTCCCTTGATCTGTCCTAGCGATGACGACCGAGCCAACCTAATGTGGAAGCGTTACCTGGAGCGAGAGGACAGCAAGATTGTGGGTATGGAACGAGAAAAAGTGATGGGGAAAGTTAGTGTGTGGGGGATGCGGGCTTGGCAGAAAAAAATCAATCCTATCCAGGGGTGTGGGAATAAGACTGGATGACGAAAATGTGGAGAAGTTGTGAGGGGTTTGTGAGGAGTGTCGGTGGTGGGAAAGGAAGCGTCAGGCAAACGGGAGGGAAGAGATGGGAATCCAAGGAAGCATCTCAGGCATCCCACAATGACTGTTTCTCCTGCCCCTTTGCTTCTATCTAGACCTGTTTGTGGGCCAGTTGAAAAGTTGTCTCAAGTGCCAGTCCTGTGGGTATCGCTCCACGACCTTCGAGGTTTTTTGTGACCTGTCCCTGCCCATCCCCAAGGTGGGATTCCAGAAGATTCCAGGGGTGGATGGGACATGGGTTCTGTGACCCAACCCTACCCACCCCCAGTGTGGGAGGGAACCCTGTGGGTCTCTGGAGCAGAAATGAAGCTTGGATTAATTGAGAAGAGTTGGAAAAGGAAATTCAGAACATGCTGACCCTTCACTCTCCTTTCCCCCCAGAAAGGATTTGCCGGGGGCAAGGTGTCTCTGCGGGATTGTTTCAGCCTTTTCACCAAGGAAGAAGAGCTAGAATCGGAGAATGCCCCAGTATGTGTGGGTTCACGAGGGATATAGTAAGGGGGGGAGACCTGGGGGGGCTCCATAAGGGTAAAAGGGGTTGCATGATGCCTTAGTATGAAGAATAACACTTATATATGTCTGGGTTTGTGTAGGAGTTTCAGATATGTCCTGGGATTCCCAGGGCAGAGGGCAGTGGCCCAGAGGATACAGAAGTAATAGGGAGCATAGTAAATTTGTATGTGAGTCAGAGTATCAGAAAAGCCAACGGAGGTGAGGAGCACGTTAACCTATTATTTGACATTTACTCAGGTGTGTGATCAATGTCGGCAGAAAACACGAAGTACCAAAAAGTTGACAGTACAAAGATTCCCCCGAATCCTCGTGCTCCGTATCCTAATCTTCAAATTCTTATTTCTCCCACTCATTCTTTTTCCTCATTCCCCATGTTTGCAGAGGTTGGACCTTTGGGAATTCAGTTTTCCTTAGGAAAAGCCTGCCACTCCACCTTTCCCTACCAAGCTCCCCATGTGTGTTCAGGGAGGGGAGTGGACAACATTCAATTCCTCAGCCCCCCTCAGAGGCCCTCTGCCTCCCAAATTCTCCTTAACCAGAGCTTAGATCTTAATCGATTTTCCGCCTCCCGAGGCTCCATCAAGAAAAGTTCAGTAGGTGTAGACTTCCCGCTGCAGCGACTGAGCCTAGGGGACTTTGCCAGTGACAAAGCCGGTGAGTCTTGTAGGGAAGGTCCTGAGGAGCTCCCATGAAGGGGAGGGAGAGAGTGGGAGTGGGGCACAGCTCTGACTATAGAATTTGGTCATCTCTAACCCCGAAGGAAGCCCCGTATATCAGCTGTATGCCCTTTGCAACCACTCGGGCAGTGTCCACTATGGCCACTACACAGCCCTGTGCCGGTGCCAGACTGGTTGGCATGTCTACAATGACTCTCGGTGAGAATAGCCTCCTGTTCAACTCCTGCCCCATTCCCGCTGCAGCCCTGACACGCTTCCCTAATACGGAGCCCCAGGAGAGCACAGTGCCTGGTAAAAGGCGGGCGGTGGGTGTGTGTGTGGGGGGGTATGGGGGCGTCTTTCCTGATCACTACCGGGATGCTGTGAGGTTGATCATGTGGGGAGGGGGGAATATGCAGGAATGATCACACCTCCTTCCCCATCTCCCTTCTTCCTAGTGTCTCCCCTGTCAGTGAAAACCAGGTGGCATCCAGTGAGGGCTACGTGCTGTTCTACCAACTGATGCAGGAGCCACCCCGGTGCCTGTGACATCCCCTTTAAGCCCTGGCACCTGTGAAACCCTTTCAACACCCTCAAGCCCCCAGGCTCCCCATTTACCTCAGAGACGTCTATTTTTGTGTCTTTTTAATCGGGGAGGGGGGAGGGGGTGGTTGTACCTCCCATTATTTTTTTTATTAAAAAATACCCTTCTACCTGGAGGCTCCCCTGTCTCCCTGCCCCATGTACAGAGCTCCCCAGGCCCCTGCCCGTGTACAGCCCCCAGACCCTCTACAGTCTCACTTTTTTTTGTGAATAAATTTATTAAGAAAAAATGTCCTTATTTGTATTTGTGCTTAAAGGGGGTGGAGATACAGAACTAGGCCGAATTGGAGTCTTCCTGGGACTCAGTTCCCTCTCTGAACAGATGGGGGCGCGCTCAAAGCCGTGGGGGTGGGAGTGGGGATAGAGGAGCCGGACCAGGACCCGTTGATGCCAAGGTTTGACCACGCAGTGAAGGTTTACATTGGGAGGAAAAGGGAAGGCGAGTTTGAGACTCGTGAAGCTGTAGGGAAGCCTGGAGCTAGAGCGCAGGCACTGGGTAGACGGGTTTTGCCGGCGTAGGGGGCTGCCCCCTCGAGAGCGAGGTGCCCAAGGACCCCTGTTGATAAACACGGTACGTTGCCGGGCCGCCCTAACTCCCGTAGGTCCAGGCTGTTGCTACCATCAAGGAGCTGTTTATGGCGCCACCTCCCCACGGACCAGCCTCCAGTGTCCCTATCTACTCTCCCTACAACCAAAGCTCATGAGGCCCTCCCTCCAGGGTTCTCAGCCTAGCTGGGCCTGGGAAGTTCGAGCTGGGGAATGCTAACCAGCACGCAGCTCTCGCCGCTCCAGCCTTGAGGGGAAGTCAGTGATGGTTACGGCTGCTCTCTCCAACCTGGCATCGAACCAGTTAACTAACCTCCAGCTCCACACAGCAACCTTCTACAGGGGCCAACCCTCCGCCTTTGCGGGAGGAGGAGCCGCTGCCGGTTCAGTGTTTTCATTGGTGAGTGTGATCGGGGCCTTCCAGGACCCACCAATCCAGGAGCAGGAAGGTAAGGTCGGGAGTGTGCCGCGAGAATAGAGTGGACGGAGAGTCGGAGAGACCGAAATACTGGGAGGGGGGCGGGCGGTGGAGGCAGCGGACTGAAACTCTAGGCGGGGGGGGGGGGGGGGGGGGGGAAAGCGCTTCAGAAGACTGGCGGCGGGTCGGAGCCCAGAGTCCTGCGCTAGCAGATAGCGTGGGTGTGGCCCTTATCCACCTCCCAGCCCCCGCCTCTGGGACGCCGGCGGCATGATGTGTTGAGACCTCTGTCTCCTCCTTTCCCCTCATTTTTCTCGTTCCTCTCGTGGGTGAGTCCTAGGCCCTGGGCGGGGGGACCTCACAGTTCCATCACCCCATCCGCGGGCTCTTTCTTAGTTTCCCCTAAGGCAGCGAATGGCCGGGGGTGGAACGCGGAACCCGCAGGTCTTCTGGAGAGCAGGGTGCTTCTGGTCAGCCTGTCCGTATCGCCTCCACACCCGCAGGCTTCACCATGGGCCGGACCGTGGTCGTGCTGGGAGGAGGGATCAGCGGCTTGGCCGCTAGTTACCACCTGAGCCGGGCCCCTTGTCCCCCCAAGGTGAGTGCCCCACCCCTCCGTGCCAGAGGGAGCCTCCTTTAATACTCCTCTCCCATTTCCAGGAAGAGGGAATGCGCCGCCCCATTCCCCTCCTGACCCTTTACGCCGCCGCGGCCGCGGCCGCGGCTATAGGCCGCATTGTCTCCCTCTTGTCCCCAGGTGGTATTGGTGGAGGGCAGCGAGCGCCTGGGAGGCTGGATCCGCTCGGTACGAGGGCCAGATGGTGCTGTCTTTGAACTTGGACCTCGAGGAATTCGGCCGGCGGGAGTCCTGGGAGCCCGGACCCTGCTCATGGTGAGCGGCTTGTGGAATGCCTAGGAGAGGTTGTGGAGGGACCTTCACTGGAGAATAGAGTGAAAGGGAGCAAGTAGATTTGGTGGTCGGTCCTTTCCTTAGTTTATGCTCTTTCTGAGGACGTGTGGAGCAGGTTTCCGAGCTTGGCTTGGACTCAGAAGTGTTGCCTGTCCGGGGAGACCATGCAGCTGCCCAGAATAGGTTCCTGTATGTAGGCGGCGCCCTGCACGCCCTGCCCTCTGGCATCAGGTAATGCTATCACCTCCTTACTGCCATCCTTCTCTGCTTCCATCCTTCCATCCCTTCCATTTCCTCATCTTCCAGTTTGTCAGCCCTCCCAGCAAAAGGGGCCAAATGAATGGAAATGACCCCCTGGAGCTGGGGGGTTAAATCAGAGCTCCCTCTTCACTGTGCCTTCCTCCATGCAGGGGGCTACTCCGCCCTTCACCTCCCTTCTCCAAACCTCTGTTTTGGGCTGGGTTGAAGGAGTTGACTACGCCCCGGGGCAAAGACCCTGATGAGACTGTGCACAGTTTCGCCCAGCGTCGCCTTGGTCCTGAGGTAACACCGCCCAGAAGCCCCCAAACCCCTCCCCTCCTAAACCAGCTGCAGATCCCCATACTCAAACCTTCCACTAGGGCCTCTTCTGTATCATCTGAAAATGGCCTCTTCTCTTCATACCCAGTAGCCCCCCCAAACTCAGTGTTGGGGGTGAATGCCTTCATTTCCTTTCCATCCTTCTGTAATAGTGGGACTGCTTTCCAACCAAACCCCACCCCACCCCTATTCTCTGCCAAGCAGGGACAGTGGAAATTAGTGCAACTTATTCCTTGGCCTCTCAATCCCAGTCTCACCCTTAAGGTGGCGTCTCTAGCCATGGACAGTCTTTGCCGTGGAGTGTTTGCAGGCAACAGCCGTGAGCTCAGCATCAGGTCCTGCTTTCCCAGTCTCTTCCAAGCTGAGCAAACCCATCGATCCATATTACTGGGGCTGCTGCTGGGGACAGGTGAGGGGGGAGTTGGTTCAAGGGTTGAAGATATTAAGGACTGCCAGAGTGAGGGACTGGAAGCAAGGGGTGCTATTTTAATGATTCTTCCCTACTTCCTCCTCTGCAGGGCGGGGCCCACAGCCAGACTCAGCACTTATTCGCCAGGCTCGGGCTGAGCGCTGGAGCCAGTGGTCACTCCGTGGAGGGCTGGAGACATTGCCTCAGGCCCTTAACACCCACCTGACTAGTAGGGGTGTCAGTGTTCTCAGAGGCCAGCCAGTCTGTGGGCTCAGCCTCGAAGCAGAAGGGTGCTGGAAGGTAGGAGAGCCCCCTGGAGTGTAATGAACCTGTCTGTTAGAGTTTCCAACTTTGTCTAAATGCTTTAGCTGGCAGGACTGGAGTTTCTCCTTGTTCTCCTGTCCTAGAAGCTATTTAAATATGGGCTACTCCACATTCCTAGGCCTTATTTGTGGACCTTCCTCCAAGACCTGTTTGATCCAAACCTGTGGATAGAATATATATAAGTGGCTCCCAGCTAGGGGCAAGAACCACTGAGCTCCACTAAACATTTCAGAGTAGCCCACTGGCTTTCGTCTGGCCCACTTCCTGGAGTAATGGGATGATTTTTGTGCTGACTACTTAGTCTGTTCATCCTGAGTCAGCACCCAGTCTCTCTCCTGCCTGGGAAACTAAGGCAAAATTCCCATGATCTCTGTGTCTTTTATTTTATTTTATTATTATTATTTTTTTTTTTGCGGTACGCGGGCCTCTCACTGTTGTGGCCTCTCCTGTTGCGGAGCACAGGCTCCGGACGCGCAGGCTCAGCGGCCATGGCCCACCGGCCCAGCCGCTCCGCGGCATGCGGGATCCTCCCGGACCGGGGCACGAACCCGCGTCCCCCGCATCGGCAGGCGGACTCCCAACCACTGCGCCACCAGGGAAGCCCTCTGTGTCTTTTAAATGTTTTCTTCCTCTCAGGTGTCTCTAGGGGACAGCAACCTGGAGGCTGACCACATTATTAGTGCCATTCCAGCTTCAGGTAATGTGGTGGTCACCCTCCCCTTCTCCAACCAGGTTGAGGCAACGTAGCTTCTTTCTGGGCCAGCAGGACCATGCCATGCCCCTGAACTGGTCAACCCTGTGGGAGTCTAATCCCAAGGAGGGTTGGTAAAATTGAAGTGTGAATGCCTCCTGAGGCAGGCCTCTGCCTGCTCTCCTCCAGTGCTCAGCAAGCTGCTCCCTGCTGAGGCCGCACCGCTGGCTCGTGCTCTGAGTACCATCACTGCTGTGTCTGTGGCTGTGGTGAATCTGCAGTACCGAGGAGGTCGTCTGCCTGTCCAGGTGTGACACAGAAGAAGGGGAGATGTGGGCTCAACTGGAACTCTTCCCTCCTGACCCAGTCTCTTCCTTTTCTCCAGGGATTTGGACATTTGGTGCCATCCTCAGAAGACCCAGGCATCCTGGGAATCGTGTATGACTCAGTTGCTTTCCCTGAGCAGGATGGGAGTCCCCCTGGCCTCAGAGTGACTGTGAGAGAAGGCAGCTTTGCTTAGTGGGAGTTTCCCAAGAGCTCCTCTGTGCCCCAGCGTAGTAAGGCCAGGCTGGTCAGTGCCATATTCCCTCTTTAGGTGATGTTGGGAGGTTCCTGGTTACGGACATTAGAAGCCAGGGGCAGTGTCTTATCTGAGGAGCTGTTCCAAAAGGAGGCAGAGAAAGCAGCTGCCACTCAGTTAGGACTGAAGGAGCCACCAAGTCACTGCTTGGTCCATCTACACAAGGTAAACACTCCTCAGCTACCCACTGGAGGCAGGGACTAGTACATTTGTCATTGTCTACCCAGGCGTGGGACATCAGTAATAATCTTTCCCTGCATCCCCTCTTCTCTCCCCAGAACTGTATCCCCCAGTATACTTTAGGCCACTGGCAAAAACTGGGTAAGTTGGGAAAGCAGCTGGGCTGAGAGGAGCTGTGAAAATAGACCCCCAGCTGTAACATTCCTTTTATCTTTTCCTCCCAGAGTCAGCTACCCAATTCCTGGCTGCTCAGAAGCTGCCTTTGACTCTGGCCGGAGCCTCGTATGAGGGGGTCGCTGTCAATGATTGTATAGAGAGTGGGCGCCAGGCAGCAGCCCGTGTCCTGGGCACAGAACCTAACAGTTGATCCTCAAACCCCACTTCTTCCTGCCCCTGCTCACAGGGATTCTCTCACCCATGAAAATAAAAGATGCTGGAGCGTGGCTTGGTCTGGCTGTTCTGTCTCCTGTGGATGTGGGTGGGGTGGGTGAGCAAAGGCAGGGAAAGGGTGCTTAGGATACAGAAAGCAGGGGCGGAGGCAAGACAAAGTCCTTTATTAGAAAATATATCAAAATCCCAGCCCCCTGAGCAAGGTCCAGAAGAGGGAGCTACTCCAGCACTGGCAGAAAGTACCCTGGGAGGGGCTTCCTTCAAACACACTTCCTGGGAACCATAAATAGAATAAATATTCACAGAGGTCCCGGAAGAAGTCAGAACACTCTTCTCTCCATGGAAGAGGAAGGGATTTGGGATCCAGCCCTGCTCTTACCCCATGGGCAGGGGACTCCTAGGAGTCATCACAGAAAATCATGACTTCAAGGATTCACAGTCATAAGCCCTGGCTGGTGACCCTAGAAAGAGGGACCCCCCAGGGCTAGAGGAGCCCAGCTCCAGTCCAGCAGTGAGGAGAGGCCCCTGCCCCCAGCATGGCAGTAGAGTTCATTTCCCCCACATCCCCTCTAAGAGCAGTGAGGAGCTGAGGGTGGGGAGAACACAACTCTTCTGATTCAGTTTCATGATTAAGGAGGAGTCAGTGTGAACCATGGGGAGCTGTGTGGTTGGCAGCAGGCAGAGGGTCGGGCCTGGCTGGGGGCCGGCGCTGCAGCATCTCCTGACGGAAGGCCTGGGAGGAACCAGGTGGGTAACGGGGACCAGAGGGAGTCTGAGGACCCCGAGGGTCAGTTCCAATGTCTGCTGTGATGTTGGTATAGAGAGGGCCCAGCTCTCGAGCCAGCAATCGGTATGTCAGTGAGTTCATCCCATCTTGAGTCCAGGAATTCCGGGTTCGGACCAGGAGGTCAAATCTGAGGATTAGAGATTGGAGACTAAGACCTGGAAAGGAACAGCCTGGAATCTCGGAACCGTCAGGAACTGCCTGGCTAGGGTGCAGAATCCTGAGGATCCAGGAATAATTCCCAGGCAGCCGTCCCATCCTACCTGTGGGGATTTTCCTCGTTGCCCTTATCTCCTCGGTGCTTCGCCATCTTATAGTGCCCCACAGATGCGGGGGGCCGAGAGATCTTCATCCCAGCCAGGCGTACCCTATGGGAAAAGTGAGGGCAACTTGGAGGATCCAGAGCAGAAGAAAGCTGCTGACAGGTGAGCAAGAAGAGCTAAGGCTAGCAAGGACGGAATTGCACGTTTCTTTACACAAAGAACAGCTATTGCTAACTAGGCAAAAGAAGTGCCAAGTACTGGAAGGGGAGAGAAAGTCAAACACAAAGAAAGAAATGGCTGACGAGAATGTAAAAGCCTGGATGTATCCAGATCCTCAGGGCCTACTGCCAGGCACCCTGGGGGCTTTAAACAATTGGCATAGGTAGATTTGCACCTCCCACCTTTGCTTCCTAAATGGCTCCCAGGAGCTGCCCCTGCAGTCTGGAAAGGACCGGGAGAGGAGCCATTTTCTCAAAACGGGAGGGCACGACTGGGAGTCACAGACCCAAGCTCAGTGATTCTTATTTAGACGAGTACTCTGCCACATCCCCTACCCCCCACCCACATTAAGAAAAGAGTGGAACCAAGTAATCAGGACCTGGAAAGAAACAAACTCCCACTCTGACCCACAGAAGCAAGAAGTGAAGATAGCCTGGGAAGGTACTGAAAGAACACATACATTTAGAAATTGCTGGGTGCTTTACACACATACAGAAGACAAGAATTCATAGAGATGTCATGCCCGAGGACAAAGGGGGAGGAGAAGCAGTGGGTCCGGCATATCAAGCTCAAATAGTCAAATGACAGATAGGAAATTGGGTCAGCTGAGGCTGAAGGTCAAAATGTTTCACATGCTAAAAATAAGTTGGCATCATGCCAATGGCACCGGCTTTTTTTTTTTTTTTTAAAAGTGGTTCTGGGCTATGTGGAGCTGAGCCTCTCCTCTCCCACCCCTGAAGGGAAGTGTGGTTTGGATGCAACCCTAGCAGAGGCAGGACTAAACTGTCTCTAGGCCCCTTTCCAGCTCTGGAATCCCATGATACTATAGTCTACTGATCTGATCTCTCCCAGGGACATTACTAACCAGATCTAAGAGACTGAAGGATAAAAGAATGGGGAGCAGCATGCAAAGCCTGACCTGGGTAGACTGAAAAGACTAAGGGAGAGGAATGGGCACAGTGCAGCACCAGGGAGCTAAAAGTTAGTGGTAAAGGACTATGGCTAGGGGTGGTCTCACAGGACAGTGATCCAGGCTGGGGTTAGGGAGGGCGGTGGTGGCAGGAAGTCTGACCTGGTAGCAATGTCATCATCCTCACCACCCCAGCCCCAGTATTCATTGGGGAAGCCATTCATCTTCAGATACTGGTCAGGAGTGAGCGCCGAGACCCCTCCGAAGTACTGGGGGTACGGGAGGCTGGGGAGAGAAACATCCTTGGATTCCACAAGTCTTCTGGGGGGCCATCCCCCCTTCTTCCACTGGGTGGTGGAATTCCTGCTTCCAGTACCCTCTCATGCCCTCTACCTGTATCCAAACTTGTTCATGGCAACAGCAACATGCCGGGGTCCTCGGGGGTCACACACATACAGATTGTGGTCGTTCTCTGGCAAGAGGTCCACATCATGCAAGAACAGGCAGTCCCATTCTTCATCACGCAGGGCCTCCCGCACCCCAACATTCAACAGCTTTGCCCTGTTAAATGTTCCGTTTCCAGCCTGGAAGATAATGGCGGAGGACCAAACTAGGTCTATAGGTAGCATGGAAAAGAAGCATAAAAGTGAAAAGAGGGAAATCAAAGTGGGATATGGGACAAGGAGAATGAAGAGAAAGACAACTTCTTCGTTTTTTCATTCAACAAAAAATTTTTTGAGCATCAGTACGTGCCTGACACTTACATGCTGCTATTTAGCATTTAATCCCGACAACAAACCAACCATGTGGAACAGGTGGTATATTAGTTATCACTCTTTGCCTCATTTTAGCAGGTTGGGGATCTTGCTCAAGGTGACATATGGAACAAGTGGCAGAACCCAGAATTTTAGCCCAAATCTATCCACTTCCAAATTCAAGAATGGAAAAATCATGGAAGATTATAGGACAGTGGGAATATCCTTAAGGAGAGGTATGGGACTAACACGTTGGCAGAGCAGTGCCAGCTGCTGCTTTCTTTTTATATGTGTGTGTGTGTGTGTGTGTGTGTGTGTGTATGTATTTTTTGGGGGGTGGGGCTGCATTGGGTCTTTGTTGCTGCACGCAGGCTTTCTCTAGTTGCGGTGAGCGGGGGCTACTCTTTGTCGTGGTGGCTTCTCTTGTTGCGGAGCATGGGCTCTAGGCGCGCGGGCTCAGTAGTTGTGGCTCATGGGCTCTAGAGTGCAGGCTCAGTAGTTGTGGTGCACGGGCTTAGCTGCTCTGTGGCATGTGGGATCTTCCCGGACAGGGCTTGAACCTGTGTCCCCTGCACTGGCAGGCGAATTCTTAACCACTGCCCCACCAGGGAAGCGCCCTGCTTTCTCACATTCAACAGTCTGACCCTTTTTTTTTTTTGTCTGACCCTCTTAAAATTATTTCAGGGATTCATTAGATGAGAGTGGAGTGGAATTTGTTTGAGGCTTCCTTATAAGAAAGAAAATCGGAAGGCTATGGGAATTGGGGGTACCTGGTGGATGACATAGATGCCATAAGCAAGCTGCTGGCGTTGCAGGAACGGGTGCAGGTGGTAGAGCAGCAGGCGCAGGTGGTGCTCCCGGGCACGATGGGGCACAATGATGGCTGTTCGGGACCGGGGCTCACACCCTGCAGGGCGGTACCGGCCCCCCGGTTCCACCCGGGGATTCCTCTCCACAATCTCTGCCAGTGACGGCACTGGGCTAAAGGACACGGACACGGGACCCACTGTTGGGAGGGAATGGCAAGGTCAGGGATTAGAAGGGCAAGAAGAACTGTCCCTGGCAGTCTTATTCTGGGGCTCAGCTCCCCCAAGGGCTTGCTCAGAAACCTCACAAAACCTTGAGTTCCCCATCACTGGGACAGCTTTGCAAAGTCTGGAAGGTGAAGGCTCCTTACCTAGCCTACCTTCTTATTTGAGGGTTCCATAACTCCCCCCTGCCTCACAAGGTTAGAAGCTTACAGTTAGGGGATGGAGAGAACAGATGGACTTCCAACTAACTCACTAAACTAGGAGTGATCTACAAAAGAAGCAAGTCCTAGCCCAAGGCAAGAAGGGCCCATAAATGGGCTGTGGCTCAACCCAAGAGCCCAGTCGAAACTCCAAATTTAGAGTCCATTCTATCTCAACCTCAGCCTCCCTTCCAGTTACGTGAGCCTCCTGTTCTAAGACCCACTCCTGCCATCCTATGCCTGTCCAAGCCTCCCTGTCCCCACACCTTGGCCTCGCCTTCACTTCTGCCTTCCTTCTGCACTCACCTAAGAGAGGAGATCGTTCTGGACAGTAGGGCAGACCTTGAGGAGCTGGGGGGCCCCCTGGGGCAACAGGGGCCCCAGGCAGGTGACTGAGGTTACTGTAGACATCATGGGGATGAGAGTAGTCAAATGTCGGCTCCTGCTCTCGGCCAAATAGAGCGCTGAGGCTTCGGAAGCCCCCCAGCGACAGGTACATCATGACAGCCAGCTGGGAGCCCACAAGCAGGGCCAGAGTGCAGGGTCGCTCCAGCAGCCTCCGCAGCATCCTGGGGTGTGGTCTGGAGAGGCAGAGAGGAGAGTGCTGGGGCAGGCAGGAAGAGAGCAAGCCAGCAGAAAGAGATCATTGGGCAGGGATGAAGGCGGTGCCAGGGGTAAAGAGGAAAAGAACAGAGTCACAGAAGGGAGCACACAGATGTACGGAAAGAAATAGAATGCTACCACTAGCAGACCTACCACCTGTCACTTCCAGCCCAAGTTTCACTCTCCTCCACCCCTCCCTCAAACCACTCCTATCACCTACTATCAGTCCCCAAGAATGCTTACATCATTCATGTCCCAAGGCCATTTCAGAGCATTCTCTGGAGAACCTCCCTTCCAATTTTAGAGGGGGTAGAGATAGACTCACCTAGGTTCAAGCTGTCTTCTTCAGGATCATGGGGACTCCACGGGGTCCCGGGGGAGCAGAGATGTGAGGCATTATATAAAATTGGAAATGTCACAGAGGACAGAGAAAGGCTCCATCCAGCACTCCAACAGCAATCTTAGGACCAGCTGAAACACAAGTGGTCAAGGATAGCCAGCCACCCGCAGAGAGGCAGACACGAGGATCAGGGTGAAGCCGGTTTCCCAGCTGGGGAAGGGAGGGAAAGTGGTTGGAGAGAAAAGGGGTGCAGCAGTAGATGCTAGGTCCCTGGCCTCTCCCCCGTGACCCTCTAGTGTGTCAGATTCACTCTGTACTTAACCATCCTCCACCCCAGCAAGACCAACCTGTTTGGAGAGTGGGGAAAGGGAAGCTATCGGAGATCTTACTTTCGCCAGGGGATGAGGCAGTCTTAACAGGACTGTGGAGTGGCCTCAAGAGAGCCCAGGGAGGCGGAGGAAACTGGCTCCTTTCCGTTCTTCACGTTTCTGGGAGCTAGCTCTGCAGGTGCAGGGAGCGTGACCACCTGGGAGCTGCATGCAAACAACCTTGGAGCGCGGCGGGGAATAGGATGGGGGTAGCATCCCCTACCTTTTTCTACCTTTCCCCGGTCCTATCGGAGGTGGGGATCAGGGGTTATTGGTGAAATGAGATAGGGAGATGGAGGGCTGGGCAGAACCTGTCAGAGGTACCTGGGCTAGCTCACCTAGAGGGGCGTGGTCAGCGCTCTGCAGGGGCTTACAGCCCAGTTGTTTCGGAGCACCCTCATCCCACCCCAATCTCCTCCTGCGTTTGCTCTACCTTGCAATGTGAGCCCACCGGCCTCTGTCCATACTCGCACTTACGTCCCCCTCCCTGCTCAAGGCTGTCTCCAGCCTTTACCCAAAACTTCTCACCTTCCCAATTTCCCGAACCTTTCTCCCGTGCCTCTCACCCCACCAGCCCCAGACCACACACCTGACCTTCTGCAGCCAGTCTTCACCACCACCCCGACAGCCGGAAAGAAACCGCTGCCGCCATCTTAGAAGCGGGAGCTTCGGGGGCGGGGCCTCGCGTCACGGGGCGGGGCCTAGGGTGGAGCCGCCCCGGCCCGCGAAGCGCAGGGTCTGAGTCCCGCGCGGCCTGTGGGGCAAGGGTGAAGCTACAGCGCGGGCTTCTCGGGGCTCGATCCCTCGGGAGAAGGCGCGGGGGCTCATCCCCACCGGACCGACTTCCAACGGGATTCCACCCCCCACCCCTCACCCCTCACCCCTCACCCCTCAGACTTGTGAAAACATCAAGTCAAACCGGGACCTTTCTCGGGGCCAAGACGTACTGAGAGGCCGGTGCATCGGAAGACCTCACTATCGCCCGAAGTTGACCTGAACCCCTTTCCCAGTGTGTCAGCGGCGCCCCCTTTAACCTAGTGCCACTTATTATCAAAATTATTTCTTGCTCAGGGTACATCGTTGCGGACTCCTCTGGCGCATTTTTGTATCCCCAAGGTATCCCGCAGGCCTTGAAATAGAAACGGTTAATAAAACAAGGAAACGTTGAGTGTGGAGGGAAGGGCAGCGTCCGCTTTAATGTAAAAATGTGTTTCCCCAGATGTTAGAGTAAGATGGACGCTTCGTTAATATGCAAAATATGTTTTATCTTGTGGCTTCTACTTAGAAGCAGATCATCACACTGAGGAAACTTAAATAACTCGCAGTGTCTGCCTCAAAAAGCTCATGTTCTTTTGTGCGGGGTCGGCGTGGGGGTGAAGGGGGTCAGGGTAGTTGTACACAATATAGTGTGATAAATATGATAGCCTAAAAATAGCCCCTCATTCACAAGTTGAAGTTTGGGAAAGGTTTCCCAGAAGAAGTGATGACTAATGGGAAACCTGAAGGACTTGTCTATAGCATGTCCTTCTGTTTTATAAGATTCAGTCTCCATGGACCTATTTTACAATTCTGTGTAGGTTAACTGATCCACATGCAAATTCTGTCCTGTCTGAGAGAGGTTCAATTAACCCCCTACTCCCCTCCTCACCCCGCCCCCCCGCATTGTGGGAAAAACAAAACAAAACAAAACAATTTTGCCTCCATTTTCGTATTTCTTTATTTCTGATCTGTAAATGTGTCTGCTCTTTAGATTTTTTTTTTTTTAACGAGTTATAACATCTGCTGGTTTCCTTATGAGTTAAATAAAATCTTTAACAGGTGTTCATTTTTATACGTGTATTGACAAAAACTCTCTCCTTGACCACATTTTAGACAGGCTCCCCTGAGCCCTCTTTTCTAATAGACCTCATCCTTGGGCCTATAGCCATTTTTATCAAGAATCCTGCTAAGTCACTTTATCAAGAATCCCCTCACCCTTAATTTCTGATCACCCTGGCCTGCCTTTAGCAAGAATTCTAAGTTGGTTGAGCAAGAGTCTCCCTACTCTTGATGTAATTTTCCATCTACTGACTCATTCTGCTCATTGGCTATAACTATCCACGTGTCCTTAACTGTATTCAGAGTTGAACCCAATCTCTCTCTGATTGGGATAGCCTTGGCACCTATTGCAATAGTCCTGAATAAAGTCTTTCTTACCATTTTAACAAGTGTCAGAATAATTTTTTCTTTAACAGTGTGAGAGTCATAATTTTACCCTTTTCTGAAAATTATCTTTTAACAGGTGAATAGCGTTCTAGACACAGGAAACCATAGTGCAAAAGTCTGGAAATGAGGAAGAAATTAGGGAGTTGGGGAAATTGAAAAATGGATCAATAGGCTAAACGATAGAGTCAGGGGAATGGTGAAAGATGAAACTGAAGAGGTAAATAGGTGCCAGATAATGAAAGACTCCATAAACCACATTGAAAGAGATTGAGTTTTATCCTGTGGGCAAGAAGAAAGCCTTAAAGTGCTCTAAACAGAGGGTGCTACGATCAGAACTAGGAATTTTACTCCGGTGGAAACGAGGAGCATTATTGGAGTGGTCAAGACTGGAAGCAGGGACCTATCAAGGAGGTTACTGCAGCCATCCAGGAGTGAGATGAAACTCATGCAAAACAAGGTAATATCAGTGGGACTGGAAGGAAGAGGACACCTTTGAGAACTTTTAGGAGGCAAATAGGACTTGGTGACTGGCTGGATGTGTCAAGTCAGGGAGTTAGAAGACTCCAAGAGGACTCCCAGATTTCTTTTTTTTAATTAATGAATTAAGTAAGTAAGTAAGTAATTTATTTGGCTGTGCCTGGTCTTAGTTGTGGCATGTGGGATCTAGTTTCCTGACCAGGGGTAGAACCTGGGCCCCCTGCATTACGACCACAGAGTCTTAACCATTGGACCACCAGGGAGGTCTCGACTCCCAGATTTCTAATGTGGATCACTGGGTGGATGGTGGCGACATTTATTGAGAAACAAAACTTAGAAGAGGTGGGCTTCCCTGGTGGCGCAGTGGTTGAAAGTCCGCCTGCCGATGCAGGAGACACGGTTTTGTGCCCCGGTCCGGGAAGATCCCACATGCTGCGGAGCGGCTGGGCCCGTGAGCCATGGCCGCTGAGCCTGCGCGTCCGGAGCCTGTGCTCCGCAATGGGAGAAGCCACAACAGTGAGAGGCCCGCGTACTGCAAAAAAAAAAAAAAAAAAAAAAAAAATCTTAGAAGAGGCACATTTGGGGGAAACAGTAGAGATGACAAGTTAAACTTTGGACCTCATGAGTTTGAGGTGCCTATGGAGGCTCAGAATTAGATAATACTGGATTTGAATACAATGGCAGCTTTGAAACCCACTGGCTGTGTGATGTTGAGCAATACACTCTCTCGGTTTCATCCACACAGTGAACCCATCTTAAGTGGTTTCGTGATAATTAGTGAGAATTATGGAAAAGGGCCAGCAGACAGCAGATATTCAATACATCTGATTCTGAGCACAAAGTAAGAGCCAAGTAAAAGCCCTCATTTTTTGTTTTTTTTTAAAGATCTCACTGTGTAGTGGAAAAGACAGACATACAGAAACCTGAAATGTAGTTCTAGAGGACCCTTCCTCAGCCTCTGCTCCTCCACGGTGTTCTACTCTTGTAAAACTGACTTCACCTTCTTATCCCTCCTATCTACCATCTTCTGATAACTCCTCTACATTCATTTGCAAGCTCCCTGTTTTCAAGAACCTTCATCTCTACTCTTTTTCACCCTGGCCGCATCCTGGGCTTAGTCATCCCCTAGAATTGCTAGTTTCTGAAACCTTAAATTCTGATATGCTGGTTTCCACCGCAACATCCGATCTTTCTGTATTCTGAATAAATCCTGGGGCCTCTAGAGGCCCAGTCATGACACACAACATAACAGAAGAAACGCAGTCTAGTAATAAAAAAAACTAATTTAACATAATTTAAATCTTTACTTAGTTTCTCAAGGAAACATCAGAGGATGGGGGAGGGGAGAGTGAAGCAGGAGCACATTTTAATACACAGCTCAATGTCTTTAAAATCCTCTCTCCCCCACTTAACATTTTCTCCCGAGATGGTAGCTTCTCCCCAAAACTACCCCTTCCAACTCGACTCAGTTGCTTTACAGTATTATCCACCAGCTTCAAGTCTGTTCACTTTACTTTGATTTTGCATAACAGAGCAGAGCCTGGGAGCTGACCTAGCAAGCACACCTTCCACCACTACCCTACTCTCCAAAAGCCATTATAGCTTACTTCTAGAAGGGGAGGCAGACACCTCCTCCAGGAACACTTCCTTGACCCCATATTCTATGCGCCTCTTCTATCATGGCACCTATCACACAGGTCTGGAATCTTTGTCTTACCTGACTGTCTTAGCCACCAGACTATGAACTCTCTGAGGACAGAGACCATGTCTTCCTTTTTATTATCCCCTGAAAGTAACCTACAACTTTTGGCACAAATTCTACAAAATAGCCCATTTTAGATCTGACCTAGAAAGTTCCTTGGTATACTTATTTTCTCAGGCCAATGCAGGAGTGGGAAGGGAACAGGGAATGGAAGAGATTTGAGGGGAAGAGAATCAGCATGTATTGACACTTACTAGAAGCCACACACAGGGCCAAGCATTTACATCATTATGTTCTTAAGTTCTGACAACCTCTCCATAATGCAGGTGGTAATATACCCATTTTACAGATAAAGAAACTGAGGCTCACAGAGATCAAGTAATTTAAGATCATGCCATTACATCTTGGCTCTTGCAAAGCTTAGATTCAGTCTGACTCCAAAAATCTGTGTCCTTTCCAGACACTGTGAGAGAATGATTTGATTCTAGTTTATAACAAAATGGCTTATTTATTGAACAAATAAGTGGGATGAACAATTCATTCTCACTGGGGAATTAGGTCAGTTAATATATTTCCTCTGACCCATTTTCAGGCCCCAGTTCTCACATTTTCAGCTTCTCAATGCTTATTTGCATCTACATTATCAAGAGAATGTGCTAATGTATCTCTATGGAGTTGGACATGTGTATGTCAATGTGTGTCACTGTTTGTGTATTTGTTTATTACTGGGTTTGTAGGGCCTGTTATTGGTTGCTCAAAGACTGTGAGGGATGCCTTCAATCTATACTTCCTCCCCTCCCTTTCCTTCCTAAAGCTACTTAAGTACTCTGGGCCTGTCCCCATATAAGGTCCTATCTGAGGAAGTTGTTCGGAATTGTTGTTCCCCCCCTCCCCTCATCTGCCTCTTTCTGAGCATTTTTAGAACTGGTGGTTTCCTGCAGCTGTCAGCTGGTTACTCTTGCTGCCAATGATTTTAGCTTGCCCCCAGCGACAGTCAATGGGGAAGGTGTTCAACTTGTTCAGAAGCATCCTCTGAGCCAATAAAATGTTACTACGTTAAGTTCTACTTTCTTCCCCCTTCCTCCCCCACAAGTCCTGACCAATGGGATGCTGGTTTTGTCAATTACTATCAATCTGGTATTTCAGAAAACAAAACACTGTAATACCGTATGGAGATTAAACAAGTGGAGCCAGAGATGGAGTAGAAATGTAACCGAGTAGCTGGTCCCACGGCACCCCTCAGGAATGCTGGCTCTCTCACCCTCACCACACAAATAGGGGTTGGACAAATGCCCAGATTTCCTCCGCTCTAATCACTGAAGTCGAGAATCTCAGGGACAGAAAGGACTTAAAGAAATTGGCCCAACTCACAGTTACTGCTTCGACCTCTTCCCCCACCTTGAACACACAGGCACACTTGCCATCCCATAAAATAGTTGTCCATCTCTCCTTGAACTTCTGCAGGGACGGGGTTCTCTCAGCAGTCACCGACTCTTCTTCCTCCAGCTCATCACCATTCTTTTTCCCTTAAGGACCAGACACTTGAACTGTCTCCATGCCTTCTTCCTTCCTGCTATTCCTGTTTCTCCTCCTGCTTGTACACCCACATCCCAGCTCAGACCCATGAAGGCAATAATGCCCTCCCCATATCCATAGCAAGAACTTGTTGGACCCCTGACATCGGGATATTAGGCAGTCTACAGCCTGGGTCTGGGAAGGGTGGTAGGGGCGAGAACATTCCAGGAAGGGGTGAGGCCTTGCTAGGGATTTAGGGCCAGGATACCCATCAATTCTCTTTGAGGAGCAGCTCTGTCTTCTCTTCTCTTTCACTGTATACCTCCCCCCGCCCCCCACCCATCCAATCACACAGGTGTCCTCTAAACTCAGTAACTTTCTGGGAAAAACTGCTTCATGGCAGTCAGAAGCTTACTCAGTGAGTAAAGGGCTTTCTCTAAAATAATTTATATAAGTGATTTATTACCGTAGGCACTAAAGAAATGTAAGAAGGGCTACCATGATTACCTGTTCCTCAAGGTCCAGCCCAAGACTCACCCTCCTTAACCCTCATAGCCCATTAAGCCCAGGCATCAATCTCTGTACGGTTCAATTTGCCCTTATCATACAGTTCTTTGTACCACCCAATATTTCTCTTTGTGGAGGTATAGTACAGAACCTTCCCCCACATTGCAGTGAGCATCTTTATTTGTGTATTGTTGGTGTTTGTACTTTACATCTACTTAGCACAGAACTCTGCTTATTGTACCATCAGCTCATAGTATTAAGGTCTGCCTATAAACATGTTATTGGTGGTCCAATTTTGCTAATCAGATGAAATAGTTGAAGATCGCTCTGGCCTTGTCCCACTCTCCTGTTTCTCCCTTCTCTAGCCTGGTTGGTAGGAGGACAGGAGGAAGGGCCTGGGCCCAAGCACAGCAGTGGGGGCCATGCATACGGAAGAAAAGAGGCCGAGCAGAGTAGGGGGCTGCCCTGTTCCCAGTGCTGCCAAGGGAGTAAGTGCCATACTTGGTGGTACAAAGTCCAGGGCACCGTGTAAGGTGCTGCCTCGTACAGAAGTTGAGCAGCGAAGCCCAGCCCCAGTGAGCAGAGTGTACACAACTGCTACACTCTCCATGGCTTGGCTTAATCCCCTAGTCCCAGCACTATATCCCGAGCAGTATTGGGCAGCCCAGCTAAGAGCTACTACGGCAGAGTGAAGCACCCCTAGTTCCCCCATTTCCCCCTCTTCCACTCCCTCCTCAGGGTCTTCTTTACCTATAGCTCCTCCTTCACCTCCACATTCAGCCCTTCTCCAATCCCTAGCAGTCCTGCTACTACCAGTCAAGACTCTAAATTCTTGCAGGGTCCACCTGCCGCCCTTCCCAACCCTGTTCCCTTAAGCGGAGTCACCTGCTCAGACAGAAATGTAGAACTGATTTCCGCCACCACTGAACACCTGGCTCCCCCTCACCTCAGCTCCCTCTCCATGCTTTTTTTTTTTTTGCCCTCCAGACTATCCCCTACTCCTCTTATTAAATTCCATTCTAACATCACATCTTCAAAGAAGTCTGCTGGGTTTACATTGGTTGATTCTGGGGACCCTGTACCAGTCACTCAGTAGTCATAAGGATAACCTCTCACATGGGTGCATCCTTCACTATTTTCTCACATGGGTACAGCCTTCACTATTTTGAAAATATTGTAACATTTGTTCAGAACAACCCTGTGGGAACAGGTATGTTTTAGCCCCATTACACACATGAGCAACCTAAAGTTAAGCATCTGTGACTTACCCACCACTACCAGCTAGGAAGGTGCTGAACCCCAACTGAGATTCATACCCATCGGTTCCCGCTCCAGTGCTCTTTCTATAACAGCTTCCCCCAACACCCTCAACTAGCACTCTCATTACCAAGCGCTTGTTTGTTCTGACGGTAGCGTTCTAGTTATCTTTCACATTCGTGTTCTTGTCAATTGTGCTTGTAGCCGAGTGTTTATTATGCCTCCATGTTGTCAGGAGCCTCCAGAGATCAGGGACAGAATTGTCCTTTCTCTGACAGTCCTTCAAAATCCAGGCTAGGGTTCTGCCAACCAAAGGAATTGGGCCTGGGGGACAAGGGCAGGCACCGCTGACGCAGATCCTTGCCACCCTCAAGTGCACCGCAGGCTCCATGGACAGTGGAGCCGAGGACGGTAAGGTGGTGATAATAATAACTGACGGCAGCTGACATTTGTTGGGCGCTTACCAAGTGCTAGGCATTGTGCTAGTTCTTTATTTACATTAATCCTTACAACAAATTTCCAAGGGAGGTATTATTATTGTAAAATGAGGAAACTAGCGTTCAGAGATGTGGAGCCAGGGTGCGACCCACATCTGTCTGACTCCAAGAGGAGCACATAAATAGCAGAATTCAATTTATATTTAAAAATATGATAATCCCTTACTCCCTGAAGGCCTATCCTACCCTTGACTCTTCCTCTCCCAGAAAAGAAAATTCAGGGAGAAGAAAGCTAGGCAGGAGGAACCTCTCACACACACACACACACACACACACACACACACACACACACACACAC